>NC_090921.1:591517685-591820728 GCF_040938575.1 Ambystoma mexicanum
TTACCCCAATCTCAGCAACAACTTCTTTTGAGTTAGTACACCATCAGAGGCTTTCACATTCCTTAATTCAAATTTCCGAAAAAGCTAATCAGTTCAAATGACTCTACCATATCAGAAAAATATGTAGAAAATACAAAATGATTACAAAACAAATATTAAAAAAATATCTTGACATTACTGAATTACAGATGTTCAACAATAAAGAGAACCAGATTGGAACAAGTGGGGTTAGTACGTGAGAATGTTGTTGGAAATTCGCCAACAATTGTACTAGAGAGAAGTCATCAGTTGGCAATTTCTGTGCAAATGGTAATTGCACTATAACAGGGTTAAAAGTGGCAGAGGTGCATTATTTAATGTCTCTGTCAAGAAGGCTAGAGGATCTGTGCCCTATTAGATGGTCGACATATGTTTCGGCATACTGCATTTGATAAAGCACTATCTCTAGTGTCTTTCTCTGCTTTTGTGGCCGTCTTCAGGACAATAGCACTGATTTTAAAATGTTGTAGCCTTCTACCCTGCTTGACAGAGACTTTAAATAAAGCACCTTTTCCACTTTAGATACTGTTATAGTGCAATTACCATTTGCACAGAAATGGTCAACTGATAACTTCTCCTTAGAACAATTGTTGCCGAATTTCCAACAACGTTCTCACGTACTAACCCCACTTGTTCCAATCAGGTTCTTTTTAGTATTGAACATCTATAATTCAGTAATTTCAAGATGTTTTTTCGTATTTGGTTTGTAATGTAATGATTAGCTTTTTCCTGAAATTTGAATTAGGGAATGTGCACGTCTCTGATGGTGTACTAACTCAAAAGAAGTTGTTGCTGAGATTGGGGTAACTGCCTTCGATGTTCTCCTTTCACGTATCTCGTCCCCTCAAGAAGACAGTCCACCCACAACAATAAATTTGGGGCTAACCGTCTCATTCTACTGAGTACTGTAGAAGATACTGATCAAAACTGAAGAGTTAACTTGGCACCAGAGAAGATGGTCCCAGTGCTGGGTGCCATTCTGACTATAAACTTTGACCAAAGCTGCAAGCAACACCTAACAGACCAAACTATAATTAAAGGGGTGCTGACCTATTGCATCTCTGCTCTGTTCCTTTTTGTAGAAAATCCTCAAAACTCATTTGTGGCATTTAATAAAACACCCAAAACCCAGACTGATTGTTTAGCCAACAGCAATAAGTCATCGACTATGCAAAAGATGTGTTTGGGCCATTTGATTCCTGGACTTTCATAGCAGGCTGATTGGGAGAATTGTAATTTTTGTATTTGGTATTATTATTATTTTACATTTTTAAAGCACTCACACATCCCGCAGGCAGAGAATGGAAGTCCTATTGGCGTGAGTATGATTGCATTGGGTAGTGTGTACAGCAATTACTTAAAAGTGGGGGGAGCCCGGCATGATGTGCAATACAATACTTATTATTCATATGTTTTGGCAACGGATCGGATTAGAGGAAAGCACCTTACCATTAAAGACAGGCTCTGGAGTGTAGCCATCTATGCCCCCGCCAAGCCTCTGCATAAACAACATAATGATGGTACAATGTGTTAGGTGGGCAATAAGGCACAAAGGGGGTCATTTTAAATCAAATGCAAATTGCGTTCAGGAAACTAGCGCTTGCATTCTGCTTGGTCCATTCCATGCACGTTTCATCATGTCCACGGCTCACTACAAAACTGAAAACAAGTTAAACTCTACTTTACCTTTCAGTTTTACGCTCTGTTTTGCAAAAAAGTAAATGCTGCCTGCTAATCAGGTTTTGCAGGTGGAGTTTAGTAATGCATTCTTATGGAATCCGTCTGCTCTTTAGCATGTGCAAATTCGAGTTGGATTCCATAGGAATCCATGTGTTTTACACCAGCCTGCAGGCATAAAACAAAATGCTCACACAAGACAAAGGAGAGAAGCACAGCAGAGCTTACTTCGCTCTGTGCCACACATTCGCCTTGTGTGAGCATGGAAATACGGTGGAGAGGTAAATATAGGGGTAAAAGCAACATGCGTTGCTTTTTTACATCTCCATTTCCTGCACTTGCTTGAAAATGAGCCTGAAAGAGTCTTTACGATACATTCCTCTACATCAACATGTAGACTGCAGCTGAAACAAACTTGAATAAAAAAATGAAGCAGTGATGGAAGGAAGTCTGCAACAAAGCACCAGCGTGTTGTGTAAAGGCAGAAGCATGATAGGAAACTGTAGAGATGTAATCAATTCTTTTTTGATAGAATGATAGTTTTTCTTATGAAAAATGACCTTGCGAACTATGGATCTCTGCCTCATTTTTCCCCCAAAATGATCTCTATTAGGACACTGATGTGTATGAGTTTTATCTGCCAGCCACATTATGACTTCTGCAACTGCATTCGCTCTCCCCTCTTGCTTCTCCACTCTTTTTGACTGCTTACTCTCTGTTCTCTCCTCCTCTCCCTGTCTCCCTTTTCCTATCTCCTCCCCTCCTCCCCTTACTTTCTTCTATGCACTTACTCCATCAGAATTTTCCCTGGACCAAGTATGATAGCAACCTACTCTGTGGGCCTCATTACACGGATGGCGGTGGACCAAGGTGCTATTAGCACTGACCACACCGGTGCCAGCTAACTACTCCCCGAGTTGCTGTGATCGGGCGCTGCCTGCGCTGTGTGTTTTTCTGGTGCGGCTGAAGAGAACTGTACGCCGGAGGCAGCGGACGAGCAATGCATTGACATAGCGTGGAACCATCGCCGAGCCACTGAGGGATACAGACAAGGAGAGGCACCAACTGGGGGCGGCACCCTGCTTGGGGCACAGCGAGGCAGCTGTGGCCCTGTTCTGCTCGCAGGTGATGACCATGGGATGGCAGAACTGGGGGATCCCGTTCCTGCACCAAGCCCCCCCCAATGGAGACAATCCCAAGATAGGGGGACACCCGCACTGGCCCGCTGTGGAGGGACGAAAGAGGCGCTGTACTGCTCCCCACCTGACAGAAAGGCAACCCATTGTGGGCGGCCGCAGGAATAGCAGAACCCTGGCAGGAAAACTGTGCTGGAGGACGACAACCCGGCACACCCGAACGTACCCTGACAGACCCAAGCACAAGGAAGACAAACAACCAGAGTTGTATTGGCACAACTGTGCATGAATCCGAAATCACCCCCTGGGGCCCGCACAATGATAATAAATCTGTTGCCACTGCGTGGGGGCTAATGGGAGCAGGGGTCCCAGGCAGAGGTGGTAGCAGAGCCCCCCTGCGGGGAGATCGTAATCCACGTAAAGTGCCACAGTGTCCCATCTGCAAACGACATTCATGGACTGGTGGAGCTGCAGGAGCCAGATCTTGCTCTGGACTCTTCCCACCGCGGAGAAAGCCAAAATGGAACAACTCTGACGGAAAGACCGTGGCGAGGTACAACAAAAAGGATCTCTGTGAAGGCCATTAAGATATTTGGCACCTGTGACACAACGTGAGTTCCACAAAGCATAGACTGTAAATCCCTGGGCATACCGCAGTGGGCCCCCCTCGGCTTGTGTCAACTCACCCGATCCGCCTTGAGACAACAGGTGCCCAACGCATCCAAACGAGCCCTTGCCGACCCAGACAGAAGGAGGACAGAAACACCCAGCGAGACACAGGCACGTCGAAGGGCGGTCCACGACAAACTGGTGAGTCTAGAACCACTCCCCTGGGGCCCACATAATGCCATAAAACCTACTAGCATTGTGAATAGGCTGGTGCACACCAGTCCTGGGCAGCAGCAGTGGCTAAGCACCCCTGCAGAGGGATTGTGACCCATGGAGGGAGTGGCGATAACATAGGATCGCAAAGGAAGGTGATCCCCCCCCAGGGAAATGTTGACTGAGCTGGACCCACACCGGATGGTGGGGGGTTATAGAAGAAGGACGCAAACGCGGGATACAGGCAAACAATCCAAACAAAGGAGGGGTGCACGGCGCCAAAACTAGGACACAGAAGGACTAGAAACCGACACAGGGATTTGAAACACTCAACCAGCTGCTTGCAAACCTGGACGCTAGAACAATTCATACAGTGGACACCAACTGGGGCTGCCCTTACCAGTGGGATTGCATGGAGTAGGGACCAAAGATGAGCATACAATAAACCCCTCCCGGGCTCATACGAAATGGAAACCTGCTGAATGTCTTGAACGGGCTGAACCAGGGGGCACTGTGGGTGTCTGCGAGGGGAACTAAGAGTCTATCAACTGCTGCACAGAACATATTACCTGCTGATAGCACGAGACAGCCATACTGCCACCTGTGCTACGGTGCCCTGCAGTGTCAGTGTGGAGCCAGTGCTACATGGGAGCCACAACAAAAGGGAATGAGCAAACCACAGCAATTGGGCAAACTATCCTCCCACACTCCCAAGATTTGGGAGACAGTCTATCACCTAGGGCGTGCACCCATAGACAAGCCGACCACCACATTGCGCGGAAAGTAGGGACGCCACTGACCAACGGTCGAGAGAAAATCACCATAATGGGTAGCTGCTGGCCTGCATCAGGATTCCACCTGCACCATGTGGCCCCGTGCTGCCACACCCGGCTGTTCCTCATATTCCAAATAGGCAGTTATCGTACCCAATATGGATAAAGATAAAGCAAGGAGACAGCCCACTCAGAGCAAGATCGACCAGTATACAATGTCACTCACACAATCCCAAGACATACTAGACCAACCAGACACCATGGCTGAAGCAGAAACCACGCTATCTTTAAAAGACGTCATGGCTGCCATTGCGAACTGACATGCCTCCATGGAACAAAAGATGGGTGGCATCACCATGGATGTCTCACTCCTCTGTCATGGCCTGCAAAAACGAACGTCCCGCACTGGCGAGGCGGAACAACGTATATCTAGGGCAGAAGATGGGCTGCAAGAGCTCCGACAACAGCTGGCCGGCGTCGCATCAAGATTGAAAACAAAGGTAGAAAGAGTGGACGAGGGTGAGGGAAGGTTGAGGCGAAACAATGTTCTGATACAAGGGTTTCTGGGAAAATGAGGAGGGACCGAGCATGGAATTATTTCTGGAGCAATGGCTCACCGACATGTTTGAACCAAACTCATTCTCCAAATTTTTCTCAATAGAAAGGGTCCATCGCATGCCAACTGGGCTTCGGTGCCTGGTGCCCCACCGTGCACTGTGATCGCAAAGCTTCTGAATTACAGAGATCGAGATGCGTTGCTCCAGAGGGCACGTGCCAAAGGCACACTGACCTGATCCAAAATTGCCTTCTTTCTGGACTACACGAGGCAGGTGTAGAAGGCCAGGCAGTCGTTCAACCAGTTTAAGAGACAGTTGCCAACCCTAAAGGTGAAATACGGCCTACTATTCCCGTCCCAACTTAAAATGTACCACAAGCGCACGAATGTCCACTTCACAGACCCCAAAGAAGCATGGAAGTGGGCAGAGCAACACATTGAAGGGGACTGGAGAACATTGCGCAACAACAGAAACAGAAATCCCCGGGCCATGCTTGAGCTGGGTATACCGCTGAAGCAGCCACCGGCACAAGATCAGGATCCGCTGCTTCGAGAAAGTGTGGAGTAATGCCCAGGGGAAAATGGACAGTGCAGAACTATGCCGCCTTGCCCAGAAAAGAGCTTTGCACTTGGGACGAATACATGATATGCAAGCGAGAAGACCACAAATAGATAACATTTCAGCGGCTGTCATAGATGAGGAACCCCCCTGGAGTGAATGTCATTCCAGGACCAAAGGTTTGGGCATTCTCCAGAGCTTGTTTTGGACAAGTTTCATTGAAGGGATGTTTTTTTTGTTTGACAGCTGATTGTTCTTTTGTTTCCTTTTTTCTCAGCTGTCACTTGTTGTTCGGACGACAGATGCTTCAAGTTGGGTGGAGTATGGGGAGGGGAATTTGTTTGTTCTTGTCAGGCACGGATCCAAAGACCACCTCACACGTATCCATCTTAAATCGCAACACATCATAAAATGACCATGTTATTATTTACCCAGAAAACACAGCGGCAGCGTTCACTAGTACCCAACCCACTCACGATGACCTCACCTAAAAGCAACATCAGAACCCTAAAATTCCTGACGTGGAATGTCAATGGGCTAGGGAGTAGTCTTAAAAGACGACTAGTCACACAGTTCCTGAATAGACATTTACCGGACGTAGTGTTCCTCACCGAAACCCACCTGGCAGGCACAACCTGTAACTTATTTAAGCGCACCAACTATCACACAGCGATACATGCTGGTTTTACCATGGGCTCACGAGGAGTGCTCATACTACTACATAAAAGGCTTCCTCTTACCCTGTTCAATGTGATACAAGACACAGGAGGTAGGTTTGCATACATCACAGGGACGTTATGGAACCAAACCATTGCTTTGATAGCTGTCTACTCACCGCCCGCACTGATGACTGCGCTGATAAGTGATATTACACCTGTACTCACCAAAGACACGTCAGACACTCTGATCCTTGAGGGAGACTTCAACAAAGTCATGGACATGAGGATGGACCGCACACAATTGAGAGGGAGAAATCCTAGGATTTGTACCAAACTCGCTACCTTCACTGCCGCACTGGGACTAAATGATGTGAATACTCATACCACTCCCTGGTCCATGCCTCGTTATCAAGACTAGACTATTTCTTTCTCCCAGCGACAGACATACATAAAGCAATCATAGCAACGCTGCTCCCGAGGGGAATCTCAGATCACTCCCCCCTACTGATGGAGCTGAAGACGGTGAGGCCACTCCCCCCCATCGTGGCACCTCAACAATTACTACCTGGGGCTTTCCAGACATCATAGAACATATACAAAAAGCTACAAAAATATATTTTGAACAAAATATCGGGTCCATGGAGAACCCTGGAGTGCTATGGGAGGCATACAAACCAGTACTCCGAGTAGAAATTCCCTCATGGACTACAGCGCACATAAAAAAAAAACACATAAAAACACTGGAAGAAGATTAAATGAAAGTTAAACAGGCGGAAGAGTTCCATCTTGCATTTGACCGGCCTGACACATATCGATCACTTATACTAGCTAGAAACACTTGCAAAACATAGACCTAGACTGTGCCAAACAAGCACAGAGCGATGTGTACCACAATGTACGAAACAAGCGATAAAGCAGGTAAAATGCTGACGTGGCTAGAACGTAGAGAGGAGGGGCATAGCCAGGTCAGAGTAATCAAACCATATAACGCAGACCCACTATTGATTGACCGGGAAATAGCAGAGGGCTTTGCAACTTACTATGCTGAACTGTATAAAACTCCCAACACTCCCATTGACACCTCAATACTAGATGAGATTAACCTCCCATCCCTAAGTGCCGAACAAAAGACCCTTCTAGAAAAAGATATCACAGAGGAAAAACTGGTAGCGGCAATGTCGCAGCTCCAATCGGGGAAAACCCTGGGACCGAATGGCTTCCCGATTGAGATTTGGAAGAAGATAGGGGCGAATGAGGTGGTCCCACACCTGCTACACATGTACCTGTACTCAAAGGAACAGCGTCACCTGCCCGTTGACCTCAGTAAAGCCACCATAATTGTAATAACCAAAGTTGATAAACCCCCAGATAAATGTAGTTTGTACAGACCAATTTCCCTCATAAGCAGCGAAACCAAACTGCTGGCGAAAATACTGGCCACATGATTACAGCGAGTCATAACATCACCGATACACCTGGACCAGTGTGGATTTATGCCGCAAAGGTCCACACGCATGAATATTTATAGACTGCATTTGGCACTCAAAAGAACACATACTCTCCAGGACCACCTAGCGCTGCTGGCAATAGACTACGAAAAAGCCTTTGACTCAATATACTGGGAGGCAGTATGGGAAATAATGCGTCAAATGTGCTTTGGCTAACAATATACAGGCTGGTTACAACTTCTTTATTACTCCCACCAAGCGGAGACTAGGGTAAACGGCTGGCCATCAAGACCCTTTAAACTGGGGAAGTGAACGAGACAGGGTTGTCCCCTGTCTGCAATGCTCTTTGCACTAGCAATAGAGCCCCTAGCCAGACTATTGAGAGACACACAGTCATAGAGTGGTTTTCAATGGATAGACGAATGGGAAGACAAGGTCTCCCTATATGCAGATGACCTGCTAATATATTTAAAAGACCCAACCACCTCTTGTCCCATAGTAACACACCTTCTGGAGCAATATGGCTCTTTTAGTGGTCTGAGAGTGAACTGGTCCAATTCTATATTATTCCCGATTAAGGAGGTGGGGGATGTCGTCTTGGATGACTGCCCTTACTGCATTGAAACGGGCCACTTTCGATACCTAGGTATAGAGATCACAAAAGATTTAAATGAATATGTGGTCAGAAACCTTCATCCAATTGTAGAGAGGTTCACGAAAGATGTACGCTATTGGATTTCCTTGCCACTGACCCTGCTAGGAAGAGCAGCACTGTTCAAAATGATGGCTCTACCCTGTTTCTTATACCTTCTACAGAACGCCCCACTTCACATCCCAACAAATGTGTTCTACGGAATTTAATGCATTATTAGGAAGCTCCTGTGGGGAGGAGGACACCCACAGATAGCACTCCGTACACTCCAAAGGTTCATATGGGAGGGAGGTATTGGGCTGCCTCCCCTGCAGACCTACTACTGGGTGAGTCAGATGGCAGTAGTATACATGATATGTTACATGGTGACGCATCGCTACCACATGTAAGAGCAGAGATCGCTGCAAGTCCAAGACTGCCCCCGCTGGAATGTCTCTACCAGAGAATAAGTATTGTGCCCTCCTCCCCCCCGGAACATGCTCAGCCATATCACACTAATCTGGGCAGAGACCCACAAATATATTGGTTGGGACAAGAAAATTACCCCAGTACAACCCTTATGGGAAAACAAAAATCTCCCAGAGGTGAGCATACTCCCTAGATGGCCGAGCTGGGTGTCATTAGGGATAACAAAAGTGGGTGACGTAATTGCAGAAGGCAGGCTGGTGCCCTTTGAAAACCAAACTTCGTGAAACTGAACAATATCATCACACAATACTACAACATGCATTGCAAACCCATCTCCCGGATCTGTCCGACATTCCTGACTGTACTTCCATGGAAAAGAACATAGACCTAGACAGTATTGACACCAACATAACCTCTGTTATGTACAGTGCTATGACCTCCTCTGCTACACCTGAATTACTAAGCCTGAAATCCAAATGTGGGAGGGGTGTGGGCATGATCCTGCCGGACGACTGGGTCATGATTCTGATGCACCCCTGCGAAACAGGTATATCATCTAGACTACGGCTTATTCAGCTAAAAATATTACATAGAATATATTACCCGAGTGTGGCTCTCTATCGCTGGGGCAGAACTGCAGACCCAAATTGCCTACGCTGCCAACACGAAGAAGGCACCTTCTTCCACATACTGTGGGACTGCCCTTGAATCCAACGGTACCGGCAGCAATGCTGTGATGAACTCACGAGGGTCCTGGGATGCGTAGTCCCCAGAGAACCCAAACTACTGCTACTGGGAGTGGAGGATGAAGGGGCAATGACGCGATGTGAAAAAGTGTTTATCTCAACCACTACAGCATTGATTATGAGGAATATAGCGAAATTGTGGGGATCTGGTGTAACACCACAATTTGAGCAATGTGCTACAGATGTAAATATATGCATAGCAGTGGAGCAGCAGGTATATAGAGCCATAGGATATCTGGGGAAAGCCCAAAAGGTCTGGCAGAATTGGGAAGATGCTCAATAAAATGTCGAACTCGATTAATCCATGACCCGTGTGAATGATGTGAAACTGTCAATATTATTATATTGTCATCATTGTGTAGTTTCTTGGATCCAAAGACTGCTGTAAGTTGTTGCTGTCCGACTCCCTAAGAGTCTAATGTTGAGTTTAATGCATAAAAGAAAATCAACAAAATGTGTTACAAAAATAAATATACATACACCCAGCAAAGACCTGACCACTTGACAGCCCGCTTTCTTTAAACTCACGCCCAGTAACAACCACACCTTATCGACCAACTCACCAAAGTACAGCCCTTCACAAAACCAGAAATGATTGCAGTGTGGAAATCATTAAAGAGTATGTGAGTTGGATAATAACACGCTGAGCTCTCATTTGTTAGCACAAACCCCATTTCCCAATGTGTCCTAATCCAATTCATTGACACAAACACAGGGAACAGATACCTATGATCTGCTTGCATCAAGTCCTCAGGTTTGCCATCTTTCACTTCCTCTCTTTATCACTAACTCTAGCCTCCCTCCCTCTCTCATACAGGACATAGCAGGAGTTGTGCTATACCAGACCCAATTATATATTTTAGATATTAATGTACCAAAATAGTTTCAACCGAGGTTTTAAACTGGAACTATTTCATGCCACAAGATATTCCTCTTTCGGAGTTCCATAAAATGAGTACCATTGAGGCAGTAAATACATGTTATAGATCTACAGGCCCTCCCTTCATGTTTTCTATCGAACCCTTCAGTTGTGGTGAATCTTCCCCCTCTTGTTCATTCACTATGTTCAACCCCTATGCATCACTCATCGAGTTTCATGTTTTTTCATTCTTTACCAAATTTGAGTGCACTCAACTGCTGGTTCACCTCAACAATGACAATAACTTCTCCCCCATCTGCTTTCAAAAATGTATGGCCGATAAATCCTGGTGAATGAGCAACAATGCCCCAAAACTCAGCTCTGATAAGATTGAGGTCATGAACTTTGGAGCCACCCCTACTCTGTGGTCACCTCTCATGTGATCTCAGTTTCTTACCCTGTGGGCTCCAGCTGTGTCTGCAATTAGAAATCAAGAATTCAGGGGGCTAGGGGGCGTTGATGGGGAAAAGCCAGCAAAATGCCGGTGTATTGCTAGAGATCCTGCTCTGCCGACGTTTCCTGGACTCTAGCACTCTCTCAATCCCACTAATTTCACATCTCAGGAAGCTCTGGCGTGTACCTTGTCTGATGCTCCTCATGGTGAGCTGTGTGTTTGCCATTCGGTCCGGTTAGCCATCCTGGCTGCTGCCCAGCTCTACTCATCCTCCCAAGCCTGTTGCTGCCCGTTGCTGGGCCTCCTGGAATCCCGTGACACTGAGGAATTCTGTTGCTGGACCTTTGACTGTTGGCACGTTGCACCGGGTAAGCCCCTCTCGTACTCGTTTGACCTCTCTGGTGAAGGGCTCTCGTTGGGCTCTGTTGCCTGCGGCTTTCTTCTGCAGGGAGTCTGTGGGCTCAGTGTTCAGTTGGGCGCTATCTTGGATGTACCTCTTCCCCAAGTGAGACATAGTGGAGCTTGGCAATAGCAAGCATTGCATCTGAGGTGAGGGGCTGAGTGGTGCTATTTAGAATACGAACATTCTGTGCTACTTCGAACTATACACATTACATTGGAGAATGACTGACAGAAGTTGAGCAGGCAAGAAGCAAGGGAAAAAGTATGCCTTCACTAGGCAGAACCTTAAACCCATGGCATTAGACAGCGAGGCTGAACATTCTGAGGGTCAGCCCCAAAGACCAAGAGGCCCCCAACATACAGCCCCTCCTTGATAGTATGCAGGCTGGCTTTGCCTCTGTTAACACTAAGCTGGATGACTTTACGTCAAATATAAAGACGCTCAGAGCCATCCTTGAAAAGGAGATTGAGGGAATCACGGAAACCGAAGGGAGAATCTGCAACGTCAAAGATGATGCAATCACCATGAAGGCTGGCTTCACTAATATGGTGAGCAACCTGCAGCGCACTATTGGGAAGGGGGAAGATCTTGCATCATGTTCCCGTCGCAATAACATCTGCATACTTGGAATTCCATAAAATGCAACTTGTGGTCAGATGGAGGATTTTGCTGGGAAGCCCCTAACCAAGCCAACCTGCTCAAACGTCTCCATGATAACCTGGGTATCAGCAATCAGGCCCTGGCTTGGCTGACCTCTTTTCTCTCTGATCGACCCTCCCAGGTCCAACTTAGGTCCTTCCTCTCCTCTTTCTCTATCTCTACCTGTGGTGTTCACCAGGGGTCTAACCTCTCTGCCTGGATGTTCAACCAATACCTGGCACTGCTTGCCCACCGCATTGCCGCTCTCTGCACCAACTTTCAGTGCTATGCAGACACAACTCAGGTCAATTTCAGGCTCTCTTCCGCCACCTCTGTCCACTATCCAGGAGTGATGTGCCACCAATGATCTCTACCTTAATGTCATTAAGACTGAGATTCTCCTCATCGGCACACCTGCTCCCTCCTTTCCTATCACTCTCTGGCTGGCCTCTCTTGGCCCTCTTCCTTCTCTCACCTGTGAGGCTAAAAACCTCAGGGTCATCTTCGACTCCACACTCTCCTTCTCTCCTCAGAAGTCACACTACCAGCTGCACATCCTCAGAGGTATTCTTCCTTTCCTCTCCTTCCCCCAGAAGCTCACTATCTACAGAGCTTTGGTTCTCTCTAGGCTGGACTACTGTAATAGCCTCTTACTAAATCTGCCTGCTTCTACTCTCTGCCCTCTGCAACACATCCAGAACAGGACTGCAAGACTTGTCATTGGCCTCAAGCCCAGGGATCGTATCTCTCTAGGACTGAAATCTCTGCACTGGCTCCCAGTGGCTGTGAGGATTAAGTTCAAAACCCTCTGCATTGTCCACAATGCCTTCTGGGGCCTGGGTCCTCAATACCTTCAACTCTCACTTCCTAAATATCTTCTTTCCTCTTTGCTTCTGCTTTCTCTCCTCCTCTCCCCTGCTGAACTCCTGACTGAAACTGCACTGGTTACCTGGCTACCCTCTGATCTCGGGCCCAGGGCCTGTCCCCGTCAGCTGCACACCTGCACTGCTTCCCAGGCAACCTCTGCACTTGGGGACTGTTTATGTATCCCTACAGTCCCCAACAGCTCTTGACACTTGATGTCTGCACTTAGCCCTGCACTTGCCAAGCTAGCTGCACTTTTATGTACTGCACTGGCCCCTCTTCCCTCACCCTGCACTTTCCCGTTCCCCCCTCCCCTGTACTTTTGCGATCTCAATGTCATCGGGCCTAGTAAGATTTTTGTCTCTGTCTTCCCTCTCTTCCCCCTTCCTTGCCCATCGCGCCTTGAAACACTTGTGGAGTCAGTATGAGGGCTCCCCATAATAAATCACATGGAAATAAGGCCCTGCAATGCCTAAAAAGAAAAGGGGTGAATTCAGGCAACAAAGCCTGGGGATGCCTGAAAATGTTTCTTGCCACACATGAGGGGAAGACCTCATGCTACTTTAGCAAAAGGGCTGGAAAAGATGAGACCATATTGACAGAAACTGCGGCATCCAGCACGTATATTTATGTGCAAACTTGCACTGCAGAATGGAGTTTTTTTAATATGACCAAAATCAATGCCTTCAAAGTCTGTTTTCCTTTATATAAAGACATGCTCTTCAAAATATGTGCAAAGCTTTCATCATAAGAGTTGGTTTCTGTCATGTTTGGGAGCCTGCACTGAGTTAAAATGCTGCAGTCAAATGAAGGCCCTTTTCCACAGCTGGAACTACAAAAGACATTTTGATTTTGCCTTAAGTAACATTTGGTAAAACCAGATGTGCATCAAAGTCTTGAAAGGTATCATTATATTGCCCACATGTAGCCACTGTATGCAGGAAACAATGTTGCAGTTATTTTCAATATATTAATGGGTTGCATTTACAGAATTCATATCGACTTAAAATGCAAGCTAAAAAGGTAATTTCAGCTGAAGAAAGATTAAGGGGAATTCATTGCCAGTAAGTTTCAATTCCTGACTGTGAATCCCCCATGAGTGAAACTGGATTTCAAAGCTGCGTTGCCAGGTTTTATGACCAAAAACACTCAGGGCATCATACACATGGTCAATTATCCTTTGAAGCTGTAGGTTAACCAAAACAAAAGTGTCCCTCTTGACGTCAGAGCTAAAAACAAGATCTCTTCTATGAGAGGGTGCTATTTTAGGGATAACTTGGGAAGTATCAGACACTATTCATGTTCAGATTTATGAAAAGCTGTCAGTGAGCTGATGTCGGTGGACCTAAAACAATTTTGGTTACACCAGCAGATCAAAAGTTATACTAAAAATATTATTGTTTCCCCTGCATAAATATGACAATCATAAAAATGTGAGAAAATGTGTAACAGGTGATAGCTATTCCGCCCAGCAAATGCCAGATTTTTCAGTAATATAGTTGGAGTAAATGAGAAGAAACTGTGACGCTGCCTTAGAATAACCTACAAATGTCTAGGTTGGATTATTTGATTCACAAAAAAAGTGGTGTCTAAAAATGCTGGCATATGTGTTGTAATCTGATGAGAAAGGGCATTTATCATAATGTGTGATTTCCATGTGCAAAGTCCAGATCCAACCCCCTGTCCCAATTAGATGATTGATGGGGTATCCTCCCCTGGTTTCTCAAATCACTCCCCCATCCACTGGACCTACTGGCTCACAGAGGGGGAGGGAACCCCTGACCATTGCCCTATCAGTTGTGCAAGAAAGATGACACATCCGTGATGTCAGTTGCTTTATAAATAGGTTACTCCTCCTCAAATGAGGATTCTCTCTACAAAATCTGAGGTGTGCAGCTGACCAAAATCTGGAGCTTTCCTTGCAGGAGTGGGCCTAGTCTAGGAGTGAAGCAGGGAATCGGAGTAGCTGAATGGGACGACAGAGAGAGGCCTTGGCTGACCCCTTTGATGGTCCCTGCAGTGAAGCCCTGTCACCCCTGATGAACATAAAGCTCTTTTCTCCTGTAAGTATAGACCTCCCCAGCCATAGATTAAACAAGTCCTATCTTTTTGAGCACTACCCTAGTGTGTCCCCTTAAGGAAACAATCCCCTATCTTATCTGTTTGTGAAATTCAGTCATTTTTCTATTGAAAAGTGTTTTATATTTTTCTGTGCACCATGGTAACTCTCTCATTGACAAATCCTTTGTTCATCTGTGCACTTAAGTCATTTTTCCTATGGAGCAAAATCATCCCTTGTTTACCTGTTGATTATAGGCCTTTTCGCCCTGAAAAGTCATTTATTTGCCTGAATAGTTAAGATATTTTCCTGTGGAAGAATCTGTTGTATGTCCGTGTATTTTTGCCAGTTCTGTCAAGGAGTTCCCCCCTTCTCACCTGGGTCCGATGTTTGCCGGTGACTTCGATCGCTGCCTTCTTGTGAACGCTCCTGTTCTTGAACAGCACTGCTCGAGATTCGTTTGGTTCCAGGTTGCATTTAGTTCTGGGATCACAGAGTCCAGGAATCCGGGAGACTGGAAAAGGCTAGAAAAGCTTGGAACCAGGAAGGGGGAAAGGAAAAGGAATGGGTAATAGCACTGGGACAAGGGAAACAATACCGCGAGCTACGAACACACGTCTGGGCTACTCTGCAATAGCATTGAGACGCGCGGAGCCACGTTCAGCACATGGAGCGAGCAAGGGCTTCAGCTCTGGACGCCCATGTTGGAAGAAGTACGGAATGTAAGCCCTGTTGAGACAAGGACCAGGAGGTCCAAAAGGGGCGTGATCTGAAGTTCATGACAGCATGCCTCTGCCGGTAGAGGAGGTGGTCAACTGGAATTTCGAGAAGATTGGGTGTAGGGTTTCAATAGGGATGTGTGAAATACTGGATGAATTCTTTTCCAGGAGTCAGGTAGCTTGATTCGATATGAGACAGGATTGATAATCTCCTTGATGGGAAATGGACCATAGTAGCGGGGAGCCAGTATGTTTGGTCGTAAGTGTCGGGGGAGTAGTTTTGATGACAACCACACTTGGTCACCGACCGTATAGGACGGACCTGGTCTTCTCTTGGAATCTGCATACCTCTTGGTCTGTAATCTGGCTTTCACTAAGTGTTCCTTAGCCTCCCGGTGAATGTTGATAAGAGTTTCGATCCAGGAGTCAACAGTAGGTACTGGTGTAGGGTCAGGAAGAACCGAAGGTAAGACCGATGGATGGAACCCCTGACTACAATAAAAGGGGCTGGTCTGTAGCGCTGAGTGTTCGGAGTTGTTGCAAGCGAATTCCGCAACGGGTATCAGGAGAGACCAATCATCCTGGACCTTGGTAGCGAAACATCGGAGATATTGTTCCAGGGTCTGATTTGCACGTTCTGTGGCTCTGTTGGTTTGGGGGTGATAGCCTGAAGAGAGGGCACGTTGGATTCCTAATACCCGACAGAGGTATTTCCAGAATTGTGAAATGTATTGGGGACCCCGGTCAGATATGATCTTGGAAGGAAGCCCATGTAGTCGGAATATGTGTTCCAGAAATATTCCAGCTAGCTCTGAAGAGGAGGGTAGTTTCATCAGTGGCGTAAAATGGGCCATATGGGTAAACAAATCTATGGTGACCATGATGGTAGTATATCCTCGGGAAGGTGGTAACTCCACTATGAAGTCTGTAGCGATGATTTCCCGTGATTTAGAGGGTAGAGTGGGCTGCAGAAAAAGATCCGCCGGTCTCTTGTTATCATGTTTATTTTGGGCACAAGTTATACAAGTCTGGATGTATTGCTGCACATCAGACTTCATTTTAGGCCACCAGAACTGTCTGTGTATAAGACGAAGGGTGTTGTTGATACCTCGCTGCCCGGAATGGAGTGTGTCATGACAAAGGTTTATTATCTTTTGCTGTAGCTTCCGTGTAGGAATGAATAGTGTGTTGTCCTTGAATAAGTAGCCTTCCTTGGCTCTTAATTTCCAGAGATTTCGTGTTGAAATGTCCTTCCATAATTCCGAGGATTGGGTTTGCGATCGGACTTCTTCCAGGAGATTAACTGCTTGGGCTATGAATATTGTGGGAGAAAACATTTTAGGAAATGCTTTATCTTCAGTGGTCACATAGTCAGGACGGCGAAACAAGGCGTCAGCGATCAGGTTCTGTGATCCAGGGACATGGGTAATGTGGAACTGATACTGGGCAAAAAAGTAGGCCCAACGTGCCTGATGACTGTTCCTGCACTCCAGTGACTGTACAATCTGTAGGTTTTGATGATCAGTACGGACTTGGACAGGATGTCTGGCTCCTAGAAGTAGGTGTCGCCATTCAGTGAAAGCTTGGCGAATGGCTAAGAGTTCCTTTTCCAGGACGGAGTAGTGCGTTTCACTAGGAGTTAAGGTTCTTGACAGATAAGCAACGGGGTGTTCCAAATTGGCCTCCATCTTCTGCTTCAACACTGCTCCTATGGGGTAATTAGAGGCATCCGTTTCCACTAAAAAGGGTCCAGTTGTATCGGGTTGAGCCAATATGGGAGCTTGTGTGAACTCAGTCTTTAAACGCTGGAATGCAGTTTCTTGTAAAGTTGACCAGACAAATGGGGTGTCCTTCTTTAGCAGAGCCACTATGGGTTGTACAATCTCGGAAAAGGTGGCTATGAACTTCCGGTAGAAATTAGCTAGTCCTAGGAAGGATTGGATTTGTTTCACGGACGTGGGAGTAGGCCAGGCGAGAATGGCCTTTACTTTTGAAATGTCCACGCCAATCCCCCCTGGACTAAGGATAAATCCCAGATAGTGCACAGAGGTAACGTGAAACAAACATTTTTCAGGCTTGGCTAAAAGGTAATGTTCCCGGAGTCTTTGTAGAACTGCCTTGACATGTCCTTCATGCTTCTGAGGGTCCTTGGAAAAAATCAATATGTCATCCAGATAGACAATGACGAAGAGAAACAACATATCAGAGAACACCCTATCCATAAAGCGTTGGAAAACTGCTGGGGCATTGGCTAGTCAAAGGGCATGACCAGGTACTCGTAGTGGCCAAAGGGTGTTCTAAAGGCGGTCTTCCACTCGTCTCCTTCCCGGATCAAATGGTAGACACTGCTGAGATCCAATTTGGTGAATATTACGGCTCCTCTCACAGTTTCCAGGATATACGAGATCAAGGGCAGTGGGTACCGATCCTTGAGAGTGCATTGATTTAAGCCTCTGTAGTCGAGGCAAGGTCTGAGTTCCTTGCCATCCTTCTTGGGAACGAAGAACAATGAAGCACCCGCTGGAGATTTCGAGGGTCTTATGATGCCATTTTTAAGATTAGTGTCTAGGTATTCCCGAAGGGCCTTTTTCTCAGGTTCGGAAAGAATGAACATTCTGCCGAAAGGAATTACAGATCAGGGATCAGTATCTATGGCACAGTCTTCGGGCCTGTGAGGGGGTAAGGCCTGGACTATGGCAGTAGAGAATACATCAGCATATCCCTGATAGGCCTCTGGAACTTGTATGATATTGGAAACCATGAGTGGTGTTTCTTGGTCTCTTGGTGGTTCTTTAGGAGTTACCAAGGAAGGATCCAGGGACAGACAGTGGGACATACAGAACTCTGAGCCCAGGAATAATGATCCTGCTGTCCAATTGATATACGGATTGTGCTTTTGTAACCAGGGCATTCCCAAAACCATTGGGTAATGGGCTGACTTAATGATGTCGAATGTAATCCGCTCTTGATGATGGTTTATGGAAAGTTGGATCTCTTTAGTCTGCAGGCTTATGGGCCCTGAAGAGAGTGGTCTTCCGTCAATTGCTTCCACCGGCTGCATGGTGTTTCGGGTCTCGTACGGAATATGATGACTAACCACCCAGTCTTGATCAATGAAAATTCCCAAAGCTCTGCAGTCCACCAAGGCCAGAATGGGATAGGTCTTGTCTTTGGAGGTTGACAGGAAAGCCTGTAGTATCACCAAACTGTTTTGTCCAGGAGAGTTCAAGGATGGAATTGATGTGGAGCAAACATCTCTCTCCCGAATCTATGCTCCATTTAAGATCGGGAGCTGGCATTTCCCGAACGCCGAGGAGGTGCCAGAGAACATTCCCTGACCAAATGTTTGTCTGAAGCACAATACATACACAAACCCGTGTGGATCCTTCTCAATCTTTCTTGAGGCGATATGGGTCCACGAAAGGCTCCAATTTGCATGGGTTCAGGTTCTGGGGCTGGACTTGGGTTTGAGTCCGATCTGGCTGTGCTCTCAAAGGATGTCTTGGGTGGGTTTCCTTTGGATTTCTTTCTTTCAGCCTTCCTTTCCTGGATGCGAAAGTCTATTTGCAAGGCCAGGTCCATTAGTGCTTGGAATGAATTTGGTCTGGCCACCCTGGCCAGTTCATCCTTGATCTCTTCGTTTAGGCCTCTCCTGAACAGGGTAAAACTAGCCTCAGGGGACCAGTCTGCTTCCTTGGCCAATTGTTTAAATCTGGTCACATAAGTGAGCAGGGGAGTTGCTAGGTCTGAAAAAGACCCGGGGCTACGCTGATGTCGGAACTGTTCGGACTGGGGGCTAGCTAGTCTTTTAGCTGTAGCTCCTGAGATTCTATCTGGGGCTACAACCAAAAGATCAGGGGCTATTTCCCCCTTAGCCCCCCCTAGCAACGCCCCTGTAAGTGAGCATATCTTGGGAGCCTTGTTGAAAGTCCAGCAAGCGCTCTTGGGCAGTATAGACCTGCTCTGGACGGTCAAACATGCCTTTAAGGGCCTGTATGAACCAATCGTAGTCGTCTAGGAGGGCATCGCCGGAGTTGATAAGGGGTGTTGCCCAAGTTAAGGCGTTGCCGGAAAGGTGGGATATGATGAAACCCACCTTAGCCCTAGGAGTCGAAAAATAATAGGGCTTGAAGGTAAAGTGGACCAGGCATGAATCCAGGAATCCGCTGAGTGTCTTTGCCGAACCATCATACTTGTCAACAATACCGCCCAACAGGGCACCCTCCTTTGTAGCAGAATCCCGGGATAAGACCAATTGTTTGAGCGCTGCGTTTTCCGCCTTAAAATTTTGAACCTCGGTTGATAGTTCTTGCATGCGTCGCATTAAGTCCTGCACGGCGGTTTCCATCTAGTTTTTAGGTTCGGTCGGGTGGCATCTCAAACTGTCAAGGAGTTCCCCCCTTCTCACCTGGGTCCGATGTTTGCCGTTGATTTCGATCGCTGCCTTCTTGCAAACACTCCTGGTCTTGAACAGCGCTGCTCAAGATTCGTCTGGTTCCAGGTTGCGTTTAGTTCCGGGATCAAGGAGTCCAGGAATCCGGGAGACTGGAAAAGGCTAGAAAAGCTCGGAACCAGGAAGGGGGAAAGGAAAAGGAATGGGTAATAGCACTGGGACAAGGGAAACAATACCACGAGCTACGAACACACGTCTGGGCTACTCTGCAATAGCATTGAGACGCGCAGAGCCGCGGAAGGCATGGTCTATATATAGACCACGCCGCGTTCAGCGTATGGAGCGAGCAAGGGCTTCAGCTCTGGACGGCCATGTTGGAAGAAGTACAGAATGTAAGCCCTGTTAAGACAAGGACCAGGAGGTCCAAAAGGGGCGTGATCTGAAGTTCATGACAATTTCCCATTTAATAATTACCAGTGTGTGTGTAGATCCTTAGTATATTTGGCTTATTAAATTCATTAATTCCCACATTAATTCATGGGATAGGGACGGGTAGCATTCGAAACTACCTAACTCTTCCCTGTATCTTGCGAGTAATTATATGTATGAAATATCCCCCAGGAAGTCATTTCATTGGGAGCTGAAAAATCATTTTTCCATGTGTTAAAGGATTTTAAAAACAAATTCCCATTTGCATCTGTCATATTCCACCCCAAACTGTGGTTCCCATTGTGAGTAATCCCTTGGCCCAAAGTTTCCCTGTTATGTACCTCTGTCATTGTAACTGAAAACCGAGTTCCTATGTGAGTTTCCCATTGTTTGACGCATGTGTGTTATTTCCAGCCCCAGTAAAATTAGTGTGATGTTAATTTTTTGTTTTTCAAAAAATGTCAATTCACCTTTAAAAAAGTCTTTTTCCTAGAGTATTCCCCTTCCGCTATCATACTCTGAGTGCGTATTTTGCATTGCCATTTCTTCATTTTCCATGGCTTAGAGCTTGACTGTCATTTCCAGTTCCAGCAGAAATTAGAGGGATTTCCATTTTCGTATTTCTAAAACTTTCTTTTAACCTTTGAAAAATCATGTTTCCTCTATTATACCCTGGTCACCGATTAGAATTGTATCCCCTTTTACTTTTTATTCTTTCTCATGTGTTGCCTGTGCTTGAATCAAATTTCCTATGTGTGCTAGCTAGTCTGTTTTGAAGCCCTGATTGTCCTCTAGTGCAAGCAGCCCAAAGTACCCTTGTGTGCTGTCCCATAGCAGTAGTATGATCTCATTGAAAACCAATGTTTTCATTGTTGCAGTGGGAGCGCTTAACCTTCTTGCAATCAATTAAGTGAAATTGTTTTGCTTTTCATGTATGGTAGGTAGTCTGTTTTGAAGCCCTGATTGTCCTCTAGTGCAAGCAGCCCAAAGTACCCTTGTGTCCTGTCCCATAGCAGTAGTATGAAATTATTGAAAACCGATTTTTTCATTGTCGCAGTGGGAGCGCTTAACCTTCTTGCAATCAATTAAGTGAAATTGTTTTGCTTTTCATGTATGCGAGGTAGTCTGTTTTGAAGCCCTGATTGTCCTCTACTGTAAGCAGCCCAAAGCACCTTTGTGTGCTGTCCCATAGCGATAGTATCAAATCATTGAAAACCCATTATTCCATTATCGCAGGAGGGAGCGCTTAACCTTCTTGCAATCAATTGAGTGAAATTGTTTTGCTTTTCATGTGTGCTAGCTAGTTTGTTTTGAAGCCCTGATTGTCCTCTAGTGTAAGTAGCCAAAAGTACCATTGTGTGCTGTCCCGTAGCAGTAGTATGAAATCATTGAAAACCCATTTTTCCTTATCTCAGGGGGGTGGGGGGTGCTTAACCTTCTTGCAATCAATAGAGTGAAATTGTTTTGCTTTTCATAAAACAAAATAGGAGTGGCATCACAGTATCTCTTAACTTGGTCACTTTCTAGAAGTCTGTGCATTTGTGTTGCCACAATCTTAGTGGCTGCTGTCATCTATTTGTTCTGATTGGACATTAAAATAATAACTTAATAAAAGTATTCATTGACAACAAACCAGCCTGGTTCTTGCTCCATTGTGACAAAAGGGTGCGGGTGGAGGTTGGGTGCGAGACTGGTTGGAGGCCTTTTAAAAAATAATTCTGTGTAATATTAATAAGCATTTTTATTGTGTGCCACCTTCATTTGCAATGGAAGAGATCCCTGACTTGCTGGTGCTGCATAATATATTGTGACAGTGTATATGTGTGTTATAAATGCCATATAATATCATACTGGAGGGTAGACAAACAGGAAAAAGGAAGCCCGCTGGTTTGATGGGGAATGCAGGCACCATAAGTGGAGCCTGAATAATGATTTAAGGGAGGTGGATCTGATTGCAGGGCCGCCGCATGCCAAGAAGAAAGAATACAGGAAATAGCTCAAATTAAAGACAATTACATTTATAGAGCATCCATTGGAGATGTTGGATAAGGCAGTCTTAGATAATGATTGCAAAGTATTTTGGACATTCATGTCAAAGGTGTACGAGAAAAGGAGGAAGGTGATGTGGGGGTCATTGCACCATCAGTGTAGTTAGCGCAATTTCAGAGGTTTTTTTTGTTTTTTTGTAAAGGTAAGCCCCCGCCACATGGACAAATCACAGGATTCATTGGACTCAGAAACTATTATTTTTACTCAAGGCAAAATTATCTCATGTATAAATGAAATGAAAATGGGAAAAACTGCTGGCCCAGATGCAATAACACCTGAATTGTTTATGTGGTTTGAAGATTGGTGACCTCCAGTTTTGGAACATGTTTTATACGCAGGAGACCAGGCAGCCTCCAGGCCAGCATCCTGAGCTCTGGCTTCTCACTTCACCACTAAAACCCAGGACATCGTGTCTGCACTCTCCACCCCTTCTCCTCTCTCTCTCTCCCCAACCGTCTCAGGCCTGCCTTCCCCTCCCCCCTCCTCTCCTTCTCTCCTACTTCTCTCCTTGAACACCTAAAGATGTTTCCAGACAAGTCTGGTCGATGAAAGTCTCATCTAAACAGGTGACCCCCTTCTCCTTCAGAACCATCAAGAACAACATTGGTTCTCTCTCTCCAGCCTTGGCTGATTTCTGTAATCACTCCTTCACAATTGGCACTTTCCCTCTCTTCTGAAGCACTCCTTTGTGCACTCCCTACTAAAAAAGCGTTCTGCCAACCCCTCCAATCCGGCAAACTATTGCCCAATCTCTATCACTCCTTTCCTGGGCAAATTCCTGGAGAACTTTGGCTATCTCCAGCTAACCCTCCACACTGAATCTGTTGGTTGTCTCCATGACCATCAGCCTGGCTTCAAATCTGCTCTGAAATCTCGACTCTAGCTCTCCCTCTGTCCTCCTTCTCCTTGACCTGTCCTCTGATTTTGGCATCGTGAACCACAACATCCTGATTACTCGTCTCTGTGAGACCCTTGACATCACGGATCAGACTCTGGCTTGGCTGACCTCCTTCCTCCTGAACGGACCCTCCCAGGTCCAGCTCGGTTCCTTTCTCTTCACCACCTCTCCCTCTGCATGTGGTATTCCCCAGGGCTCTATCCTCTCCCCCCGGTTCTTCAACGTCTGTCTGTCCCTTTAGACCCCCTGATCTCTACCTTCACCTCTAACCTTCAGTGTTATGCGGATGCCATGCAGCGCTCTTTCAGCGCTACCATTGGCCTCTTCCTCCCGCTCATCCCTGTCTGTTATTGAGTCATGGTGCACCTCTAACGATCTCTGCCTCAATGCCAGCAACACTGAGATCCTTCTTATTGGGACCCCTGCTCCCGCTTTCCCTCTCTCACCCATCAAACTCTTACACCTAAACTGAAGTCTGGTGTGCCACTGAGGCCTATAGTAGCCCAAATATTAAATTATTGTGACAGTGACAATATATTACCCCATGCCAGATCAAAGGGAGATCTCTGGTATGAATCCTCCAAGATATTTCTTTACAAGGACTTCATGGCTGCTATACAAGCTGAATGAAAATCCTTCTATGGGGTCTAAAAGCTACTGCAGGACAGATTGTGACATACGCGATGCTATTTCTAGCGAAACTTGGATTTCAGTTTAGGGAGAAGGTCTACTTCTTTACGCTGCCTAAGGAAGTAGCCACGTTTATTTAGGCAAACATTCCTCTGCCGAGGAAAGATTCTAATGGCTGGGTTATTCTGAACGCTGATGACATTGACCAAGAGTGAACAGTTTACGGCCGCTTCGCTACCTTGTAGGTCTCATCGTCTTCATCTGATTCTTTTTGTTTTTCTACTTGTACCAACAGTTATACGGGTGCTCAGTTGCATATATGGATGGTGGATATTCTTAGCGAAACCTGTGAGGCCGTGGTGAAGTTAGAATCTTGTCATCTAACCCCATGCATGTTTGCTGGTGTTTTTACAA
This sequence comes from Ambystoma mexicanum, assembly GCF_040938575.1. Classification (NCBI taxonomy): domain Eukaryota; kingdom Metazoa; phylum Chordata; class Amphibia; order Caudata; family Ambystomatidae; genus Ambystoma; species Ambystoma mexicanum. The sequence goes on from NC_090921.1 coordinate 591,541,971, forward strand.
GTTTTGGTTGTTTTTGGTTTTGCCTTGGGTGAACACTGCCATGATTGGGATGGTGGTGAGGGTGGGTTGGGTGGCGGGGGAAGGGGCGAATAAGTAAAAATCACTTGGTTGCTTTATCAAGAAGCTGTCACTGTGTGTGTATTTTTTAATCAAAATGGAACGTGGGGTGCCTGTGCTCTGGGAAAATGTAAAAAATGTTAATTGATTCAGGCTGACTTAAGAATATTGAGTTGGAATGTAAGAGTCCTGTGGAATTCTGTGAGGCTAGGAAACTGTGGAGAATATAGAATGACATGGGCAAATGTCATTTTCTTCCAGAAGATAGATGTTATGACTGCAGCCAGTCTTGACTTTGCCAAAGCTTGGTGGTCTCGTAGGTTTCACACGGTATACTCAGCTCTGTCGACAGGGGTTCTGATCGTAATACACAGGTCACTACAGTTTCAACTTATCAGAACATGGATTGAACAGATGCACTGCTATGTGGCGGTTCTTGGATTACTGCAAAATACAGAGGTCATGCTGGTGAACATGTATGGTCCGAACATTGGCAATCCCACCTTTTACAACACTATTATCGATATGTACCATATACACCAAAATGTGCTGTTGCTTTGGTATCCTGGAGGATTCTCTTTGCTGTATTGAGGAAGTGCGGGTTTGGCCCTTTTTTCCTCCAGTATGTACAACTACTACATACTTTCCCGACTGTGAGAATACGCACACATGGATACAATACACTTGGCCAGGGACACGAGGCAGGGTTGTCCGTTGTCACTGTTGCTCTTGTTAAAGAGCCACTGGACGATTTAGTTTGGTTTAAACATTCCCAAAGTGGCATCTGAAAATCGAGGTCCCAGAAGGGATATCTTCGTATGCGGATGGCGTTTTGTTATTTATCAGGAGTCCACAGGCTAACTTAGAACCATTGATGCAGGGTGTTTTTCATTATGGATCCTACTCGTGTCTAATGGTGCATCAATCTGAGATTCTTCCACAAACAGACGTCACAGTCTCCAGGCAAGTCCACACCATGTTACATGGTCCATGGATTAGATACAATATTTAGGGCTATGGGTGAGCAGAACACAGCAATCACTATCTAGCAATAACTGTGGTCACCATGGGGACTTGATGATAACTACACTGCATAAATGGAGGAGTCTTCCGATGTCGGTAGCTGGAAGGGTGGAGCTAATCAAAATATTGTTATTACCCAAACTGCTGTACCTCTTTCAAAATGTCCTGATCTGGCTGGGCAAGCAGTATTTAAAAAAACTTGCATGACACTCTGCTGCAGATTCTGTGGCATTTGGGTGCGGTGAGGACATTTGTTTTATATTTGGCCATGCCATATGAGCTGGGCAGATTTAAGGCCCCCAACCTTGAACTTTATTGGATGGCGGCTCAAGCACAATACACATCACATTGGTTTTGGACCTCACAGTTGCCACGACATGTGAAGATCAAACGGATGGTGGCTGGGGATTGTGGTATACGTACACTTCTACTTGCTAAGACGTATAAAGATTTGTGCCACTTTGATCCATTTAGATCCACCCTGCTGTTGTGGAACAAGATATTTACGAAAACGTGCTCACTGGCACTATACAGTAGGTTGATCCCGCTGTGGCGATCGCCTAGCATTCCCCCCACGATGGACCAATCTGTCTGGGATAACTGGTGGGGCAACGATGCAAATACACTAGACATGTACGCTAGTGGTACAGTTTTACCACTGGAAGAAATAGCGGTCGTGTGCACAATGACATTTTTGTTTAGGCTGCAGTATTGTAGACTGAGAGCCGTGTTTAGAATTAAATGGCTGTCTTTCCCTGTTGAGCCCCGGATAACCCAATCCTTGCATGGATCGCCAACTCATAAGTCTGCAGTCATATAGACACGCCACTGTGTGCCCTTCTGCCAACAATGTATCATTAGTTCTGACTGAACTGAGAGGCAAATGGAAAACCGACTTAGGGGTAGATACTACGGGTGAAAATTGGAAAAATATGTGCAAACTCACGGGCAATGTGTCGTACAATTCTAGATTATGAATAATGCAGTTTAAAGTTGAATACAGACTCCACTATACGCTGGCCAGGATGAGGCAAATTGACTCAAGTAATGGGGGGGCAATGCCCCAGATGCAGTGTTGCTGCAGCTGCTATATGCATATGATCTGGAGTTGTCAGGCATCATGCCATTTTTGGGGTGAGGTGTGTATGTTGCTCTCGAGTATTTTAGATGAAACTATAGATCTGTTCCCTATGATTTGTTTGTTTGGAATCCTCCATGCAATGTCACCGATCAAACGCCGATTTTTGAACCTCTGTTGTTCTCTGGCAAAACAATGTATGTTTAAATATTGGACACACAGGACTCCCCCTCTGGTTGAGGACTGGCTGAAGGATGCAACTTGGGCCAATGATCACGAGGAATTGTATGCCACCATGCCTCCGCAGTCCTCCAGGCCTGAGGATATTTGGGTATATTTCAGAAACGTCCTTTTACAGAAGCCACATGTTAGCAGTGACCCACAGAGATTCTGCCCTGGGGGGTGGGGTGCAGAATACTCCTGTCAATGAATGGCTGAGGGTATGCATTGTTACATGATGGAATCGAGGTCCCCGATCAGTGCAAGTGAACACTATATTCATAAACCTTTTAGCCAATTGACAAAGTTTAATGATGTGACGCCGCTAAGGCAAATGGTCATAGTGCAGCTGTATGTATGTTATTATTTTGCATTTTGTGAAACTAAGTGCCTAAATAAAGTGTTAAAAATAATGAAACCAAGAATTCAGTCTTGATGACCAACTCTTCTAGCAACATTGTTTCATCTTGCTTTCCTCAACTCTCCCCCAGCACGAACAGCTGCTGTCACCACACTCTAGATAATTGCAGTCTCCTTTACCTCAGTCTCCCCTCCCACAAAATCCATTGTGTGCAGCTAATCTAGAATGTGACAGTCCCACTGATCGCCAGCACCGGTAAACATTGCAATGCCACACCAATTCTTCCCTTTTGAAATTGATTCCCCCTCCGCTCGAAAATTCCTTTGAAGACCCTTTGCTTAGATCATAGTTGCCTCTGTCAAAAGGTGACAGCCATTCTCAAAAAATACGCCTCGTCCGGGTCTCTCTGCCCCTCCCAGCTTCTGCCTTTTCAGGTTCGTAAATTCCACCGCGCTCGGAGTGGCAGACAGTCTTTGTTGTGCTTGCTGCCCAAGAATGTAAAATATTTCAATTCCAACTTTCTTCTTTTTCTCAGCAGCTGTCTTTCTGGTGCCACATTCAAATGCATCTCCTCTCCTGTGCTTTCTAGTCTTACCCCACTCTCTCTCTTTCTCTGGTAGTTAGACCCAGCACCAAGAGACCACCCGGTGAACATGTGAGCTTCAAGGTAACGTAAACTAATGTAGAACAATTAACATCACATAATACGTAACATCACATAACGACAGATAACATGTAACATCACTTAACATGTAGCATCACGCAACATGTTGTATGTACCATCAAATAACATGCAACATCACAATGCTAAATGAAAACAAGCTATTATTAATGGTTCAAAGATACATTCTGAGGATATTAGAATGAGGGGTCACTAGGATCCTGTGGCTGGTCTGCTTTCATCAGACCTTTCAAGATATTAGCAATATGACCACCACACACTTGTTAAACAGAATTATAAACATTACAAAACAGATTCTTGCTATGTGGTCACTTTCATTTGCTTTGTCATCAAAAGACTAAGTGTAAGCAGAGCATAGAGGAAAATGGGTCCCCTTTAGCGCAAGTCAACATTTTGACAGGTGGTCACTCCCCCTGCTTCAGGTCTTAGTCCCTCCCCCCTCCCCCTTTTGATGTGCTTTGATATAAACTTAATATAATATACATTTGGTATAAAAAGGATATAAACATTTTTTGCTATAGATTTTATATCAAATGTATATTGGCTATAAAGTGTTTTCTAATTTGTATCAGTTTGATATAAAGAGAATATACATTTTATATAAAATCTATATATAGATGGGAACGGCTGGGAGCGGTGCTCGCTGATGTTGCTTGGTCGAGCACCGAGAGAGTAGTCAGTTCTGAAGACAGGGACTGTGAATCTAGGGTTTCGCAGAGTGACGCAGCAATGACATCACAGAGGGTTCCCCCCTCTGGGGTGATAGGAAGCGGATATAAATTCTATATCAAATTGATAAGCCCTCCAAAGTTTTTGATAGCAATTTTATTGAACCCCGAAACATTTTTTAGAAACTTTATAGGGAGCAGCAAATGATAAAGCAATTTTGATAACTTTTTAATATTAAAATGTTACATAAAAATAGGCAAAATATTTTGGGATATATACATTTATATAAAAATCAATATCACAAATCATATTTTTGATATGGAATTTTATGTAAAAAGATTACAAATCATATTTTTCGATATAAAAATGTATATACATAATTATATGTTTAATATAAAATACTCATTTACATTTTTTATATACACATACCTGAAAATGTTGCTATAAAAAAAATGTATATCAATTTTGAAATATAAATGCACGAAAATCTTATATGAACTGGCAGTCTCCGGCGGTCTCATCCAAGAAGAAGACAAACCCACGACTACATACTCAATCCGAGAAGATGGAGTAATGAGGCTCGGTATCCAAAAATCACAGCTGATGGATAAAAATCTATCAGCAAGAAGAAGAACAAGCGCGGTCTCATTGCGACACAGGTCCCCCTTCCTCACAGGAGACCTGCACCACCCTCTGCCCTAGAAGAAGCACTGGGTCTGTAGGCCCACTCAACCCTTCCAAGATGGCCGCCACTATGCCTCGATGCAGACCAGGCTCCCAGGGTGCTCTGATCCTGCAGCACCATGATTGTCTGGTGAACTAACCTGAGCCCTCCAACCCCCTGCGCCGGCAGGCGAAGCCGGCTTGCACAGAAGGCCAACACACAAGGGCTCGACCAGCAGTTTCCGCCGGTGTCATTGCGACACAGGTCCCCCTTCCTCACAGGGAGACCTGCACCATCATCTGCCCTGGAAGACGCAATGGGCCTGGAGGCCCACTCGATCCTTCCAAGATGGCCGCCACCATTCCTTGATGCACACCAGGCTCCCAGACTGCTCTGGGCCTGCAGCACCATGATTGGCTGGTGAACCAACTTGAACACTTCAACCCCCTGCACCGGCAGGCTAAGCCTGCCCCCACAGAAGGCCAGAACACAAGGCATCGACCAGCATTCTTCACCGGTCTCATTGCGGCACAGGTCCCCCTTCCTCACAGAGAGACCTGCACCACCTTCTACCCTGGAACAAGCATTGGGTCTGGAGGCCGACTCAGCCCTTCCAAGATGGCCGCCACCATGCCTCGATGCACACCAGGCTCCCAGACTGCTCTAGGCCTGCAGCACCATGATAGGCTAATGAACCAACCCAAACCCTCGAACCCCCTGCCCTGGCAGGTGAAACCGACCAACACAAGGCCGCAACCAGCAGTCTCCGCCAGTCTCAGCCACATTCAGCGTGAAGCTATACATGCTGCACAACTATTTGTCTCCACACCAAGAGGTAAGCCCTTCATCTGCAGTATTCCATTCAAGCAATGCTTTAACAACCGGGTATATGTGTGTAACCTTGGCTTGACACACTTATTCTGTGCTGCAGATATATCTCTGCCAGCCCCTATGTTTTTTCTCAGGTCTGCTATCCCCTTCGGACATAGACCCAATGTGTCACAACAGCTGAAGAAATGCATTGATGCACAAGGATATTGCATCCCGTACGCTCCACATGCCCAAGCGGCCGAATGCCACATTGCGAGTAATTCCCTTCCGCTGCACCCCTACCTGCGCAAATCGCACATCACACTCCTCTGTAATGCTGCAAGCTCAACTTCACATGAGTTCACGCTCGCCGTCTATGGATGCTGGGCCCGAGGAATGTCTAGGGGGCCCGATGGGCAGAGTTGTTCTTTTTTTGATTCATCAAGGGCCACAGATTTGTTCTTTTGATTTACCAATGGGCTTCGAGACCAGGTGTTATGAGGAGTCTGACAAACGGCAACCCATTGTTTTCTACAGAGATGATGGGAAGGTGCGCTAAATGTTGGATGATTCATTATAACTACAATGCATGGGTTTTATACCGTTTTAAGGGATGTATTGTATAATGTTTTTATTCGCTGCTTCTAGGTACGCTAGAGAAGACCTTGCATTTCATTGTACAGTTTTACCTAGTGCTTAAACATCGAAAAAAAAGAGAGGCGCACATATAACAGTGTTGTTTGATCAACTTCTAGAAGATTGATAGGCTAACCACCCGAGAAGCTCGCGCTTACATATCTCTACATGGTTTGTTAGCTAATTCAAATGTATAGCCGGTGCTAAATTCATGGTGTTATTTAGTTATACAACATTTATAGTACATTTCACATTTTTTAAATGTTATTTGTATGTTGCTATCCACATGTCTACGTAAACATATAATAACATGCATTAAAAATAAGCTTTGAGCATACCCACATTAGATGCAACAACATCTACTACCCTAAGGATTACTGTTTTCATGAACAATAGTATGAAAATACGTGGAAGTGACATAAAGATATTGGGCCTCATTACGAGTCCAGCGGTAGCCGTGCCGGAAAACCGGTAAGCTGCCGCCGGACCAGAAATACCATTCCGCCTCCGTGATTGCCAGAATCACCGGGGCATTACAACCCCGGTGACCCGGTAATTCCGCAGGTGGAATTCCGTAAATCCCCATTCCCATGGAGACCCATAGGACTCCATGGGGATGGGGACAATGGAAACACTGGTTCCGTCTATGACAGAGCAAGTGTTTTCATTTCCGCCTGCAGGCGGGGGGCATTACTCCACACCTACCGCCTGCAGAACTCGAATCAGCCAGAAACAACGGTGTGCCGGATTTACCGCCACCGTTGACTCCCGACCGGCAGGGTCGTAATGAGGCCCTTTGTCTTTGAATGTTTAGAGCCTCCCTGACAAAAGTACCATCATTCTAGCCTCATCATTCAAACACAAGACCATTGGGTTGTGCCAGGCCCTTCAACCCCCTTCTTCAGGCTCACCACACAGAGTACACATTGCAATGGCATATTAAAACAAGGTAGACAATGTAGTGATAAATGTACCCATGGAAGCAAAACCATAGAAATAAACAATGAACTTAACATCAACATTTTTTTTCTTTTATGCAAAGTCAAAATGCTAGTTGTTCCTGCAAACATCCCGCAACAAAGCCTTCAGGGTCCTTTCTGACTGGTGCACTGCACCGCCGCACTTGCCCTTATTTGCACAAGAATATTTCTATCCACTGCTTAAGACGTTCACTGGCCACAACTATGTACTGGTATGCTGTTAATTTTCATAGATAAGTGGTGTGGCCCACAGGAGGTAGTTTTTAATCCACTCCATTCAACTTTCCAAATGAGTCTGAGTCCTCATGTCCTGAACACTTTGTTTTTTCTTTGAGGCTGAATTCTAGCAATCTATACATGCCGCACTGTGTGACACCAGATCACTTAATTCCCGCTGCCCTACCCCTATCCTCCACTTTCACTTTCACAGCCTGTGATTTGTGAAAATAGTCTGATTTTGACCGGGGCTGCAGGAAGCACACTCCAGAGTCAAAATATGGTTCTTCTTTAGAGATGAAAATCATACCCAAAGATGGCAAAACAGATGTGTGCATTGACTGAATAATAGGAGCATCCTTTACAGATTAGAATTGCGTATCTGTTGATGAATGGTTAAAGTCACTTAACACTCCTGTCTGAGGCTCATGTGTAAAAATGTGTGCTCTCACAGCCTATGAACAATGGGTAAAGCAGCATCAGAATGATACTGTATGACATTTTTAATTGTAAGCTCACCGTGCAAGCTATGCAGCATACATAATTTAACACTTTCTATAATCATTTTCCATAAGAGATTGTTGAGGTATGTTGTGAACAGTGTGTGTCCTTCAGCAGTGGTAAAGCATGTGGAGCTGCAACATTTTTTACAACATGAAAATATAAGACCTCAGATTTTTACATTTCCTTTCATGCTTATACAGCAACACATGAAAAGTAAAAAGACAGACCAACAAACACACTTTGGACATGAAGTCTGAACATTTTGGAATCTATGGTGAACGCTATGAAAGTCCGTATTTTCCACCGATTATTGATTACTACCATCATGCGGTAGTTGCTGAAGTAGACAATCAAGATCAGAGGCGTTGCCTATTTAAAATCTTGAAAAAGGCCAGATTGGTTATATCCAGACGCGACTGAGCTAGCACACCACAAGCATCAATACCCCAGACACTGAAATCTCCTATTTTTTGGAGAGGGTGTGGACCTATCAAAGAACTTCTTGGCTGTGAAGCATTATGAGGAGTTCAGATTCATGAACTTGAACAAGTTGGGCATGGGTTAACAGTTATAACTAAGGCTGTGGAAATACTGGAAACTGTTGGTCCCAATGATTTTGTTGAAATAAGAATGGAGGCTGAGGGTTTAAACAGACCATTTACAAGGCGATACCCTCAGCGTACATTCTGCATTTTGCAGTTTTTGGAGAATTTGCAGAGGCTTCTGCAGAGTAAGACTGAGATTGGGTGTTTGCGCCACAGAAAATGGTGGTGCTAATTGTCAGGCCTCGCTCTGGCAGTGCTGATAATTCTTTGCGCAAAAATTCTGCAGAGCCACATCATAAAATCCAGAGGCAGATGGTTATTACATTTTTATCACAGACACCTAAATCTTTGCCTAGTATCTAGTCTCATATGTTTAATCAAACCGTGAAGCATAACAGATGCCGATATACGTGCAAAAGCTTTGCAAGTACACAAGAAGCTGGGGCTTCCACCAGACACTCTGGTAGGGTTTGGACAGCTGAATCTCTTTGAAAAGGATTTTGATAGCCCCATCAATATACTTTACTTTGACAATGGGGTCTGGCAGTATTTTCCAATATTGGCTAAAACAGCCAGAAACACTTTGTTTGTTTTTACACCACGATAGCCATTTCTATGGTATAATCATTTTAAAAGGTTTCATGGGGGCTAAACATCGCGGTCAGCACTGCGATCACTTTTCCAAAAATAATGATAGAAACAGTTGTCAATATCACTGTCATTTGTGTTTACGAGAAGTGTCAAATGCTTAAGGAAAAACCTGAAAAATGTCTGCACTGTCACGCGTTCACGATGTCTCAGAGCTGTCTAGACACGCACATTCAAAAAGCGGTATTGGGGTCGGCCGTGTGCCAGCAGCGCATTGATTGACCTGTGTGTGAAAAATGTCTTCGCAAGAGTCATAACTGTACCAGAATAATCTGTAAAGTGTGTGAAGTTTCTTTTGTCAACATGGCTGAAAACATGTGCTACATAACACACAGTGGACCTCAAAATAAAGTCAAGAACTATGTAGTATATGACATGGAGGCTCGCCAAGAGAATGTAACCCACCAACCAAACTATTTATATGTCAGACATATAACGGGGAAGAGCTATTGAAAATCTACAGAAGACTCATGTGTGGCTAGCTGCTAACCAGAACTACATAGGTCTGATTCCAACCCCAGACCAGTATGGCATTGGATACATGATACCTAGCGAAAAAGACCAGTTTATAGCATGGTATAAGGGATGTTTGACTTTCGCCAGGAGTAAAGGGCCTTCTGTCAAGAAGATGTCAACATTAGGACAGGCAATTAGTTCAGGGTCGGGATCATTCAAATGACTCATCGTGAAACAGTTATAAAGGATGAAGTATCCTTTTCAAAGAACTACGATGGCTAGTTGTTGTATGTAGATCTACAGACTATTTCTAAAACCTAAAACAATCACGCTGCTGCCCTATGAATAATATCGCGGCCGTCAAAAATGCTATTTAAGGCTGTTGATTCAGTGGCTCTTATTCATCTCAGAAATAGACAACATATTTATGCAGCACACCCTAACTGGTGCTGGTGAAAAATGCTATGGACAATATTGGTTGGACGGCTAAGCGGTGGTTCAGCGATTGGGATTACATTGATGATTATTATAAACATCAGGGCATACGCTTGTGTATTGAACACATTAAGGACAAGCCAGCTCGGCGGCTGTTGGCAAAATGATGCCTTAATTATTTGTGGGGTAAGTTTGCGCAAAGAGTTTATTTGCCCAACACATCCATCATCACAGACCCCGGTATGCTTCACACCTATCTATTTGATAATTCATAAGACGTGAGCAGCTGCATGTTCATAGACGATGAAATGGCTTATCTGTGCTGGCGCTATGCCGTGGAATATCCAACATCTTCAGACAACACAAACATATTCATAGCGGCGTTAACAACTGCTCACTTAAAACTGTTTGCTGTGATGGAACAAGTACAAGAGCCAATTCTGTATCATGCTAAGAATAGCATTATTTTTGTCAGCCGCCCTAGGAATGTCAACCCACCCACTGGCAATATTCTAGGAGATCTAACTTCTGAGCTGGATCTTTATGAATACATTGTAGAGTTTGTATCCACTGGCTCCAAAACATACACCTCTCGCCCGCGTCTGGGGGGCCGTCAGCAGGAAAGTAAAAGGAGTAACATTAAATGTTAACAACACGGCCAGAATACATTTTGATAATTTGAAAGAGTTTGTGCAATCCTTTGTACAGGAAGCCACGTGTAACACCCCACAGGCTATCATTGTTACACATCTGGGTATAGTGCACAATAAAAAACAAAGGGAAATGAGCACTGTCACTCTACCAAAAATGCTCAGTGTTGTGTTTGATAAAAGAACATTGGCACCGGGTGGATTGACGCACTCCTATGGCTATTAAATATTAAATACTGGAGCTGGAGGACATGCCTGCACTGCTACTCCTTGAGCAGATAGTACACCAGGGATTACAGAGGAGATGCAGGAGGAGAAGGAGGGTGAGACCGCCCCAGCAAATTCCACCAGTGCAGGCAGTCCTTCCCCTCAGGCAGCCACCAATCCCTCGGGTAAGGGCCAGTCCATTCAACTTAATCCCAGCACAGATCCACACCCTGTACCGCCTAGACAGGGACACCATCACAACTATAGTGGATCTAATACATGAAGACTTGGTCAGCCTGATCAACATCCCCACAGCCACCCCCCCTCTGCTGAAGGTGGAGTCTGTGCTCTAATCCCTGGCCACAGGCACCTACCAGCACACAGTGGGCCAGCTGCATGGCATCTCGCAACCATGTTTCTCCGGTGTGCTAAACCAAGTGCTGGATGCACTCCTAAAGCACGCAAGGGCACACATATCCCTACCACGGACAGAACAGGAGGTGAATGACACCATGCCCAATGTCATTGGTGCCCTCGACTGCACCCACGTGGACTTGGTAGTCCTACATGCCGTGAAGGTGGTGTACCGCAATCAGAAGCTATACCACTCCATCAATGTGCAGATGGTGTGTGATGCCAGCAAGATGATAACACATTGCTGTGCCAGATTCCCAGGATCCACGCATGATGCAATGGTGCTGCGGAACTCCTCGCTACCCCGCTATTTGGAGCAAGATGCTGCACGACATGCCTGGCTGCTGGGCGAGTCTGCCCTTTTGGCTATAGGAGTGTATTTTGGGGGTGGGGGTGGTACATGCATATGCAACCTGTCTGCCCTCAGGGCCATGGGAGATTATTGTGGGGGGGTACATGCATATGCACCTGTCTGCCCTCTGGGCCATGGGAGTGTATTTGGGGGAGGGGGGTACATGCATATGCAACTTGTCTGCCCTCTCGGCCATGGGAGTGTATAGTGGGAGGGTACATGCATATGCATCCTGTCTGCCCTCTCGGCCATGGGAGTGTCCTCAATGGGGTGCCTGGACACTGTCCATGTTGGCAAACAACGTGCCCATATTCATACAATTAAGATGCATGACACAGAAAATGGAGGCAAACTTAATCTGGCCGCACACCACTGTGCAAATGTCAGACTCACAATCAGCACACACCCCTGAACTTGTGCACTGGACATCACCTGACCGTACCCACAGTACCACAATGCACCATCATGCAGTCACAAAGCTGGATACACATGGCCGCATCAAAGCACCTTGCAGGTCATGCATCCATGAGTGTGCAGTATGAATACTCACTCAGGGAAATCCACTGTCACTGCCCCTCCCCGACAGTAACACTGCATAACACCATGGCATCATGTGCAGATGAATACAAATTGGAAAACTCATGTGACAAGGATGCCTCAAATTGGACCCATTAAGTATTGAAAAACACCTACATGGGTGCGATTGGTGCGGGAATCACCCACAGCACATGAGTACCAGCATGCAAGTCGACACCCTGCATCACCCAAGGAACACATCCCTACACTGGGGGACCCTACCAACAATCACATTGTGCCATTGTGACTGGTGTGAAGACGTCGATGGACATGTGCATGGCGTCAACAATCATCCAAAAGCATGGTAGACTAAACAAGCTGTATCACATTGGGCATTAGACTAATGCATCAAGCATTGCCCAACATGCATTTGGTCTCCTCCCCTGCCACACAACCCTCACATGTGAGTACATCATGGACCTTGTCACTCCATCTTGGTGGTTGGGGATTCCAATGTCAAGGCCCGTAAGTCGTGTACGTCACCCAAGACCAGCACCATGGAGTGCCAAGTTGTGTACAGGGCAGATAGTTGCGCAGATGTGAAGTCAATAGCTGCCATTCACGATATACTGCATAGGAGCATGAGCGATGTACAGGCTGAGCACAAATGGAATAGAAGAAATACCCTTACACATGCCTTATTGTGCTTCCATGCAGGTGATGCTGGCTATCCCCTTAAACCGTGGCTCCTCACCCCTGTCAGGAATCCGCAGAACAGGCACGAAGAGAACTTCAATCATGCATATACATGCACTCGTGTGGTCATAGAGCAGACCTTTGGCCTGTTGAAGGCACGGTTTTGCTGCCTCAGCAGGTTGGGTGGCGCACTCATTTACGGTCCTGAGAAGGTGGGCAAGATCATCATGGTATGTGCCATGCTGCACAACATGTGCATCCGGTGGAACGTTCCTCTGCCACCTGACATGGACCAGCCACCACCAGGTAAAGAAGAAGATGAGGAAGGAGAAGATGTTGCACATCGGCCAGGCTGTGATGCTCATGAGGGACATGCTGTGCGCCAATCAGTGATAGATCGTAGTTTCTGATGCACTGGGATGCAGAAGGTGATATGGATGTGGGACCCTGGGCACTGTGACAGGGGGAATATTGGCACTGTGTTTGGGGATGTATTCGCACTGTCATGCAATAAATTGACACACGCAGAGAAGCAATGTCCAGTCATGTGATTTGTTTTCACAACGGTTGTATTGAACAGTTGTTATTTACAACATGGATGACCCTTCTACCCCCACACAGCCCATCCCACCTCCCCCCACCACCCACCCCTCAACACTGGCACACACAACCTCCCCCCTCCCTTCACCCCCCAACACCCACACACACACCCCCTCCCCCACCTCCCAACACCCACACACACCCTCCATCCCTCCCTCCCCCCACCCACCAACAAAACACCCATCCCCCCGGCCCCAAACCCCCAACACCTGCACACACACCCTCCCCCCTGCCCTAATCCCCCAACACCTGAACACAACAAGAGCACAACATGTGTCTAGATGCACTTCCAGGAAACACGTGCAGTGTACCCCTGCTACTGCTGCCCACTTCCCAATGGAGGGGGTTGCATGTCAGTGCACCGCATGCTGCGCAGGGACCTGCGCACAGGGCTCGTCTGAGTCGAGCTGGCAGGCGTGGTAGTCGAGGAAGTGAATGGGTGCGGCTCTGTTGCCACAGGATGCCACTGCTCCATGGTGTTGGCCGTCCGCTCCAGTATCTGGGCCACAGTCGCAAAGCCCTCATGGGCCCGCTCAGAATTTTCATTTACGGCCTTGATGATGGCCTCAGTCTTCTCCCTCATGGCCGGCGTGTTGCCTCCCCATTAGCAACATATTGTTTTACTAGAGCATGCATGGCCTCTTGACGGCCCTCCAACCTCAACAAATGTCCCTCGAGGTCACGTATTGCGGGGGAAGTGGAAGTTTCAATGGCTGGTGTGGACGTGCGCAGGACGGGACTGTCCTGTGGTGAAGACCAACCCTCCTGGCTGGCCTGAACTTCAGACTCATGCTGAGGGGTGCCCTGTGGTGTGTCCTGTGGCTGGACATGTGTGCACCATCCCGCAAAAAGCTGCCTCCTTCATGGGTGACCTCGTCATGCCCCACGTCCTCATCAGCACTATGTTGTCTGGATGCAGCAACCTCCCGAACAGAGCTTGTGGCTACCGACTGCGAGCCATCATGGTCGCTTGCCACAGATGTGGCCTCATCCTGTGTGATGTGTCCCTCCAAGGGGGCAGGGGCAGGTGTTTGTTGGACCAGTGTTAGGAGCTGTGCAGCTGGTTGGGCACTGGTGCGTACCTTGTGAGCCCCTTGGCTCATCCGTGTGGCCCTGGATGTGGATGGCCTGGTGCCATCCTCCTGACCCCTGGACCTCTTGGCAGGTGTCCTGGGCTGTGACGCCGCATGATGCTCATCGCTGTCTGCATCGATGCCTGTGGGGGACAGAGAGGCAGGGCATCAGTGATGGGAGTACTTGCATCATGCATGCATTAGTATTTGTGCAGTTTGGGCCTTGTGGTCCGTTGCATGATTGTAGGCGTGGTGGACAGGGTGCTTGCGAGAATGTGGGGGGGTAGTATTGGCATCCCTCAGGTGTAGTCATGTTTTCCATGTTGTCTGATGTGAGGACAACAGGTGTGTTGTGGCTTGCGTGCTCTGTGAAATGTAATTTTTGTTTGTGTATTGGGTATGTATTGGGTATAAGAGCTACATGCAGCATGCATTTTGATGTGACAGTGGTGGGTCCAGCTTCTCGACAGGGATGTGTGTATGTGTGTATGATGGCCCATGTATTTGATCCCATCAGGTTCACATTTCTTGGCCTACGTTTTACTTTGGATGTCAGGTGTTTGTAGGGACTTGTGTGGTACACAAAGGGTCACTCACCTTCATCAGCCGATGATGGGACTCCATACTCCACTCCACCAACTCCTTCAATGGCCTCCATGTCAGTGGTTGAGCTGCAGGTCTCTTCCCACCTTGGAGTTTGGACCGCCGCCTGTTGCCAGCCCCTGGCTGCGGATGGCGGATAGTCTGTTTCGGACTCGCAGGCGCAGGTCGTCCAACCGCTTCCTGCAGTCCTTTACTGACCATGCAGTGGTTCCAACCGCACTCACCTTTCTTGCTGTCTCCTCCCATATTCTTTTCTTCAGTAGCTGTGCTGGACAGCACAGGTCCGCACTGGATACCACATCAGCCTGCTCCACTAGTGTGTCAGTGAGCATGTTTAGCTCATTGTTGCTGAAACACGGTTTTCGCATACGTGTTACGCCTTTCTTGGTTACTTTCGCCATTGTCTACCAGCAACAGTACCATTATTTAGGGTAACAATGGTGCCGGGGGAGGTTTCAACGGATTCCTTGATGCCACTATTGGCGGTGTGGTGGGACTTTACGGCTAGCCGGTTCATCCTTTACCGGCATGCAGGGATGCGTGTGCACACAGCCTCGTAATTGTACGTTATTTGCAGCGTGGGTTCAGCACGGACACTTTCATACTGGCATGCCAGTAATAACGGCCTATCTCATAATGAGGCCCACTGTCTTCCACCATGTCTATAAGCCAACATACATAATCGAGAAATGGTTGCCAAAAATTCATAAAGTTCCCTTTATACAGCAAGCGTCCTTTAACGCATCAAAAACTCTGTTGCAGGTTGGCTGCTTTCAATCGCAATGAGGGGCACACCACTTACCTTAAAACGCAAATAAAACCTTTTTGGTGCTTTTGCCAGTATCTTTCCATTAGCGGGTGGCTGGTGTTGATTCATATGTTTGTGATCCATAAAAATGTTTACATTCTCTTCTGTATATCCCTGTTGGTGCTTCCAGATAACACAGCAGCCTTGGACATATAATACTCAAATGCTCCTTAAGTAAATCCAGCAATAATCATTGTACACATCCAATGGTGGGTTTCACATTAAATTGGTTGCTTTCCAACAGGTGTTCATTTTCTATTTCCTGCAAATAGGCTCAAACACAAATGAAAATATCTACAGTCTCAATCCTCATAGGTCAGTTTACGGGGCCCCATGCATGTTGGTCTACCATACTTTCTTTGATATACTTTATCCCCCCCCACTTGCAAACCGTTTTCTCAACGATGCTTCTAACACACATCGGCCACCCCATCTAAATTGCTTCATTTTCAAAAGGGGGTTATGCACCGCTTGTATAGCCCATAATGTTTTAAATATGCATCGTTCCATCCCTATGCCAACCCGTTGCTGTGTTAGCGGCTGGTTCACTTGCATAATTTCTACAAGGTGTTTTGTCCTCAACATGTGACATATTTTACATAGCAAATTATTCATGAAAGATATTTCCAAACACTCATGAGCATTCTGTCGGGAGTCATCAATGTTATGTCCTGTGCACCATCTGTGAAAGTGTTGTTTTAAACACGTTTTCACCATTATGGTTGTAAAACCTTGTATGGACAGAATATCAATCCTGTTCACAGCAGATGTGGCCGTGTCATCTTTAACGCTGCCGGTCTCCATTTGGAAAACACGAGCCTTACACAGGCTATTATCGCGATCCCCAGGATTTCAATTTGGTTTGAGCAGCCAACACAATAAATATTGAGTTTCTGTTACAGCTTTGCTCTCCTCAACGCCGTCTGCTTTATTGGTTATAGGATGTAAACAAAACAGCGACACATGGTTTTAACTATAGTTAGTTCTTATGCCCTACAAAATACATACACTCACTTTAAAATATACCCACCAGATAACAGGCCGTCCAATGGCCAGTGTGCCTAGACCCCCATTTTTCCCCATGCTCCAGTGGGGCGAAGTCACTCCCCAGTGTCATGGCTGCCTGCAGAACCATAGATTCATATCCACTGTTTTCAGAACCCACATCGGCCGTGGGTGGTTGTCCCGATACCACACCCATTGGGTGCTCCAGAACCACGTAATCACCATTCCAGGTCACCATTTTCAGATTAGCATCTGTTATGGGGACATGCCCCTAGAGCGTCCTATAACCATAAAAGTGAACGGCGGTTTGCTGCCGACAGAGAATGTAGACATGTTCTCACAGTCACAGAGCTCATCGGCCCCGCATTCCGCCATCAAGCCCTGTGCATCTTCCAGCTCATAACGCCCATTAAATAATAAGGTGTATAACTATCCTTAGGACCCCAAGAATTCCAGGGGTTGTTTTCCCCTCATCGTAACTGTAGCTGTTCATAATCGTTGTTTCCTGGATAGTCCCAGGAAAGCTGAAAAAGCACTGTGTTTCCCAGGCCTAACACAAAGGCTATATATCTGGGTTGTAAGCCCCTCCCTCATGCCAGCATAGCCTTAGAGCTGCCTCTTTAGAGCAAAATGTATATCAAACATTCTTGGGATTCCTAAAATATATTAATAAATGTATTTAAAAATGATTTGGGGTCAATAAAATTGCTCTCAAAAACTTTGGGTACTTATCAATTTAATGTAAAATGTATATCCGCTTCCTATCACCCCGGGGTGGAACCCCTCTGTGATGTCATCACTGCATCACATTTTTTATATCCGTTTTATATCAAATGTTTATTAAGTTTACATCAAAGCATATCAAAAGGGGGCGGGACAAAAATCAGAAGCAGGGGGCGTGACCACCTGTCAATATTTTGACTTGTACAAAAGGGGACCCCTTCTATTACTACGCAACTGGTCCCCTCTAGACAGGAACTCTTTGACCTTGCATTGCCCTTTGCAAGTACAAGATACTATAGGGCAACCAGTTATTATTATGTACTCAAGGGAGAAGTAATCCAAAATGGGCATCTTTGTATATCCTACAGTACACACTTGTTCTTGAGTGGTATGACCTCTGATGTTGCTTCTCAGCCAGAAAAACCTTTTTCCCATGTTTACCTTACCATTTCTCATGGTCTAACCAGACATGATCCCTCAATAGGCCTCTGCAACATCACCCCTTCATGCTAGTAACATCTGGGGATTCTTGTTCATCTTGCTGTGAGGGTTATTGTGCGGGCCGGGGCCATTCCCATGTGGTACATCAAAGAATGACATGCTTACAATTGAAGGTAAGAATATCAAGTGCACAATATTGACTAAGTCTAGCCCCACAAGAGCTGTGCAAAGCACCACCATCCTACCCCACTCTATGGGTTTTCTGCAGCTCAACTTCCTTACCACACTGGTTGTGGATACATGACTTTGTTTTTTACTCATACCAGCACAAGGTTCTACCAGGCAGGTATGGGTATGTCAACTACAAAACAATCGATACTGGTCAGCTTTATATTGCTACTTACGTTCTTTGGCAGAGATGGTGGAACTGGTGCTCCAGCACCTAACGAAAAGAGAAGCACATGAAATCAGATGATTTGCAGAAACCCCCACCAAAATTTCCCAGTAAAACAGACCTACTTAGTGACATGTTTACAGTGATGTCGTGCCAGGTTTGTGTCCCTCAAGATGGGGGCCGCAATCTGTATAGGAACCTGTGAAATCTGTGATTGCTCAAGTGCATATTAAGCTATGTCTGATGAACTATCATTGCTCTCTGCAAATGTCTAGCTCTAATGGGCTGTGCAGGACAAGATGATCATCATTTTTAGCATTAGCATCAACCATTTTGCAGAAACAGTAATCCCTGGTGGTTACCATTAGCATCTCCTGGTCTACAGTCGCTGTCTTCTCACACGATTCATGAGCCCAAGCACATCCCACAACAATACTTGCAAATGCTGGCTTATCTTCAACATGTATGGTCATCAGAAATGCTCTTACATTTTTCAAAATAGATTTTTGTGAAAGGAAACACACTAGCATAGGTTAATTAAGTAATTATTTCTACATAAACTTTCAGTCTGCTTCAAGAACAGAAGTCCATTCTACACAATTCTCGTAGTACACATATTGAAGGTTGTGTTTCCCATCTAACGAATGCTGGAAATTGTTGGAAATTTGTCTATTCAACTGCTCAATGATGGCAATAGTGGTGAATGCTTAGTCCATGCACTTCCCAAAGCTTGCCAGCCATTTTACTCCTGTCTTTCTGACCATGATGAATCAGGACCAAAGGTCAAAAAATCAAATCACGTATACTGTCTCTTTCTAGCACCCTACTACAAGAGTACAAAGGGAAGTCAATATAAGGTCTACTGTCACTTCAGCATTTTCATCTCCAAGTAGTCCACTCACCCATGGGAAGGTTGGGGTTCGGGCAGCTCTCCTTCAGGCAATAAATCACTCCATCAGATTTCATTTTCAAATACTCAACTAGCTTTAAAAGAAGAGGACATTTAGAAATAAAGATAAGAAGGGGCAAGTCAATCCCAGACATATCATTACGCTGGCACTGTCAATGTGAAAACAAGCATTAGGGAATCCAATAGGTTTTGGCAATCATTTGTCATTTGCAACCTCTAATGACCTAAACATGCTATCAAATGCCTGGCATAGTAACCAAATGGTAAAGTGCTGTTTAACCCTGTATGTGCATCTAATGCCATCATAGGCCACGCGCAGCCTCAAATTCCCCAATAACTTGCTTTATACATTGTAAATGAAGTAAAGGATGTCCAGAGACACAGGTGCGTTTTCTGTAAGTATTTACTTTCATAAATGAAGGCCCTCCTGTCCAAGATGGATCTGTTTGCTGAAAAAGGATGCTTCGTTATATACACTGTTATTGATCCTTTGAAGGTTCTAGGTCTCCTAGGTAACCTAATAGCATGTTGATCTTACTTTGGCACATGAATGGCAACAACATAAACAAATACAAGTTTGAATGTGGCATTTGGCCATTTGGCCATTGCATGTTTATGAATGCAGTTAACTGTTAGCAAAACATGCTTGTTTACTATAGTTGCTCTCCAGTTTCTCTAGAGTTGCAGTTCTTATAACTGATGTTTATCTCCATATAAGGTAATCATAATATAACATGTGCTGCAAGAATAAATACAATAAAATAAACATAAGCACCATGAGTATCAGAACCTTTTAATAAGGTACATATATAACACACAACCCTTCCTATATACCTGTGAGATTGCAAAAGGTTGAATCTCACATCATGTTAGGCCTCACAGCAATGCTGCCTTTATTCCATGGGCTGCCATCACTCAGGATTACCTGAATGCTCCCCTAATTTTGCTCTCACCCTTAAGTACCCCACAAGTCATCGAACCCAGACCTGATCTCCATGTTCTACTCTTTTGTGGCTTCATTTTTGAGCCTTACACTTTCTCTTAATTCCTTATCATTTCATTCAATAAATCTCATCCTCCCCAACCATGGAGGACATACATGAGTAGCAGCTTTCCTTCTTCTTAGTACTTCAAAGGGGATCAAACCCTTTGTAGCTTGGGGTGTCAATCTATACGATAAAGCTAGATTTTCTATGTCATCTTCCCAATTGCTCCCCACATGAATGGACATGCGAATTCCTTGCATTAAGATTCTGTTGAACCTCTCAACTGTCCCATTAGAGGGATGGAACACTGAAATCTTGTGATGTCCAACACCCATATTGCCCAAAAATGTTTTCATTTATTTTGAGATGATCTGGACAAAATTCTCTGTTAATATTTTCATTGAAATACCTTCTCTCTCAAAAATGTCATCCATAAGTTTAACTACTGCCCTGGAGTCTGCCTCGAGAACAGACCTTACCTCTCCCCATTTGGAATATAAGTCCACTAAGACTATGACATACTTTTTCAGCCCATTCCTTGGATGCCAAAGAACCCAATATATCTAATGCAGTGCATTCTGATGGGAAATTGGGTAGTTCTATGAGTTTGAGAGGTCGGACATTGTTTTTAAGCACTTTGTCAGATGAAGAGCATATGGCTCAATTGTTTATCATCTCTTCTACCTCAGAGTCCAGGCCTGGACACCAGTAATCTGATAAAAGTATCCCTTTAGTTTTAAAGATACCCATGTGACTGGTGTGGGCTGACTCCAAATATTTTATTCCTCACCCCAATGCGAGGGATAATCTGTCCAGCCATCACCATATAAGAACCTTCTATTCCCAATTCACCTCTTACCTTGTGAAACACTCCTAAGCTCATTGTGGGTACCTATCTTGACCAATTGTTAAGTACAAAATTCCTGATTACTTAGTTCATGGTAATCCCTCTGGGAGTTATCCCATTCTTCCTGTGAGATGGATTCCCGCAGACCCAGATAATATCCAGCAGAGGTTCTTCCATGTCTTCATCACATTTGTCAACTGAATTTCTGGAGAGAGAATCTGCTACAACATTATCTTTTCCTGGAACATGTCTGATTTTGAAATCATGACCTTGTATAGATGTTACCCAATTGGTTATGCATCTGAAAACGTGATCCAACACTTTATCAGTAATAATGGAGAATGTTCTGACCCATAAGAAACCATAAGAAAGTTTTAAACATCTTAACTGCCCATGTTACTGACAATCTCTCTTTTTCAATGACTGAATACCTATGTTCAGCATCCTTTAGTGACCTAGAAGCGAAAGAAACTACCTTTTTCACACTGTTAATCTAATTGCATGAAGACTACACCTAATCCTGTGCCACTGGCATCAGTCATTATGAAAGTATGTTTGCATGTGTCAAAAGGTGAAAAGGTAAAAGAATTGGGGTATTAGCAATTGCACTCTTCCACTCCTCTAGATCATCAACAGCTTTTTCACTGTTCCCTAGCATTCTTCGGAAACACTACTATGCTATTGCTCTTCCGCCATAATTGACTGCCCAGCTGCTCTGCGGAGTGCTTTTCGTAATTGCCTGAACGTGCCTTAACAATCAGCACGCTAACCTGTGACATTGTATGTATCACCATACTCCGCTGCAAGTTCCCTTTTGTCTTGCCATGCGGCCTCGCACCCGCACATTAACTGTATGTTCCACAAACTGTTGTCTTTGCAAATATAACTCTACCTGACCATTCGCTTAATGCTGTCTCACATTGCTCTGCTTTATGTTCTGCCTTTGTCCCGCACTCCCGTGCGAACGTCATACCGCTACCAGACTTCTACTCTCATTTGCCACATGCCATTCCCTTCTGGCTACCTATATTTGCTGCCCAATGTCTTAACATGCGGCCACTTCCTACCACTATGTACACATCTCGTGTCCTATACTGCACCTCGAGCCTCACAAGCTTGTGATTGCCCGGCTTCTCCTACTATCCCCATGAGACTGGTACCCCTTAAAGCCTGTGGAGTTCTCTATACCTTAATGCTTAGCTACTGTTTACTGTAATCTGTGCCCTGCCTTACCTCATTAATGGTCTTAATATACTGCTTTAGACACTATGGTTTGCTTGTATACATTTGCTGTTGCTAAACATTCTGCACTGTGTCTGCTCCTCGTATTAACCAATCTGATGGTGGCTTTCTGCCACCTCAGGAGCGTCACACTAGCAGACTCCCCACATATTAGACCTTCCACACATTCCTTTCTACCCTTTACACAACCCAGATTCGACATGCCCCCCAGCCCACCTGGTCAAAGTTACAGTCCACCTTGCACAACTCCATACAGCAACACCATTTCCCTAAACTGGGTCCCCCCACACATGCCACCAACCCCTATCTCAACTCGCTCACCCACTGGATTGAACACTTTGCCATGAAACCTACTCCTAACAAACCCTGCCCTACCTCATTAAGGAACCACAGACTAGGTTCCAGACTCATCCATGCCTCCTACCATCGCGCCACTGCTACCAGACACCTTAACAGGCATACACCTACCACAAGAGTTCACGCACCCCATCCGTTCCACTGGCTATGAACACCAGCATGACACAAGCCTACCCCATACACCTTTGACCTCAATCAAAGGGGCCTTGATCAATGCCAGGTCACTTACAGCACATGCACTTGACATAGCTGACCTTATCCTTACACATGATCTTGACTTTATCACCATCACAGAAACTTGGCTACATTCCGCCTCAGGACCGCTCCTCTCGCTAGCTATCCCGACAAGATACTCTATCATTAGAAACGACCGCAACACCAATCAAACTAAAGGAGGTGGTACCGCATTCATTCACAAAAGTACTATCAATCTCCGCATTTCTAACACACAGCAAATCTCATCAGCAGAAATTCTCTCAGTCAAATTAACAGTCATACCTAGCCAGACTATCACACTCCATCGAATATACAGGCATCCGAGATCTATCTCCACATTTGCCGACGACTTATCTCACACGCTGGCCTCTAACATGAACTCTAAATCACAAATCATGATACTTGGTGACCTCAATCTGGGTTTACAAGACCCTAATGATTCCGCAGCACACGACATCAACAACTTGCTCACCAGCATAGGCTTCACGCAATATATTAATGAGCCAACACACTCCAAGGGTAGAATCCTTGACTGGATTTCTGGACTAAATTGTGAAATACATGTTGATTCCAACTAACCGTGCGCCTGGTCAGACCACCATCTAATCACATTTAACATCTCAGCCAACATCACCCGTACCAAACCCGACATTGTACCTGCCATCTCTACCAGAAACAAGCGAGACATAACATGAGAAAAACTGCTCCCTCTTATCCTCCCCATCCTCAATGAACACGCCTCTACCTGCACTGACCCTACTGTCATGGTAGATTTGTATAACCACACTCTACAGAAAGCGCTAGACCAAATCGCACCCTCTAAACTAAGGAAACCTAAACCGCGTGCCCACCTCAACTCCTGGTTCACACCTCAGCTGAGAGTCCTCCACAAAGACAAACGCAATCGAGAAGCGCGCTGGAAAAGCAACCCTACTGAAATGAAGAAAGCGAGTTTAGCACTAGCCACCTTGAACTATAAAAAAGCTATAATTCAGGCGAAAAAAGATACTTATAATAAACGCATTGAACAAGCTAAATCCAATACCAAAGAGCTTTTCCTAATACTAAAAGAACTTGAATCCCCGGTCGCCCCTCCCGACACCTGTGTCAAAGACAGTTCCTGGTGTGTCAATATACAAAAGGCACTCCTTGTTAAAATAGCCACTCTCCAAACCAAAATCAACAACAAAAAAATCAGCCTATTAATCGATTCACAAAATATTCCTCACCAGCCCAAAACCAACTGCAACTTCCACGCATGGAAACCTTTCAACTTCGTACCCCTTACCATTGCTGAAGTCAAAAATATAATCAACAACCTTAAACCGTCAAATTGCTAAGGGGACTCATGTCCTGCCACTATCATTAAGGAGGTTGCCCATTACCTAGCGCCTTTCATCACTGCATTCATAAACTCCTCCTTCAGTTCTGGGACTGTCCCAGATAACCTTAAGGACACCTGGGTCATCCTTGGAGGCTAACATACCTACTAACTACAGGTCTATCACCCCAGTGCCATTCCTGCTAAAGATTCTTGACCGAGCGGCCTGCCTACAGATCCAAGACTACTTAGAAACCAACAAACGATTGGGATTTAGACAATCTGGGTTCCGCCCACATCATGGAACCGAAACTGCCTTGATAGATCTTAAAACACAGATTGAGGATCTTAAAGACAGGGGTAAACTAGTCCTCCTCCTCCTACTTGACCTCCCTGCGGCGTTTGACCTAGTCAATCACCAAATTCTCTGCAGACACCTTAAATCCACAGCCCATTTCTCAGACAGAGCCACAGACTGGATTAGTTCATTTCTGGACAACAGGTCCATGAGGGTCTTCTTCCCGTCTGCATCTGCTGAACCGGCACTCGTCACATGCGGAGTACCCCAAGGATCGGGCGTTTCTCCGACACTTTACAATGTGTTTAAGAAGCCACTTTTCGATATTTTGGATTCTCTGGGTGTCATCTACACCAATTACGCGGATGACACCCAGATACTCATACCCATCACCGGCGAT
This sequence comes from Ambystoma mexicanum, assembly GCF_040938575.1. Taxonomy (NCBI): domain Eukaryota; kingdom Metazoa; phylum Chordata; class Amphibia; order Caudata; family Ambystomatidae; genus Ambystoma; species Ambystoma mexicanum. The sequence goes on from NC_090921.1 coordinate 591,567,013, forward strand.
CAGGCAGCTGACACCCTTGCCGTTAACTCCATCTACAAAGACATCCAGGCTTGGATGGCCAATCATGAACTCTGTCTGAATGACGAAAAGACAGGGATTCTCATTTTAGGCACCCATCAAAGACTAAACAAACTTGACTCGGCGTTTAACTCTTTTGTCATTGATGGCAACATCATTAAAGTTACAAAGGACACCAAAACCCTAGGCATTTACATCGATTCCACCCTTTGCTTCTCTAGGCAAACCAAGGGGTTATTGTTCTCAGCAGCTTACACATGCAAGCTTATCACATCCTGCCACCCCTTCCTATCCCCAGCCAACTGTACTACATTAGCTAGAACCCTAAAATCGACTATTGTTACACACTCTATCTCAGCACTAACCAAGGGAACCTCAACAAACTTCAGATTGTCCAGAACAATGATATCAGAGCTGCTCTAAACATCCCCAGAAACCACCACACCTCCGACACTAGAAACAGCCTCTGCTGGCTATCAGTCCCACAGCGAGTATCCCTAAAAACCCTCGCTCTTACGCACAAATGCATTGTGAACCAAGCACCTAGTTATCTTGCCAATAGATTCACTATCCATACTGCTAACAGACCACTCAGATGTGCCCATTCCAACTGCCTATCCATACCCCATTTCAACCTGTCTAGATCAGGGGAACCAGCTTCCCTGCTATGGCAGCCAAACTTTGGAATTCAATACCAAACCCCCTTAGAGCTGAACCTTCCTTCCATGCGTTCAAAAGGCAAACCAAATCCTGGTTGTCGGCCCCAACCACCCTCTTATTTAGACGGAAAACTCCACCCAATCGTCTTGACCAACTATCATGGCCTGTTGCACACTTGTAAATTCTGACGTGTATTATTCCTAATTGTACATCCTTGTTTATTTGTCCTCCTTCTGTTTAATCTGCAAATCCCGCATGTACATTAACCGTAATTGCTTATTTTATTATGTATGCATATATTTCTTTAAATGTGTAAATACCTCCATGTCAAGTAACAGTCTCTGATGACTATGTATGTATCTCAAATAATGCGCCCGGATGCCATTGTGCCATGTGCGCTTTATGAATAAATAAAATACAAAATACAAATACAAATGTCACTAAATTCTGTGTCACATTCCTTTGTCCATTCAAATGTTTTCCCTTTTTTACAAAAATGTATTATGTTTATGCATTTGTCAGAAAAGTTCCTCACAAATCTTGAGTAGTATTCAACCACTCCTAGAAATTACATAACCTCAAGTTTATCTTTGGGTGGTGAGGTCTGAAGTATGGCAGAAACCAATCCTCCCTGGGAGATATCCCCTCACCTGATAAACAACGACCCAATCTGTGAAGCTCTAAAACAACATTTTGACTTTTGTAAAGTTAATCCTGCCAAACTAAGTTTTTCCAATACCAACTTCAATTTTGCTGTATGATCCTTGTCAGAGGAACCTATTACTACCATGTCTTCCTGGTTATAGAAGACTCGAGAGACCACAACCTCCTTCATCAGTCTCTGAAAAAATACAGCAGCAGATATTAATCCCAAAGGCATCCTTTTAAATCTAAAGGTGCCATCCTGAGTGCTGAAAGTGGTGAGGACCCTGGAATCAAGATGTAGTCTGATCTGGTGGTATGCTGATGCTAGATCAAGGGTGCTGAACACTTAAGCACCAGCCATGAAACTGACCATCTCCCCAATATTAGGAAGGGGAAAGCGATTAACAACACATTTGTTTTAGGCCCTTAAATCTACACAGAGGTGGGCACTTCCATTAGATTTCCTAAATACAACCACTGGGGAACACCATTCAGAAGCCACTACAGGTGGCTTTTAAACTTCATCAATCAACCTATTGTATTCCTTGCTGACATCTTCTCTAAGGGCAGGAGGAACAAACCATAATTTGGCAGCTACGGCCTGGACCCGTTGTTTAATTTAATTTTGTGGCGCCTCTCTTTTAAGCAGCCTAACTTCTCCCTAAATACATCAGGAATTTTGTTTGCAGGAGCTGAAGTGATGCTTGTTATACCGCCAGGAACCATGGGGTTGATTGTCAAGCCCATGTCATGCTGCTGATACCAGCCTAAAAGGCATGCGCCTTTGTCAGAAACATACATTTTGTCTTTGGTCAATTTAATTTTGCAATCCAGTGTTGCCAGAAAACACCCCAGAACGGTTATTCTTGAGATCCCGTAGGCACTAGTCTTGACATGGATGGCTTAAGACTAACATTGGAGAATTTGGACTGCCTCATATCCCTTTTAATGATGGTGCAGTCCAACCCTGAATCAATAAGCATTTTTACAGGAACACCATTAATAGGTACTATTGAGTGGGGCTTCTCAACACATTTTCTAGAGCAATCCAGCTCACATTCAGATCAACTGATACTAGAGGCTTCATCTTCAGAAATGGGTTCCTGTAGATATTCATTCTCAGTATCCTCATAAATCTCCTTCAAAACCTTATGGGACATATTTTGACAGCACTTGGTGAAATGACCCTTCTTTCCACATTTCCCACACTGAGCTTTGAGTGCCAGACAGGTTGGATTGTAATCTAAGTGCGAGTAACTCCCGCATCTGAAACATTTCTGGGACGTGGAATGGCTAAAGGTTTGTTGCTGGCCATCTTTTGATCACCCTTTTCCTCCAGTTCATACCTTTTTACTCAGGGTTTCTTTCTCACACTTCTTAGTTTTTTGAGTGGATACCACATTAGCAGTGTCTTTGGGGTCTTTCGAGTCCAATTCCTTGACACATGCTAGCATATGTTCTATCCTTTTTGCAATTTCTAACACATCATCTAAGCTAGGGTCACCCCTGGCCCAGATCTCCTATCTCATCTTAATTTCTTGTGTTGCCAAGCTCTAAGCGCTGTATAAGGAATTCATGGTGACAACAGTAAAGACAGACACAAGTGATCACAGTTCAAGGGTGTTTATTAAACTGTGTAGAAAGGTTGGAAAAACGCCTCATCTAAACCTAAATCTAAGATGGGAGCAAGCTACGACCATCAAATAAGAATAAGGCCTAGGGGTGTTGCGTCAAATAAAAGGCCCTATACTAAGAAAAACCTATTGCCAATCCTTATGTTAAATGCAAAAAAAAGAGTGTTGGATAATGTTCACAAGAAAAGAAGTGCACACAAATAATAAGTCAGGATGTGGTAGCCAGGGGTCTCCCTTCCCCATGTTTTGAGCACGGGACAAGGTGGGATTGCGGAGCACAGCACACGCTCAAGCTTTCCCAGCATGAGACAAAAGTTCCACTCTCAGCTATAAGGGCATTCAGTGGTTAAGTCTCTTTTCTACAAAACGTCTCTTGCCTCCAAGGATCTGATGTGTCCAAAATAATAAACAAAATCTTTCACAAATCTTAATGTCATTTTGAACAGTTGACTGTGGACATCCCTCTGCCGGGTTCACTCTTGTCAACACACTGTTCATTGAGACTTTTGTCTTGTCAATTCCATAGCAAACACACAATTCCTTCTACTTTCTTATGATGCAGGATTCACTTCCCTTAGCTTTACAATCACTTGCCTGTCAAAGAATTTCGACTGTATAGAGGATTTTACTAGACCTCTGTATGACTACTTTGACCCCTATCTCGCACCTTTCCCAAGGCCTTCCGGAACCAGTAGCTTTAACAATAGGGTAATCACCCAGCGTTTCCCCAAGTGAGCACCCATGAGGTTCCTGACTCCTCTGTAGCTGGTTTTCCCCTCTCATATTAACAGTTTGTTGTACTTTCTTCAATTAGCCATCTCCTACTTTTGTTCATCACAGTTTGGTTTCTTATCGGCTCTCTCCTCAACTCACCATCTGTGATGAACTGCTTAGCTTTTCTTGTCTCCGGAGTCAAGAACAGTACCACAGTGGTGAGTGTCTCTCCTCGGCTTGGTTATGTAGCATTTACATCTGCTGCAACACACATTGGCTATTGTTCGCGGTCTCACAATTCCTTCCACAGAGGTTGCGCGGGCCTGTGCTGTAAATGGCAAGGTCGTGTCCCTCCTTATCACCCTTTTCGTTGTGGCCACCTTTTTCCTCCTTTGTACTGCCATTCTGGGTTAGCTCTCTCGTCGTGCAGTCTGCCTTGCTTGTATTTCACTCTCATGCTCCACCTTTTATCCCTGTGGAGTAGATAAAGGGCTGTCAGGTGTGTGTGTGTGATTCTGGTCAATTGCCTGACTTTGCCTGACCCTTGTGTTGGGACATGTCAGGCTGTGGACTTTGTCCGTCTCCTTTAGTGGTGTGCGAAAGTGTTCATGTCGGAAAAGGGGGGAGGGGAGTAGAGTGTTTGAGTATCCTATGTGGTAGGATGGGGAAAAGGTGTTATAAGAAGTGGGATACCACATCTCACCCTTCGGTGTCCCACTTCCACTCCAGAGGACCCCCCATCCAGGTGATCGTCCCTCACTGGTCCACTCCCAAGAACTGGATACAATAGTGATGGCCGTGTCCTGGCCATCTGGATACCAGATCCCTGGGGACTAGTAAGGGAGACACGTTCAGGTTTCTCACAGCCATAATGAAGGCTTCAATTGACTCATCCTTTGCATGTTCCCTTGTACTGAAGTGGTAGCGCTGCAAAATAATGCTGACCTTTTTTCATAATGTTTATCTATTTTTTTTAAGATGACATCCTATTCAATAGTTAAATCTATGCCTTCACCAACTGCCTGGAGAGTCGTAGCCAAGTCACAAAGACTTTTTAAAATTATCCTTCCCTCACAGCCTAAACAGTGCATTAAGAGAACTCTTTGCCTCTCCATATTAAAATTTGTGCCGTGGATGGCAGTTACATAAATGATACAATCATCCTTCCATGCCTCCCATGGAACCAATGGCTCACCAGGTGTTCGGAGAAAATGGAGAGGTAAGTTGGCCATGTTGTTATAATATTTATGTGGAATTAACAGCCCAGAAAACCAGGTAACTGTTGTTCAGAGTAGTGTATCAGTGGCACAAAGGGCTATATTGGAACCACATAAAATAAAATCACAGCAGGCTACCCTGGGTATGCAGAATGGAACTATGGCATGTGTAGTAAAACCAATACAGAGTATTGTGAGACACCTGAGGGCATCCTCACATCTACTCCCATTGGATCCTCTTCTAAAGTGGCCAGGGAAAGGCCATTGCTTTTGGATCCTGACCCTGGGGGTGGAGATGCGAGGGAGGATCACCTGGGTGGGGTTCCTTGGGGATTGGAGAGAGAATGTCCTTGGGTAAGATGCGGTATTCCCAATTGCCATTCTATCATGACCCCTCATTCCCATCTACATTAATGGGATATTGCTACCCTTTTTCCTCTGGCCGGGAATACACTAAAAGACATCTTAAATATGGGAACACTAGAAGGAGGGTGAAGAAGAGGAGGTCCACAGGTGAGACAGGGTATCTCACTTCACTATATGAGAACCATCCTCACCTTTCCCCTTCCTTTAGGGGCTATTTCAAACCATCTCCCCTGATTTCCCCTCATTCAACACACTATATTACTGCGGCGAGGAAGAGATGACTAGGAGTAGTGAACACTAGTAAGTCATTGCCCCACTCTAGTAGTGAGATGAGGAAGAGGCCTGCTGAGTGTTGTAAAGGTCAGGCATGTCCCAATTGCTCCACTAATTACAACTAGACAATTGCAATTAGGGACTCACACCTGCAACCTGTCAAGTGGTTGCAGGTGTATTAAAAGGGGAGAGACCAGCAAAGACGAGAGCATCAGGAGGGAACCAAGGTCGAGTTTTGCGTGCCTTGAGAGAGAATCCTGCATCGCAGTAGGCAGCCGAGGTGGGTCCTACAGGAGAGCCAGGATGCCGGCAGATGGTACGAGAAGCTGTGGAGCCATGAGCCGGGTGCATTGCAAGAAGGCAACAGGTGTGGGAGCCTCACTGAATGGAGGCTTGCAACCGGAGCTGTGGACACAGAAGCAAGGAGCAAAATGACCGACAGCGTCTGCAGGGAATAAGCGAAGCTGCTGGCAGGATCCGAAGAGACAGAGAAGTGTGAGTGGGGCTCACAGTTAAATTATTATTATAATTAAAAAAGAAGGCATGCCCACACATGTGAAAGAACCATACTTGACATCATTTCATATGTCCCCTACAGGCACTCATGCATCACCGGAAACATCTGAGGAGGATGAGGGTGCCAGCCAGTCAGGAAGTGGCACCTCCAGGCCCTCAGGTTCCACCACTGCCACCCCTCAAGGGAGGCCACATGCCACGCCAAGACGCATGGATCGCCATGCCACACTTGGACCCAGCAAGGCTAAGCCTGCAGGTGGCAGCGCAGGCCCAGCGTCAAACCCACATGCCATCATGATCACCGCAACCACTGCAACCACTTCTGCAGCTGCAGTGGCAGACACTGAGACCATACCTGTTGACAGGGCCTCCGTTGACACACAGTAGGTTACAAGTGAAGTACCACAGGGTGATGAAGGGTCACACACACCTAAGAGCCAGCATGCCCAGACACTCAAACCCGACATGGACACACAATCATATGGCTCACCAGCCTACAGCCCTGACCATGTGCATAGCCCCACTCCCAATCAGCACACACCACCAAACCAAACCATTCTCCAGAGGCTGAATGAAATGAAGAGGCGGCACTGGGCGATGGTGGCCAATGGTCACACATATTGCCAGCACCTACAGTCCATACCCGAATGCATGCAAGGTGCCACCCAGAGGATTGAGAGGGCAATGGAGAGGAGCAGGGCACAGGCGGCCACCGATACTGCCACTATGAAGGTGTATGGGCAGCAGTCAGGGAGCTGACGGAAGGGATTTCGTCCTTTGTGGAGTCTATGCAACAAAGCATCAAACTCATTCTTCAGCCCATCCTCAAGTTCGGCAACACCCACTGAGGGGTGACAGCACGGCATACCCAGGCGCCAGTCTGAGCACCAATTGGGGCTAAAATCACTAGGGGCAGCCCTCGGTGGAATGAAACACGGAAGTGACATTGGCGCACCGTGGGAGTGCTGGGGTGTTGGGAGGGTGTAGGGGGATAATGTGTGTGGAGATGTTTGGTGGCGGGAGAGGGGATAGTGTTTGGGGGTGTTGATGGTGAGAGGGGGATGGATGGATAGTATGTGGTGGTGTTGGTGGGGTGGGAGTGGGGATAGTTAATGCACATAATTCCATTAAAACAGTTGAACTTCACCAATGTAAGGACATTCCTTATTTTGTCATTTTTGTGTTTATTAATTTACGTGGTTGTCACACAGTGGTGCATGGCATGTGCCATGTGGATGTATCAAAATAAATTGTATATTAGTCCCTGGTGTGCCAGTCTGCCATCCTTGATGTTGTCTCTGGCAATGCGTGCTATCACCTCTGCCACAGGCACTGCATTCTCTGGGGGTGGCATGTCCGCGTCAGGGGGTTGAGGTACATTCCTCTGTATGCAGATATTGTGCAGCATGGCACACACAAACACAGTTTTACCCACTTTTTCAGGTGTGTACATCAGGTCTCAGCCAGTATGGTCGAGGCAGCGGAAATGGACCTTCCGGGGACCAAAGGTACGCTCTATGCACACACAGGTCCTGCTGTGAGCATGGTTGTAGGCAATATCCTGCAGTGTTTGTGGATCACGCACAGGTGTCATTAGCCAGAGCAGCTGTGGGTATCTGGAGTGGGGAGAGGCACAGCCATTAGTAACTGTGCAATGTGTGGGGCTGGCCTTAAACAGCATTAGGGCAATGGACTTCATGTGCATGCATATGGGGCTTCATTGCGTAGCATGTGTCTTTTCAATGATTGTGCATGTAGTGTCACTAGCATCATGCATTGTGTTTTCTTAACATGCACCCTGTTCTCTTGCAGTGGATGTGACATCACATGAATGTCGATGCCATGTCAAGCCAACGTGGTGGCTGTCCAGTGGCAGTGTGGTGCATGTGGCCTGATGTGTTTCCTATCAGACCTCCATAGGTTTCTAGGGCCAGCGTGTCTGAATTTCTGGCTAAATGTGCATGTGTACTCGGCTGTGTTACTGGCAGGTTTGATGTTGTGTGATGTGATGTGACACTTAGCATTGCATTGATTTGGGTGTATGCATGTTGCATTGTGGTACCTGTAGTCATGTGTGTGTTTAGAGGTGCTACTGTATGTGTGCTTCAGCTCATCGATCTGGGTATGTACGACATGTGCATGTTCCGCAGGGACTGTGAGGTTGGTGCGGGAGGTGGCCTGGTCCGAATTTCGCATTTGCCTGACATGCCATGCTTTGTGGTGTTTGGCCCATTACCCACCCCACCAAATGTGGCAGGTGCATCGCAGCACCTGCATGCTGACAGTTTTACTCACCCACTGTCCACATCCGTTCTCCTCTGTGGCTCTCTATTTATCCAGGCAGTGTACTGTTCTGTAGGACCATGGCATCATGAGTGGTACCAGGGTACCGGGCACAACAGTGGGTGATGTACAGGTTGGGATCGCAGGTCACCAGCACATTCAAGGAGTGGTAGTGGTTATGGTTGCAGTACACTGCTTCATGGGCCTGGGAGCCATCAATGCAACATGGGTACAGTCCAAGGCTGCGATTACATTTGGCATTTGGGCAACAGCATAGAACTCTGCTTTCATGACATGCACCTGTGCTGGGGTGGTGAGCAGTGAGATGTGGGGTAACATGCCGCAGGAGAGCATCCAGCACCTGGACCAGGACTGCACAGAATGTTAGCTGTGCCATACTGTGCATCATGGCCACAGAGTGCTGGAAAGTGCTTGTTCCTAGGAATTGTAGGAGAGACACTAGCTAGCAGTGGCAGCACAGCTATCCGGATGTTGATCCTGCTCACTATGTCATCCTCGATTGTGTTGAGTAGCTCAGTTATGGTCTCCCTGTAGGGCCGGTACAGGGTGACCAGAGCCCTCAGAATTGTCAAGACCTGCCGCTGTGAGCCTGAGGACTGGGGAGTGACCTGTGGAGACCATAAAATCACATGTGAACTAAGACGGTTGTCAGGAGCTCCCAGAGTGCGCCCCCGCAGGGCAAAGGTAAAGTGGCTGATTGAGGGAGGATCGATACCAAAGGTCTCAGCTAATCCACGGATGTAAGTATAGGAGCATTGCATGGACAAATGAAATGGGAGGGATTTCTGTGTATAATATGGGGAAAAGTGATAAAGAGTTATCTATGAGAGGAAAACTATATCTGGGGTTATAGAAGGGACGTGGGACATGGTATTAAGTTATTAAGAAGGAACAGCGATAGCCTGCAACAAGGTCGAAGAAGAGGGCGCCATGCCCCGTTGGGCTGTTTTAATAGAAAAGCGGATAACTTGTCAGAGTAAGGCAGGAAGACGGCTTTAGGGGTTTTGATGTGTTGTGTCATATTTAGGGTGCACCCATATTTGTAGAGATTGCTGGCACCAGAAGGAGGTTCAGAAGTTGTTCAGGTTGTGAAATCGAGGCCTTGTGAATATTGGCTTACAACACAGAGCATGTGGAGCTTTGGTTTGAATGCAAGGGGCTAAGACTGGAGCGTGGGTGGTGTTTGTGGTGCATGCCCAAATTGTTGCTGTTGAAGCTGAAAGACTGAGGAATAGGTGCAGAAAGTTTGGACTTTGAAGAAAATATGAATGAAAAGAGATTGTGATGGTGGAGTGAAGGGATAGTAGATTCTCAAGGTTCCTTTTGCAGTCCGGTAAGTAGCGGCAGTCAAGCACATGACGTACCATCATGGGCGGAGACACAACCCTTATGCACCTGTGTAAATCTCTACAGAGATAGAAAGACAAAATCCAGACATTTCACGCACAGTAGGTTTGGGGCACAGCGGGCAGAGTGTACTCTTTCGAAATCAGTGCTGCAACACATGACTATATATTTGCATACTGCATATAAAGGAAAACAATTGCAGAAGAGAGTGCCCATTTTAGAATTATGGAAAATGTTCGGGGACAAGGTGGAAGAACCACCCTGGAAGGAGTGGATGCTTAATACACATGAAGGGGAAGGGCACATCGCCCAAGGCTCCTCCTCCCAAGATCATTGGTCTGCCTGACGAATGAGAGGGTTTGAAAGCAGTGGCCGAGTACAATAACAGCGGGCCAAATGTTCCACACTTCTCACATGGGTAGAAGATGAAGCAGACCTCCTACCCATAATTACCATGAAAAATGCCACATTATGCATCTGAAATACTGGCCCTGTAAAAGTAGGAGACAACAAAGGCTGCAAATGCGTTTTTAATGTGCCTGACATGACAATGAGCTCCGCAGTAGTGATGGGCTTATTAATCCAGAGTTTATATGAAGCAACCCCTGAATTGGGGAGGGCTGTGCTCCATAGTGCTGATAAGCATACGCACCTTGGTAGTGCCAGAAAGTGATGTACACAGAGACATCTTTATGGGAGGGCAAAGGGGGCACTTGCCCCGAGCCCCCATCTTGGAGGGGGCCCCAAGAAGGAGCATTATTAAAAAAAAGCAAAAAAAGTCAGTTTCCCCAAGTAAACAAAATTAAGTATCACACATCAGGATTTTCTATGGTGTGCTGCTAATTCTGAACCTATTTTCTGTCTGTTGTTGATAAGTACATTTTGTTCTGATCTTTTCACCCTGTAATGCTATGTTCACTGCTGTATACATAGTTTGCATGGCACACCACCTGTTGCATTGTAACCTTTCTGTGGAGATATACATACGAGTGTCCCAATGGTTCAGAGGATAGCTCAGTGTGTTAAGCACTCATTGCAGAGATAATCATTCACATGCAAGATTACAATACCAAATTCCAGCAAGGCCGACTCAGCGTTTCCAATGTATGAAGTTGTTAAGCATGCATGTAAATGTACTTTGTTCTATAGCACTCCAGGTGTCATCATCACTAATGTACCTGAAATAGATAGCAGTTGCTATAGAAACTAACATAGCGTCAGTATGGTGATGGTCTAGAAATTGGTTTGTTTAAATGTGGAGTTGTAAAACCTAGGCAGGCACCTCCAATGATGACAAAGTGTTAGGGGTGTTTATGTATCCAAATTGAAGACTGTGGAACCAAAGCGTTCATGTTTGGATCCTGGCTTTGCCAGCAGACAATACTGTAATCATGGACAAATCTTATATCACTGACAGCACTGTGCTGCCTTCTATGAAAAGGTTTTCTTCTCACATACTGGTGCCATTGTTTGGCCAATTACCTGATCTTTCCTATCATGTAGGCCGTTTGAGTGGAAGGAGTTCTAGATAGAAGAGAGCAGACCAGATATTGCAGTCTTCTTACCAGCATATTTTAACGTCTGCTTATGTGACAACAAAACGGTTTGCTTTTTTGTACAATTCAAAGTTTTTAAATACTATTGCCCAAGCCTGTGTTTGGGGTGTATTTAAAACTTTACAATACAAAAAGAGAAACCTATCTGAAATCTTTTAAGATCACATCCAATAGTATGCTGGTATTTATATACTTTCCTTGATGATGCGGACAATGGGCCTCATTATAACACCGGCGGTATCCATGCCTGTATTACAGGCAACGCTGCCGCAGGTGTCCTTTTTATTCCCAGCACCCGCAAATGGCCAATTACTGGGTCATTACTGCCCTGCCGGACCCGGTAATTGCCCATTTGAGGGCGCCGGGAAAAAGATGCTCCCCATTCCCATTCGGCCCCAGAGGCCTGAATGGGAATGGGGAGGTTGGATGCATCGGCACCTTTTATAACAGTGCCGGTGCATCTGACATGCTGTGCTCGCGGGTGCCTTTCTGCCCGCCAGGTCTCACCTGGAGGGCAGACAGGCACTCGCGAGCACAACTCGTAGTTTGCCGGTCCGGGAACTACGGTACCGTGAAGCTTATTTGTACCGTATTTCCCAGACCGGCAAACTTATAATGAGGCCCAATGAAGCTAGAATCATTCCCATTTTGCATAATATGTTTCTATAACGTTTTGTTTTTTAAAATGTTTATATATTTGGTTATGTGTTTTTCTTATTTTAGCAAGTCATTTATGTTAAATGGGATTATTTTAGTTCAAGGTAAAAACTAGAAAATAAATTGGTAAAGAGCAGAAATTATGGGTACTTATCCCAGCTTCACCTCTTAATCAATGTGTGATCCTGGGTATCTCATTTAATCTTGTATTTCCTCACCTGTCAAAATTGCAAGTCGCTAAACCTTTCAAAATTGTCAGCACTTCAGAGTGATTTCGTTCTCAGGGTATGATCTTTAAAAAATACTCATTCATGCTTTCGCTGGCTATATATAGTGTTGCTTTCTCCATAATGATAGTGAGCATTGATAAATTACACGCCACAGCACCTGTTTCTTTGCTCTCAAATGGCCACACTGCTTGAAAACCATGTCCCACTTCTAATCTCAGTCTGTCTGGACACAGGCACCTTCCTGTATCTTCACATCGTCATCCACTCTCTATTCTATGGTATGTGGAGTTTTATCCTTGCTTCCCATTGGTCGTCTGTATCCATGCTTGAGCACTTTTCCTGTCTCTGAGGCAGCTAATCTCAGACTATTCTGGATTATGTGTACCCTTGTCATAAAATGTGTGTCCTGCAGTTATACTATGTCTAGTATACCTTACACATGGCTGCTATTGATGAAATGTTTGCTGTATCTATGCTTGAAAGCAAGTACCCTCGCGTAGACTGTTAATGTTGCACTTGAAATACTACTTGTTTATCACTCTGATTGGAAGATGAATGAACAGTGTAAGGTATCTGAAAGGAAGTTTACCATAATTATTTTGATCTCTGCGAGGCAGCATATCAAGCTATGGGTTATTATCGTGAAATGGGGTGCGTCACACTAGATATTCTATGGGCCTCATTACAAGTATGGCAGTAAGGAAACAACGGTGCCGGTAGCGCTACCGGCTCCATTGCTACAATACCGCCATACTACGAGTTCTGCTCACGGGTGCCCTTGCAGCCACCAGGTCTGAACTGGTGGCCGTATCGGCACCCGTGAGCAGTACAGAACTGTAGCACCTGTACTGTTATTAACAGTACCGGTGCTACCACCTTCCCCATTCCCATTCAGCCCTATGGAGCCGAATGGGGATGGGGAGTCCCTTATTGCCGGCACCCGCGAATGGGCAATTACCGGGTCCACCGACCTCAGCATGACCCGGTAATAGCCCATTCGCGGGTGCCGGTAAAATCATGGATCCAGCAGAAGCTGTGCCTTTGTTACAGGCACAGCTACCACCAGACCCATAATGAGGCCCTATATCCCTTAATTCCTTTGGTCTGTTGGAAGGGGGCCCCAGGGGTGTCCGTGCCTCGGGCCCCCAAAGTGTTTAAGATGGCCCTGGATGTACACATTGCAGAGTTCCTAAAATGAATATGCACACGAGAAAGAATGGTCCAAAAACTCCAAATGATCAAAGAGAAGCAGCAATTATATCTCAGATAAAATGGGAGAGTCGCTTGATGAAATACCATATGAGCATAGCCTGTTCAGTAGAACAGAAATGTTCTCTGTCTCTTCTTTTCCCAGGGTACAAGCACATACAAATGCCGAGTGGTTGCAGATTACCCTCTGGTCCTGCTACAAATCTGCTGTACTTACCTACCTGCTCATGAGGAAGAAAATGGGGCCCTCAAAGAGGCCATAGCGCACCAGAATGGTAGAGGAGGTGGACAAAGTAGAGCAAGATGATGATTGGTTCCCTTACCTATTTTCCTGGATCCCCTCCTGGCTGGCTAATGAATTCAATGTACTAAAAGCCGTGTTAGTACTGTTAGTATTTTCGATCCTGAGATTAGCAATAAGCCCATACAAAAAGACAGCTAAAAAGGCAGTAGGGATGAAAATAGTGATAAATGACACAAGAATGCACCAGTGCACTCAAACCAATGATCTAAGTCATTTAGACATACGACAAAGTACTATCGTCCCTCCAGTGTCAAAACTGTGTCATCTCTGGGACCCTGGTAATTACATGGTACGTCGGCTGTTCTGCAAACCAGATGGGAGTGCTGCTATATGACCTGGAGTGGGGACAAACACATAAAACATTCAGATGGCCTTAGTGAGATGACAAAGATATGGACCCCCAAGGTACCTCACCGGGGAGAGGGACCTCAGAGGGATGTGGTCGAGGACTCAACCAGAGGGGGGGAATGTCAAGAGGAAAATGAATGCATCATTCATAGCATCCGCCCCTCACCTGCCTCTATACCATAGATATGAAAGGAGTGCTTCATTTATAGCATTTGTCCCCTCTCCGCCACCATACTGCAAGTACGAGAGGTGGTACTCATTAAGACAATCCTGCCGGCCTTACCCCAGAGCGCTCGAAGAAGAGATGAATCTGCAAGCTCTAGCAGACCTGGACATGCTGTAACCAAAGATAACAAAAACAAGTGACGTCATTGCCGAAACTGACACACGTAGATGCATTACGCAAGGTTTTCCCAAGATGGGGTGCGTGCAAAGTTTTGCGATCTGAAAATGGACCGCATTTTGTGAATTAACTCTTTGAAAATATAGTCTCACTATTAGGCATTAAGCATACGTTTACTTCGGCCTATCACCCAGAAGCTAATGGAATATGTGAGCAATTAAATGGACTTTTAAAGAAAAGGATAGCACAGCTAAAGTTACCACTTGTAAGGAACTCATGGTGGCAACAGTAAAGACAGGCACAAGTAATCATTGTTCAAGGAGGTTTATTAAACTGTATAAATGGGTGAGAAAAACACCTAATCCAAACCTAAATCTAAGATGGGAGCAAGCTGCGACCATAAAATAATAATAAGGCAGTCTGGATGCTATAACTGGGGTCTCCCTTACCCACGTTATTAACACTGGACAAGGCAGGACTTTCAAGCACAGCACACTCCAGGCTTTTCCAGCCCAAGCGTACAATTTGTTTCCAGAATATCAGGGCCTACTGTGGCCAAGTCTCTGTTACACCCAGCCTCTTGCCTCAGAGGACCTGATGTACTTTTAACAACAGCCAAAAGGTTCCTTTCCAATAGTCTTCTAGTCGGGTGATTTCCTTTTCCTCAACCGGGCTGCAATCCTTTTCATAACCTTGACTTCCCTAAGTCGGGTTCACTTTTGCCAGTTTCACACAGTTCACTTATTTGTGATGCTTTGAGGTATTCACTTCCCTTAGCTTTCTTTTCACCATTCAGGCTTTCCACATTTATCGTTCATTCCACCTTTTCCCTCAGCCAGGCGCACATGCCTGTTTCACACTATCACAACTTTGATATTGGGTTAAGGACTTTCGATTGTACAAGGGATATTGTCTTGCCTTTGTATGACCACCTTAACTCTGTATGTCGGCCTTTTCTACGACCTCTTGCTGCTGTATTATCCACAAGAAATGGGTACCAGCCAGAGTCTTTCGAATGGACGCCCACGTGGTGCCGGACCACTCTACAACTGGTCTTTCCCTTGATTGTAAAAGTTCAGTAGGACACAAGTTCTTTGTTCAGAACAAGTTGTTGTTTGCAAACTTCGCTCAACACAGTTATCTATCAGTTCTCCCTCAGACAAACGGGTTGTGCTGACCTCCTTGTCGTTTCTTCTCTCTGGAGACAAGGACGGTACCACAGTAGCAAGTACGTCTCCCCACCTTGGTTATCAGTGCGGGCGGATTCTGTGCACTGTTGACATCTGTTAGACCACACGTCAGCTATAGTTCCTGGCCTTATGATTCCTTTTACAGAGACTTTGCAGGCTCGGGTTAAAAAGGGCAAGGGCACTTCCCTCCTTCTTGTCCTTTCCAGTCTCTCTAACTTCTCAGTTTAGACTGCTGTCCTGGAATAGCTGCTTCCTTGTGCAATTGTCCTTGCTCAAAGTGTGCTCTCATGCTCCACCTTTTATGCCTGTGGCGAAGGGAAAGGGCCGTCAAGTGTGTGTGGTTATTGTCAATTGCCTGACTCTGCCTGACCCTTGTGTTGGGACACGTCATGTAAATGGCTCTAGTGTTAGTCCATTGTCTTTCACGGTGTAAGAAAGTCTTTGTGTCAGAAAGGGGAGGTAGAGCTTTTAGGTATCCTGTGGGGTAGGATGGGGAAAAGGTGTTGGAAGGAAGGTCGTACCGCATCTCAGCCCTCTCATCCAGGTGATCCTCCCTCACTGGACCACCCCCAGGAACTGGATCCAATAGCGATTGGCCTTGTCCTGGCCACCATAATGACAAATCTCCATGAACTAGCTGGTGAGACACCTTCAGCTTTCTCACACACTAAAGGATGGCTACATTGCCTACCTCTTGCATTATGTGGACTGAGTAATCATCCTGGCTCAGATCACCATTTAACACCCCATGAATTGGTGACAGGACTCCAAATGAGAACTCCTCTCACACCCCTAAAAGAGCAAATACAGATGCCCACAGTGTAGCAAGGGCACTATTTGACGAAATGCATGATTATTTCAAAATGATGACTCAAAGTATTTCTTTTCTTTCTCAACTGATCAAGCGTCAACAGGAGGGGTCAAATGTTAATAAAGAGGACAATTTGCCTAACAATTCAGGAAAAGCATTAAAGACATTGCCAGTATATATAGGGGACCAAGTGTTAGTATTCACATTTTTATGCACCTGGAGTATCCATCGATTTGAATGGCCTAAGTGAGGTGGAGGACATAAGCCCTACAGCTGTTAAATTAAAAGTAAGAAGGGCTTGGATACACTGCCATGATGTCAAACCGTATAAAAGTGAAGCAACATTGTCATCTCCTACACCCGTTTCAAGTGATCAAGTGTCCACAGTGAAGCAAGCATTTCCAGTGAAGCAAGCATTTCCAGTGAAGCAAGTGTCCACAGTGAAGCAAGCATTTCTAGTGAAGCAAGTCCCCACAGCGAAGTTAGAGAAGAACAGCAAAGAATGACCACAAGATTAATGATGAAAAACTTGGCTAAAGAAAACAAACACTTTTAGATTACTGTTGATTTATGGATTAATTCAGCAGCAATAATATTAACATCTTCTCTAGAACTGGAATAGAGAAAACTATGGAATAATCAGAGGGAAAACAATATTTGAGCTTTTATGTTGCCAATCGTCCTTACATTTTTACATGCTGTTTTTCTTACCTACAGGACATAGTATTATCCAGCGTTAATACGAAGAAATACGAATATAGTGACATTTTTGGGGACCCAAAAAATGGCTTTATTGTTTTGAGAATTGTTATGGCAATCTCTTTACAGTTCTTGTTTTAAATGTATGACTTTCAATTAAAATGATAAAAACTGACATATCGCAAAAATAAGCAGGTGGGTGAGGTGGGGAGGGAGGGCAGTTGGGTTTGAGAAAAATTGTTCATCATGTTTTTCTTAGTCTTGTTCTTTATGATTGTTGCCAGGACTCTCCTGGCGCTTATGTATGTGAAATTCTTTAATAATAAAAACAAAGTTGAAAAAAAAATGTTTTCTTAAGAAAAACAGAGGGAGATACAGAACCCAGAAGATTATCCAGGCGCTCCAGAACTGGTACCCAGCCAGCACACAGCATGCCCTGCTATACTCTGCAGCAGGCTCCCTGGACAGGGATCACCAGAAGGTCTCTGAACCTAAAACCAAGGACAAGGCAGCGGTCTGGAAAACACTCAACAGCTGTGGGCCGTCCACGTTAAAGGACGACACAAGCCCATTCAAGAAGCTGGGAAAAGTGCCTCGACAAGTATCTAGCAATGTCTGCCTTAAAGGACATTTTGAAGCCAGTCAAGTTCCTTGAGCTGCAACCGACTGCAACGCTGGCCATTGCCACGCCACAGTCACTTAAAGACATCCGAGACATCTCAACCAGTGCTTCTGCTGATAGGCACTGAGATAACGATTCTAGACCCAGAGCCACCATGTAGGCCAGCCTGCAGCCGTTGGTCCAGATTCGCTCGCCGAACCATTTTGCCGCTTGATACCAGCAGCTGACTCCCATCTTGAACTCTGTCACAGAAGCCTGCAAAGCGCCACAAAGCTGACTCGACCCTGTCAAGCACCAAGAGCACCTACAGGTACTTTGTGGTTCCTTCCCCATGGTCCTTTCCAGAAGGCCCCTAGAGACATATTAAGACCCATTGCTTTCTTTGTGCTGAAGCAAAGTAACCCGAAACTGATGTGGTTATCAACTATACCGACTACCCTCATGTCAGTATCCAGAGTGCATCCCTGTTCCTTCTTTGAAACTGTCTGTCCTCTGCATTCCATTACAGGATGGGTTGTATTTTGAAGAGTTGCTAGTTTAGTTTAGTTTAGTTTGTTTATTGGTATAGCACGGCCGAACCCTCAGGTAATTGGGCACTTTTTCTTGGGAACAAAAGTGGTTACAGAAGGTTGCACATACAAAGTACAGAATGGAATGATACAGCACAATCAATAGGGTGAGGGACCCCGTTACAAGGTGGTCCTCTGAAGTGAGGCATGAATTAGATACAGTGAAGCATGTGTTATAGCCTGGTAGCATACCTTTGATACCAGGATACATTAGTTACAGGGAAACCGGGAGCAGGATTAGCTAAGAGTTGCGGTAAGTGGTCTATTGCTGCATTGTGAGTAGTTCCTTTACCTTTGCTCTGAACGACCAGAATGAGGTGTCGGCTCTGATTGTCATTGGAAATGAATTCCAGCATTTTGCTGCTAGCACAGGGAAACTTGCTCCCCCTGCAGTTTTCAAGTTTAACCTCAGGTTGTTGAGTTGGTGTAGGTATGGGGATCTTGTTGGACTGGTAGAGTTCTGTCTAGTAAATTTGTCTTATAAGTAACGTGGGGTTGTCAAATACAGGTATTTGTGTGTGATGACCAGTTCTCGTAATTTGATTCTCTCACGGCTAGAACTGTCCGTTGTGATATAAATAAAGTAGATTTTTTTGATACAACCTTGACTAAACAGTCCCTTTTATCATTAAGTAACAACTGGATTTTTACTGTGTTGCAACTAACCAATGACTAATCGATGATCCATGACCTTTCGGAGATAAGGCAGGCGTTCTGTCCACTTTACCAAATTTGGACAAGGACGTTTATAATTTGCTTGTTAATCCAATCTGTTCGGATCCCTTCTGGTGTACTAGAGGCGTGGGGCTGATTGATGGTTTAGAAACCAACATTCGCCCCTGCACCACTGGTACCCTAGAAGTTGATTTGTCACAGGAACATTTGTGCAATGGGAAGTCAGCCCAGACCTAGAGAGGAGGCGAGATGGGCCGACGAACCTCAGCTAAGAAAACTGGTAGATACCATTATGCAGCAACCAATGGATCACACGATAGGCTCCACAAAACCGACCGACTTACTAATCCATCTCCCCTTCCTGCTCCTCCAACATATCCAATGCAACTACACTAGACTATGGGCTAGCCACACTACACAAACACACCAAGAATCAATTTAATGTTCACACCATACCATCTCGCTCTGATTCTGGAAACACACCTAGAGCGAACCCCCGAACCATAGACCATAAAACTGTCAACTAAACAATTACGGACCAACACAATAGATATTATACACCAACAGCCATCCGTGACTCTGGACCCCTTATGTATACAACTAACCAGTGTGCACAACCACAAGTCACCCAAACATCACACAACACGCACACAACACACCTGAGGCACTGAGTCTTACCCATAAGGTTACAACACACTGGGACTCCTGAACCAGCTCCTACATGCAAAACAACACTCTCAGATGCCAGTTCCCCCTGATTCTTAACCTATCCATTCATCCTATTCTCGCTAACACTCCCAGACCCCCTTTCTTGCAGAGCCAAGCGATGGCCTGGAGACTGCCCGTGGGTGGTAGCAGTGTGCGGAATAAATCAACAAGCATAACATAACACACATAACAGGATGCCATCATCCAGATCCTAGAGGAGATGTTTTCTGCTCATGGGGCTCCAGACTACACCTGGTCTAATAAAGGGCCACCTTTCCAGGGCGATGTCTTTGCATGGATAGAACACATTGGGCCTCATTATGACTCAGGCGGTAAGGGGTTTACGGCAGCGTAAACAGCGCCGACCCTTACCGCCTGATTCCGAGGTCCCTTAGCGCCATGGCGAATTAACACCTGCTTTTAGCAGGTGTTAAAATCCATGGCGCTAAGGGACCATGTTGTTAATTACGCCACCGTAATTTACGGTGGCGTAATTAACGCCTTCCCCACTCCCATTATGCCCTATGGGGCAAAAATGGGAATGGGGAAGGGTAAATGGGGATTGGGGACTTACCGCCCCGCCAACCTCGGAATGGGGCGGTAAGTCCGCCAACCACCATGGCGTAAACATAGTTTACGCCATGGTGGTAAAGGTACGACCCAGGCGGTAACTTACCGCCTGGGTCGTAATGAGGCCCATTCTCTTCACTCCCTGCTGGCCCAGGGCCAATGGAGATGTAAAGTGGTTCATGAGAATGCCTACCAAGGAGTTTCATATTCTGACCTCCTTCCTAATGGCCCACCAGATGGCTCCACATGCCATGGCATAAGTTGCTCCAGTAGAGACCTTTGTGGGTTTCAAAGTACTTTTGCTAATCCCTGATCACACATCAATGGGGCTGATGCTGCCCCCTCCGGGGAAGCTTTGATGACCCAGGAGAAGGTCAATGCCAAGGAGACAAACAGAGGGGCACAGACATTGATTGAACAGGGTAATTCCCTAACTCATCAGTGGTATAACACAAAAATAGGCAAAACGCTACTGTATATAGTTTACTTGCAACAAAAAGATGCCTCAATCTCTTAGTGACCTTAGGGGACTGCGGTTGTCGGAAAGACACAAGAATAGAGTGCTTTTCTCACTATCCCTGCCTACTGGTATCTAATCTTCAGACAACAATTTGTCCAGTGCTTTTTCAGATGGTCAAAGCTCTAGTTAGATATTCAACCTGGTCTATCCTAGGCCACAATCTTACATGTACATGAGTACATCAAGAGAAAAATGTTAATAAAGATGAACATCTATGGCATATAAACAGTAATCTGTTGGGGTACATAGTAATTTAATAGCCCACAGACCTACTGAGTTAACCTAGGGTCACTTAGATTAAAAGAGAAGAAAAAAGATCCAAAGAAGAAAGAGTGTTGCTTTAGGCTAGCAGCACCTATTGGGAAAAGGGAAGAAGACAAAGAACATTCCTCTATCTGTTCTAGGATGTTGTTTTTTAAGGAGTGTGAAGAGTGATAAGTTGCTCAGAAATAAGGATAGGCAGACTTAGACCTACTTTATTTATTTTTTACATTTATAAAGGGCACAGCAGCCCTCATGCATCGTGGCGCTGTTACAAGAATACTTTCTTAGTTACATTACAGGAATACTTTCTTAGTTATGTTACAAGAATACTTTCTTAGTTACATTACAGGAATACTTTCTTAGTTATGTTACATGAATACTTTGTTAGTTACATTACAAGAATACTTGCCAGTTGCAGTACAAGAATACTTAATTACATTACAAGAGTACTTTCTTAGTTACTTTGCAAGAATACTTAATTAGTTACAGTACAAGAATTCTTACTTAGTTACATTACAAGAGTACTTTCTTAGTTACATTACAAATATGCTTCCTTAGTTAAATCAGATACACTGAAAAATGCTTAACTTAAAATATGAAATGGAAAAGCCGGCCCTCATGTTGTGAGGGCGGTCACTTTATCACATGCGGTTACAAATACAGGTTACGGAAGTCAGCAGTGGGACATTGCATGGTTCCTACCCCAGGTAGCATGGAGGCAGAGCACCCAGACGCGAGAGTAAGACAAAGGCACAGCATCACAGGTAGCCGGGGGGGAGTGGGGCACACACAGCCTCATCGCCGACCAGTGGGGTGGAGGGGGCAGACATAGTGAGCACACACAGCATCACAGATGATTGTTTATTGAGCACTGTGCTATAGGCGGGGCATGTTGAAGAGAAGAGCGCAGAGCTAGAGATAACGGCCACATTGTAGCAACTACCATCTACCGGTATGGGCATAATTTTAGGGGGGCACAGGAGTGTTTGTCCCCCCAACTTTCATGGCACACCATTTTGTCCCCATTCATTTGGCTGGGGCACCTTTTCTTCAGATGTGATGTCCCCCCCCCAACATTTTCAGCAAAGTTACTCCACTGTCTACCGGTTTCAGTGGTGATTGTGTTGCTATTTCCACTTTCTTCTGGACAGACTTCACTAAAATCGGGTGCTCTAACACATTAGGTAGCCAGAGAGGCCGCTATGTGGGATATGCATTACCACACTTCTGGTGCCATAGACTGGAGAGGCTCGAGAGACAGACCTCTGGTAGAAGTAGATCAAAGAGGTTGGTTAAAGCGATCGAGCATTCTCTCCCTCACCGGGTAGTCCGTATGGCCGTCTGGTGACACATTGTTCAGATGGTCAGGAATTGCGTGTGTTCATTCATGATAGTTGCTTATGCCACTTACGTGGTCCCAGAAACCTACCTGCCACAGGGTGTCAAACTTGGTTCCCTCGGGGATGGCGTACTTCCCGGACTTATCGTGGTCGATGAGGTAATGGTATGCGGTCTTCCCGTAAACAATGGCCAGAGAATATGAGTTGCTGTTTCCTCTTTGCCGCAGTCTAGAAAACAAGCGTGAAAGAGTCGAGCAGGTTATTTATTTAGCTTGCTTGTAGTACAGCAACGTGCCTCTTCTCGGACTCTCCAGAGTGCTTCGAGGCACTGTAATCACACAGAAATCAACAATCATGTCATTCGGAAAATACAGCTACATATAGCAGGCAGTGTATCCCGCGTGAAGTGTGTAAACAAGCTAGTGAGCTGAGAGCATACGTCACTGCCTACCCCCCAACGCATGGCTGGTGGTCTCATAATTAGGTGTGAAAGACACCAACACTGCCACTCAAGAAGTCTCACCGTGCCGCATGCTGTCTGCAGGGAAATGCGGTCTAAGCAAAAGGGATATTTAGCTTTTGTGTGGGCATGGGATAGGCATGTGCCAGGCACTGCGATAATGAGAAAACTTCGCCATGAATTGGTAACAGCTGAAAAGTGGTCTGAGTGCCTGCGCATATGATGCCATTGCCTGGCAAATGCCTAAGTAATACCTAGACAGAAGCCACAACTGTTGGCTGTTCTAGTGATACTTTTAGCGGGACCTCAAGCCAAAGAACAGAAGTCAGAACGTACACACTGCTTACAAGTGAAGTGGCTGAAGGCCTACTTGCTTGAGACATTTCTTCTCACACTAGTACAGAATTTAGATCTGTAATTACTTGCAATCCCCAATCACTATAACAAATGGGGTTTAGCGGGTTCCCCGCCCCCGTCAGCTAGGGTAGACACACTCTGATCCGTTCAGTGTCTGGTAATTAAGCCAATAACCTGTGGAAGGCTGCTTAGAATCACGCTGGGAGGCCCTGCACAGTTTCATGTTACTAATCGAGAAAGCTAGCTCAAAGAAATCCCAGGAGGATGTGTTTTTGGCGGACAGTGGTATGTGGTGGGTGGCAATGGTTATAGAGATGAGCATGGCAATGGGCGAGGCAGGTAAATAACCAAAGAAACCCCACAAGCCATGTGTGCAGCCCCACAGGCCATCTCCCTCCCATGTTTACTCCAATGCATTCAAGATTTTAGGTAGCAATGAAGCACCACCTAATAGCCAAAATCAAAGAGGCCATACTGCTACTCTTAGCAACGAAGCGAAACCCCCATCAGTCCCCTCCAGTCTTTAACTAAGACCTGAAGGAGCCCATTCACTGATTATCGCAGGTCTCACGCTTTACTGCTCACCCCATATCTGCTGTGACTCCGCTCTTTGCATTTGATGTCCCTGGTATTTTTAAGCAATATCCCGATTTCCAATATGTTGTGCAGTCTCCGGGCACCTCTTAGGGTGGTTTCCTGATCCTTGTGCACAGCCTGCAGTATTGCACGTACTCCTATTCTTATAATTTCTTACAGCATGTCTTGTCATTTGCATCTACTACCATAGCTGAATGTTATCATTCCTTTCCATGGAGCTCTTCACAGTGACACAGATTGCTCAAGTGAGGAGTCCTCACGTGGACAGTCTCCTGGTCTCCTTTTGATGCTATTCCTCATCCTTCACTAGTCTCTAATTAATGCGAACTAGTCTAGAATGGGTCAATTGCCAAAAGTGTTTATCTGCAGCCATCCTTGTACCATCACCCCAAGCTACTTGGTCCCCAGCCTCTCCCTGCTTCTGTATTCAGAAGGCAAAGTGTTGCATGCATGGGGTAACATGAAGGTACTGCACTAAAGCATTGTTTCTTGGCAAAAAAGTAGTGAAAGGTTGTGTATGTCCCACCAACATGCAATCCTACGTGTCAAGGGTTGCAAAGAGATGTCCAGCAGTCTTACACAGTACTTCTAGAATGCACAATGGACTTAAAATAGAGTGCACAAATAGGACCCTGCAGAAAGGCAGCCTTCTGTACCCATAACCGTGTTTGATGTATGTTTACCTGTGTAGGGTCGTGCCTTCTGAAGACAGACTGGACTGAGAAAGTGTGGACTGTGTTCTGCTAAATGCATTCCTTCCTTAGCGGGGGTGCTTGGGCGTACACAGCGCAAAGGCTACAGTGGACAGCACATGTACAGTAGGTTCAGCAGAGCACGGGAAACGACTTTCATCACCAATGCATGCCCCCCTGCTCATGCCCATTGAGCTGAAAACATTTGCAATGGGCATGCCAAAGAGGATGAGAGTTGGTCCTGATTGAACCATCAAATGTACAGCGACTGCATGAGCATCTCCCAAATTCTGCAATCAATGTTTTCTTTACAAAATTCACCTGATGCTCTGGTCACGCTTGGGATTTCTCGAACACTTTAGAGGTGAACTTCCAGTGCTGGCCACTGGGTGGCGGAAGGGCCATAAGACTTGTCTCGAATTGCTCATTGTACTTTCACAGTTCAGATGGAAGGCCTTTTTTTACAAGCTGTTTTAAAACCAACTAACTTTGCTGGTGTTTGCTACACATGCCCATAAGGCAGTCAGACTATACGGCACTGAAAACCCCCAATACAGGTGAAACCAGTGTGCAGTTGCCTGCAGCCTTGGGAACTGTTTTTATTTTTTGAAGAAGCTATGTATAAAATGGCAGTGCCTTGTAAGAATAAGACGTTTTCCTGGAGCTAAAGGCTTGCATTTGAGCTAAATTAAATTCCACTAAAGCCTTGATCAGGTGCTTCAGAACTGCAGTTGAACTTCCATTGATGGATACTGGGTGGCGCTGTTGCACATGTGACCTGGATGAAATGGCTCATTCTGCTTTCAGTGATAGACACAATGCCAATTTCAGGAGTTGCAGTCTTAATGCAAAATGCACACACTCTGCTGCAGATTTTAAAACCTGCACATGGAGAATTAGCGGGTCACTTGATTGCAAGTGCTTATTGCATGCAGGGGGCCTTTTTGACCCTGTGTATGATATTATATGATGTGACATTTATAACGCACCTGTACACCAGTGTTTCTAGGCGCTACAAGACAAGGAGGGGGAACCAAAGGGAGGACAAAATAACAATCTTACTAGGCCTTGTGTCAATCAGATTGTGCAAGTGCGGGGAAGAGAGCAGGGGAGAAGTGCCAGGGGGGAAGTGAAAGGGGAAGTACAGTTAACTCACAAGTGCAGCCAGTGGGTGGCTCATAAGTGCAGAGAGAAGGGACTGTAGGGTTGCACATACAGACCCTTAAGTGCTGGGGAGCCCAGAGGCAGTGCAAGGGCAACTGGACATGCAGGATCCTGGGCCCGGATTCAGGGGGTGACCAGGTGCATCAGCAGGGGTGAGGAAGAGAGAAAGCGGAAGCGAAAAGGAAGGTCATGAGTTGCATTCGGAAACAGAATGTGGTTCTGCTCAAGTTTGAGAGTGACAGGGAGGCTGTTCCAGAGGTAGGCCCCAGCTGAGGAGATAGATCTACTTGGAGAAGCGTCTGACTCTCAGAGAGTTGGAGGTGGATGAGCGGAGAGCTCCATAAGGAAGATGTGAGGTAGAGTGGTCCCAGGCCCCAGAAAGCCTTGTGGACGATGCAGAGGGTCTTTAACTTGATCCTTGCAGCCACATGGAGCCAGTGAAGAGATTTCTCAGCTGTAGAGATACGATCCCTGGGCTTGAGGCCAATAATAAGTCTAGCTATCCTGTTCTGGATAGGTTGTAAAGGTCGAAGAGTAGAGGAAGGGAGATTTAAAAAGAGGCTGTTGTAATAGTCCAGCCTAGAGAGGACCAGAGCACTGGAGACAGCTCATAGTTTGACTTCTTAGAGGTGTCAAAGATGTGAGGAGAGAAGGAGAGGGTGGAGTCAAAGACGACACCAAGTTTTTAAGCCTCACAGGAAGGAGTGGGAAGAGGGCCCATGGTGGGCGGCCAGAGAGAGAGAGGAAAGGAGGGAGCGGGTGTCCCAATGAAGACGATCTCAATCTTACTGGCATTAAAGTGGAGATCATTGGCGGCACACCACTCCTGAATTGCAGCCAGACCGTCTGGTATGAGAAAAGAAGCGGTGGTGGCTGAGAGGAGCCTGAGAGAGAGCTGAGTGTCATCTGTATAACATTGAAAATTGGAGCAGAAAGTAGCAATGCAGTGGGCAAGAGGTGCAAGGTAGTGGTTGAAGAGCTAGGGAGAGAGGTTAGACACCTGGGGAACACCACAAGTAGAGAGAGAGACAGAAGAGGGGAAGACCCCGGTTGGCACTGAGAGGGTCGGTCGGTGAGAAAGGAGGTCATCCAGACCAGGGCCTGATCAGTATACGAAGGTTGTCGTGGAAGCGATTGAGCAGGATTGAGCAGGATGCCATGGTTGAACGTGTCAAAAGCAGAGGATAGATCAAGGAGAATGAGGACAGAAGGGAGATTAGAGTCAAGATTGAAGAGCAAGTCATCACAGGTGTTCAGAAGAGCAGTTTCCATCCTTCTGGCAGCTCTGAGGCAGGACTGGTGGTCAGGGAGGCAACCAACATATTCAGTATATAAATTAAGCTGGAAGATGGACAGCTTTTCCAAGAGTTTGCCCAGGAAAGGAGTGATGGCAATCGGGCAAAGGTTATCCAGAGAGGAAGGGTCGGCAGAGGGATTCTTTAGAGGGGGGTGCACAAGATAGTGCTTAAGAAGGGGAGGGTAAAGTTCCAGTGGCAAAGGAGTGATTGCAGAAATGGGCCAAGGCTGGAGCAGGAGTGTCGATTTGGTACTTGATGGTTCTGGATGAACAGGGGAGAACCTGCTTTGACAAGACTTTCATAGATCAGACGTGCCTAGAACAGGGGTGAACAGGAGAAAGGAGATAGGAGGAGGAAAGACGGCCTCAGACGGCCCAGGAGTGGTAGAGGAGGAGGAAGAGAAGGTAGAGGAAGCGAGGGTGAACGGAATATCCTCGGTTTTAGCAGTGAAATGAGAGTCCAAGGCCGTGCAGAGGTGACTGGGAGGAAATAGGATAGGTAGAGACTGCAGCAGGATTGCCCAGCTCCTTTCAGATTTTGAAAAGTTCGGCTGAGTTGTTAGATGTCGCAGAGATGTGGGCTTGAATGTAGGCTCTCTTCTTAGAGAGGACAGTGAGTCTGTACTGCCGCTGGAGCAGGCGGAAGGCCAGTTTGTCAGAGGGTGCACCCGATGTCCTCCACTTCCTCTCCACCACCCTACATTTGCGTTTAAGGGTGTCAAAGTCGGAATAGTACCAAGAGTTGTACTTTGATTTGGGCTTCAAGCAGATCCTCATGACAGGGGAAAGGACATTCAGAGTGTTAGAGATAGAGAGATGAAGGTTAGAAAGGGCTGTGTCAGGGTGTGAGTCAGTCAAAGGTGCAGGAGGAGGAGAGAAAGCAGCAGAAAATGCCTCAACTGACACACTTCATGGGTCGGATGACCGAGAAGGTAGGTGGTAGTGCTTTCCTCACTTTGACCTGCGGGGAAGAGAGAGAGAGAGAGGTGAGAAGAACAGACAAAATGATCACTCCAAGAGAGTGGAGTGGTGAGAGGGCTAGAGAAGGGGAGGTCTGAGGAGATCAGACTATCCAGGGTATGTAGAGTGAGTTGGGCCAGAGGGATCAATATATACAGACAGTATAAGAGTCCCGATGAAGGGCTGGTAGCATCCAGGTGGATGTTCAAGTCTCTGAGGAGAAGTTGAGAGGTAGAGTCAAGGAGCAAGGAGGAGAGGCTAGCCCACTCAGAGAGGAAGAAGTGACCTGTAGATAGTGGTCACAGTGAGAGAGAGGCCAGGAGAGATAGAGAGCCTGTCGACCAGGCATTCAAAGGAGGAGTAGTGCTGCATTGAAATGAAAGAAGCAGGGATAAACTCTGGGAAAATCAAGGCTACACCCCCACATGGACAGTTGGTTCTGGGTTTGGAGAGGATCTTGTAGCTATCGGGAAAGAGAGTGTCAAAACTCATGACAGAGCTGGCCATGAACCAAGTCTCGGTGAGACAGAGTACATCCAAATCAAGCTCTTCCAGGAGGCGGCAGATGTTAGAGGAGTGTTTGACAGCTGAACGAGAGTTGAGAGTAGCGATGTGGAGCAGGTTGCCAGATTTGAAGTACTTTCGCGGAGGCTGCGGAAGTGTTGGAGGAGCCCAAGGATGGGCAGAGGAGGAAGGAAGAGAAGGCATGGTAGTCAGAGAGGAAGAAGAGGGTGCCAGAGGGGTAGCAGAGAAGGGAGGCAAATGGGTGGCCAGAGAAGCATCAGGGGGTGCAGAAGAGGTGGCAGAGGAGCCAGAGAGGGGTAAGAAGGGATAGCAGGAGAGAAAAAGAAGTTGATAAGGTGTGGGAAGCATCTATCAAAGAGGAGGAGATTGGCCTGGGGGCCCTCAACCAAGAAGGTGCCATTTAAGTAGACATTAATGGTGGTCTTAGAGGAGTGGAATGGGCCCAGGATTTTGTACAAAATTGTAATGCTGCCTGTGAATTACGCTTTTACCATGTAATAAACGTAGGTGGATTCAGTAGGAATCTATAAATTTTACGCTGCCTGAAAAATCTCATGCAGGAGCAAAACGAAAAGCACATTTAATACATAGGATAAAAGCACAGCAGCAGCGTTAATTCTGCTTCGTCCCCCTTCTCCACCTGCAAATGCTGATGACACAAGGCTTAGTAAGATGTACTGGAGCGATAAACCTTGGCATAAATGCTTGATGCAGTGCTTTTATGCTTTGTTTGACCGGTTCCATGTGTTAAAATTGCAGCAAAAAATGGCCGTTTGCACAAAAAATCGCGGCAAAAAGGCTGTGGTTTTGCTGCCGCCATCTATGTGAAGGATGCAGTGGACACCCCCACAACCCCCAGACCCATTATACGATTTAAAGGGAGCAGGGGACACCCCCGCAACCCCTGCTCCCTTTAAATGGTATAATGGGGTACACCTTTACCAGGTCAAACCACGCATTTTCCCCACGTTTTTGTAAAGGCGGCATTTTTGCCGCAAATATATTACTGCATACCGTTTGACCACTCTGCCCAATATAAAATGAACGTTTTCACGTTTGTCCTTGCGAGGCAAAACAAAAGAGGTGATGGCTGGAAGGTTTGGAATTAATCCCAACCTCTGGCATTGCTCTGGTCAACCCTCCCCTTGCTAGGATTTACTGCAAAAAAGAAGACATGCTTGTAATTAGCATTAAAACAGACACTGTTTCTTTTGCCTGAGATGATGTAATATTTGCACTCTTTACTCACAGCAATTCCCACCGTGAAAAGACCTCAAACCTGTTAACCAAGCTTACTAATATGTTCAAGAATTTAGAACTGGTTGTACCAGCAGAATCAAGTTTGCCACAAATTGTATCAACCATCATTGTGAGGAATTCAACCATCCGCACGGTGGCCGTGCGCTCACCTGGGCTTTTTTGAAATTTGAAATTAAATTGAATGATGGTAGATCAACCTCCAGAAAATGTGTGGGGCTAATCCGCACATATTTTCCTATGCTCACCGCATGACATACACAGACCTGTGTACTCTGGGTGGACACAGCCTACAGGTGCCGTCCCCCCTTCAATATTTAGTTGGAATGTGACAGCCAAGAGTACATCAAGGCATCACAGAAGGGGAAGGCAATACCTTCGTCCTGCCATGGCCAGTCTAACTAACTAACAAAGGCTCCATGGATCCGCTTTTTCCTTTGTTAACTGCTGGTGGCAGCCTTGCATACTAATAGGAGTTCATTCAAACAGGCCCACGGGAGGCATTGTTGAAGGACAAACAAAGGACAGGAAAACCCCAACAACCTTTGCTATGCACTGTGTCAACCTGAAGCCAGCTCCTGCCCCTCAGTATCAAGGGCAGTGACCTGTCATGTCTGGGACTATGAATTTACAGTAGTTATCCCTGCAGGCGGACCCCATTCAGAAGGTACAAGCATGTGCTTTGGTGGAGACCAAAAGTCTGGTCACGCCACAGCTTCAAGGGAAACCTGATGCTTTAATCAGGAACCACGGGGAGCTCAATTAACTAAAGAGACACTTTGATCCACAACAGACTTGAAGATGAGTTTGACGTAGTATTACATGTTTTCACCCCTTTAACGTTTCTGTTGCAAAGCACTCTGGTTAGGACCTCATGTATAGAGGAGAATGTTGCTGGGGACCCAGGATTGGTTCATTAAGGTAGATTTAGCCTACAACAATTCTGGGGCCCATTTTACTTTAAAAGAGAATCAAGCCCCTCTCTTTGGGGCAGATCATCTGAAGACTTCACAAGGAATAACAAGAAGAACTCATTTGGACCCTGGCTGAAGGTACAGTCTGCCTTACAGCTTAAGCCAGTGAAGGAAGGCCCGGATTAATTTTTAGTGTTCATTTATAATGCACTTAATACCAGCAAGTGGTTTCTAAGCGCGGGATTGGGATTTGAACCTATGTTGCACCGTGTTGTCTTCCTTCCAAGACAAACGCATTGCCCCTGAGCTATCATTCCTCCCCTTTCAAAGAGGGAAGCAAGATCCCTCCTCTAAATATCTCCCAGGGAACAGAGGGAGATACCGAATCCAGAGGACCCTCCAGCAGCTCCAGAACCGGTACCCAGTCAGCACCCGCTGTACCCTGGTCGGCTCTGCAGCAAGCTTTCTAGATGGGAAGTGCCAGAGAGTCTCTGAACCAAACCCAGGACAAGGCCAATGCCTGCAACACTCTCCTCAGCTTTGGGCTGCACGTCTTAAAGGACGGCACAAGCCCAGTGAAAAAGCAAGGAGGAGTGCATCGACAAGCATCAACCAGTGTCCACCTTAAAGGACATTTTTCAGCCTGTTGAGCCCCTTGAGCTGCAACTGACTTCACTGCTGACTGTTGTTATGCTGCAGTCGCCCACGCCACCCGAAACTCCTCGACAAGTGCTTCAGACCCATTGACCAGCAATGAGACAATGATTCCGAACCCAGAGCTGCCGTGTAGGCCAGCCTGCAGCCATCTGTCCAGCCTTGCTCACCGAACTGCCCTGTCACAAACTCTTTCGCAGAAGCTGCAAAGCGCCCTGAAACCGGCTCTACGCTGTCGAGCACCAAGAACTTCTACAACCACAAGGTACATTGTGGTTCTGTCCCCCTGTTCCTTCTTCGAAAGCCCCTAGTGACATTTTACGACCCATTGATCCCTCTATGCTGACACCAAGTATCCTTGAACTATTGTGATTAACTACTTTAGTGACTACTCTCCTATCAGTATCCAGAGTGCATACCCTTTTCTTCTTGGGACTTTCTGTCCTCTGCATTCCTTTACAGGGTGGGTTGTATTCTCTAGTGTACTAGAACTGTCTGTTGTGATAATAATAAAGTAGATATTTGTGTACAACCTTGACTGCACAGTCCTATTTATCATTGGGTAAATATGGTATTTTCACTGTGCTGCAACTAACCAATGATCCATGACGTTACGGAGATAAGCCTGGCGTTCCGTCCACGTTACCAAATTGGACAAGGAGGTTTATAATTTACTTGTGTTTTCAATCTTTTTGGATCACTTTGGTGTACTAGATGTGTGGGGTGGATTGATGGTTTTGAAACCGATATTCATCCCTGGACCACTGGTACCCCGGAAGTTGATTTGTCACAATCATTACTCAATATTAACTAAATGGCTGAAAGAAAACATTGGGGAGCTCTAACATACTTCTTAATTGCATCCACCACATGAATGATAAATGGACCTGTTTTGGTCAGCAAGTACTCTTTTACAAAGGATTAGGGGTCATGGTGGGTATGTTTTGCTCTTTGGAACCATATACCACTCCTCCTGCTTGCTGGCTAAAACCCTACCTCACCAACACATACATAAAGTGAGGATATTTCAACCATATGTGCAGCTTTATCTAAAAGAGCATCGCCGATCCCAGCTCTGTTCTTGGATTGCTTAAAGAAAAGATAATTATGGGCCTCATTATGAGTGTACCGGTCACGGTAGCAATGGTGACGGTAAGCTACTGGCACTGTTGTTACCAGTTCGGCACACTCCAAGTTCTGCGGGAGAGTGCTGTCCCACTCGCCAGGACTGACCCTGGTGGGCAGAACGGCACCCGCCGGCAGTCTTTGATGGTAGCAGAGACACCATTACGAGTGGTGACGGTGCTACCGTCTTCCCCATTCCCATTGAGTCCAATGGGACTCGAATGAGAATGGGGACTTACTTTTTCCGGCGCCTGGCTTCCGGGACTGCCAGGGCTGTAATGCCCCGGTAATTAACCAAAGCCAGGCACCGGACAAAAACATGACTCCAGCGGCAGCCGTGCCGTTTTTAACGGTGCGGCTACCGCCGGGGTCGTAATAAGGCCCAGTGATTCACAGTACAGGGGAGGGAACATGCTGTCATATAAACTGAAATGCATTCCTTAAAAATGAATGTGGGGATCATTTTCTAACAAATGCACATTGCATGCAGGGGACCATCAATGTTTGAACTGCAATGCTGTTCAGTCTCCTGCAAGTAATTTTATAAACATTTGTAGGCACAGGATCAAAGGAAAGAGTCAATAGAGGCCAGCTCACCTTTACATTTTCCTTTTATTCTCCTTCTTGACAATGAATAAATACTGCTGGCAAATTATACTTTGCTGATGGTGTAATCCACCTGGTCTTTAGCAGCTGCTAAATCGAGGGGGATTCCTTAGGAATCCATTTGAGTGCATGATAATCTCATGTAGGACTAAAATTAAGTGCACTGACAAGATGGATGCGGTCAGCATGGCAGACCTCTTATGTCCGCTCTATGCTCTGCTACCAGCTTGTCAAGGGGCCAGATTAAACCCTCTGTCTGCTCATAAAAGCTTCTGTTATAGCCGATTTCATGCTGCCATTACAACCATCAAGCAAAGAGGTAGGAATTGGGAGTTGTGGGGTTTAATGACAGCCCCAAGATGACATCAACCGAAAGGCCATGTAGACCCAAAATGTGCAGACATGTCTTTTTGACATGGAAAGACACACTGGCAGAATGACAAGCCAGCCTCCAAACTTTAACACAGCCAAGGTGCCTGGTGAATTCACATGTGTGTGCTTCTGCAGTCGAAACAAGGAATATGCAGCAAATGAAACAAAGGCAGATTGTGAGTTGGCAGGCAAAAGGCAGCATTTCATTTCCAGCTGCCACATTAACAATGGCGTGTGCAAATCAAGGGAAAACACTGATTCAAAAGAGTCTTGCATGTGATTGATGAAACCAGGAATCATTAAAAGTTGATTCTACATGGAAAGCAGGGCTTTGCAAAACTGACACTGCATTGTCTAAAAGTGGGTGCATTTTGTATCTGGAAATACATACATGGAGAAAAATGGTCCCTTGCCAAAATGAACATATGATGATGAGAACAATGGACAGTGAGGGTGAGATGCAACTTTTTAAACAATAAATAGAATGCCTCCTGTGCCCAAAGAAATGTAATCATCAAAATATTAGTGTCTATTTTTAGAGGCATGACTGTAAATTTCTATTTCCTGAAAAATGACCTCACGTTCAAAGGCAAGAGACATGGACATGACTTTAAGTTTCTGTTCAGAACACTCAATTGACCTTCTCCCATTACAGATCTGCTTGCCTCTCTGTCTGAAAGTCAAATCCTTTTGAGGCCATAGCATAAGAAATGTATGGTGGGGTTGCTATGCAACTGTATCAACAAGATAACCAGCCCTGGATGGGTGGAATTCTTAAAGATACATGCTTTTAAGTTCAATATCTGGTGTGGCCTAGGATGAGAATAACAAATGGCAAATTACAGAACTGCCTCTTGATGTTCAGAGGGCAAAGGTGAGCCACGTGGCCTGAAAGATAAGAATCCCTCCTACAGACCCTGACTTGCAGTGCTGATTAATGACTTCAATTTCAAGCTACTGTAAAGAGATAGCAGATGCACAGAGCTAATGTGAGAAACGAAACAAGCTTTGAAATGAATGAAGGAATATATTGGGCCTCATTACAACCTTGGTGCTAAGTGCACCAACTTTACCACCATGGTGTAAACTCTGTTTACACCATGGTGGATGGCGGATTTACCGCCCCATTCCAAGGTGAGTGGGGCGGTAAATCCCCATTTCCCATTTTCCCTTCCCCATTCCCATTTTTGCCCCATAGGGCATAATGGGAGTGGGGAAGGCGCTAATTACGCCGCCGTAAATTACGGCGGCGTAATTAGCACCATGGCAGGTTAGCGCCATGGATTTTAACGCCTGCTAAAAGCAGGCATTAAAATCAGAATCAGGCGTTAAGGGTTAACGGTGGCGTTAACCCTTAACGCCTGAGTTGTAATGAGGCCCATTGTATTAGTTACCATTGAGTTACCTATAGAACCACATTTTATTGATTTTCTCAGCAGCAATAAGTCACACAGAGGCCATTGAGGTGTCATTTTAAGGTGAATTCAAAGTTGGTTCTGTTGCCATCGGCAATGTGAGGGTAGCTTCCCAGATAATGTCACGAGACTGACGCTCTGGGAGGTAGTAGATTTTGGCATCATGTAACTGTCTGTAAAGTTTGGAGATACTAACCTTTATTCATTGTGTGTAAATTGTGAAAAACCAGAATCATCTTAAAAAGACTGGCATGAGTAGAAGAACGACTCTCTCAATGAGGCAACTGTTCTCTTCCACAACTTTTGTGACACTCTTTCCCTCTCTATCCTTCCTTTTGGCCCAACCCACTCAGCCGGGCATACCCTTTGATGCTCTCATCTCAACAGACATCCCTCTCTCTAACCCTCTCATTACTCCTCTCTCCTGGTCTGACCACTCTCTCCTCTCTTCTCACCTTGACCTACCCTGCTCCCTGATGCCTCCAGCAGCACTGCCAGTCTCCATCTCCATCATTCGACCAATGAAGCATGTATCAGTCGCTGCATTTGCATCTTCCTTCATCCCTCCTGAACTCCCTTCATTGGACTCTTCCTCCGACTCTGTTCTTGCTAACCTCCACCTATTTATCTCCAACACCCTGAACATCCTTGCCCCTGTCAAGAGGGTCCGCATGAAGCCTGCCTCCAAATGCAACTCTTGGTATGACTCTGACTTGGCCGCTTTGAAACGCAAGTAAAAAGCTGCAGAGTGGAAGTGGCTGGCATTTAGCTCTTCCTCCGACAAACTGTCCTGCCGCCTACTTCAAAGACAATATACTCTAAAATGGCGTTGATTGTGCACAGCCGGTCTAGTGGGCGACTCCTATTTTCCATGTATTGCACACAACTCTCAAATCCGGAATTCTCGAGGCATTGTTTTCTTGTAATGTCGCAATTCTACAGAGTTTAACGGTATAAAGCCTCTCCTGTTGTAAATTGCATTAGAAAGTAAAACAACTCAGTGACTTTTGCGCCAATTAATTTTCTTGGCTTGAGTGTATTTTATTGATTACACAGCCCTGTATAACACGTGTTTCGGCTCAGCAGAGCCGTTCTCAAATCTGGGCTATTAGAACAGACTACTAATTTTAATCAGTAACAAAGAGTTCGAAAAATCTAAAATATCCAAAAGATCCCCCATTACATAGTATATCAGCATTTGCCAATTGGTCAAATAGTTATGAAGGTTATTAATTAATCAGCACAGATTACACATTAAATGTCGACAGAGAAAAAGGGTGGGTAATGGGGAGGATTGTTGGGGTTGTGAAACAAATAAATTTTGCAATTCAAATGTACATTACAGGTTGAAACAGGAAGGTGGGTAAACAAGGAATAAAATCATCAACAAAAATGATAATATAAAATAACAACAATAAATAAATAAATGGACACCCATTGGAGAAAGAGAAAAAATTGTGACATCATTAGCATTTTTTTCCAAATATTGATTCAATAGGATTAATATATTATCAATTCACCGGAGGGTAACTTACCCAACATTTCAAAATGGTTTCACTCAATGGGCCTCATTACGAGGTATGCCGGTAAGGGAAAAATTATGCCGGTATGTAAATACCGGCATCATTTAACGTTCCGTAGCATTCTGACCCACAAACCCGGTATTAACGGCACCGTTATTTACTGTGCCGTAAATAGCGGCATAGGCGCGTACACGCGCCTCTTCGGGCAGGAAATACCGGCATGCCGGTAATAGGTGCCAATTACAACCAACGCAAACATGCAAATACCGGCATCGCGAACCCGGTAATAACGGGCTGCATGATGCCGGAAAAACAGGCATCGCGGACCACCCGCAAACAGCAACCAAGATACAAGGCAGCTGCCACAGGTGCACACAATCCCCACAGGTGGAGTCAAAGGAGGCTGTGCCAGTATGAACTGAGCACACCCACACACCACAACCCCCCCCCCACAGGTGTAGGCAATGTAGAGTGGCCCAGTACAAAAGGAGCACACCTACACACCACACCCCTTCCTACACCAAAATGCTACCACTAGCATTTGCAATCATGGCGCAGGAGGACATGCCTATACTGCTACAACAACAGCAACAACAACAACAACTACAGCAGCAAGAACAGGCAGCACAGAGGAGACGCAGGAGGAGAAGGAGGGTGAGACGGGCCAGCAATTACCACCAGCGCAGCCACCAGCTCCTCGTAGGCAGCCACCAATCCCTCGCACCAGACCCAGCCCATTCAACCTAACCCCTGAGCAGATCCACACCCTGTACCTGTTGGACCGTGACACCATCACCACCATAGTGGACATGATACAGAACGACATTGCCAGCCACATACAAATACGCACTGCCATCCCCCCACTACTAAAGCTGGTGTCTTTGCTACACTTCCTGGCCACAGGCACCTACCAACACACAGTGGGCCAGCTGCATGGCATTTCACAACCACTATTCTCACGCATGCTGAACCAAGTGCTGGATGCCCTCCTGAAGCACGCAAGCACCCACATATCCCTACCACGGACTGCCCAGGAGATAGCCGAAACCAAAGTAGGCTTCCATGCACTGGCAGGCATGCCCAATTGTGTTGGTGCCATCGACTGCACCCATGTGGAATTGGTAGTCCCCCATGCCATTGAGGCGGTGTACCGCAATCGCAAGCAATACCACTCCATCAATGTGCAAATGGTATGTGACTCCAGCAAGATCATCACCCATTGCTGCGCCCGATTTCCTGGATCCACACATGATGCCATGGTACTGCGCAACTCCACGCTACCCTGTCACATGGAGCGACATGCCGGACCACGTGCCTGGCTGCTCGGTGAGTTGCACAACAGGCCCATGGCCATGCTGTGGGGTACTCATGTGTGCGGATGCAGAAGGGGGGGGCTACTGCACCCGGGTGGGAAAGGGGGGGATACTTCACCAGGGTGGGAAAGGGGGGGTTAATAGTACACCTGGGTGGCAATAGCCAGTGAGTGGAGAATGAATGCAGAGCTAAACACTCCTCACCTTACCCAGCCAAACGGTACATGACACTTCACTGGGCCATATCTCACAAATAATGCATATCGATGAGAACAAGTAAGAGGCACAACCAGGCCACCCTGGTTATGGCAAGCAATGCATGAATGAACAGGATGGCAAGTGTGACAATGTGGGCAGTGTGACCATGCATAGTAAATAATGAACAGCATGAATTGGAGTCAAAACATTGTTGCACTACCACAGCATATCTGCCTCAGCATGCATGATTACACCCTGCATCATCTATTGAACGCCATCCAGACTACCACACCTCATGACAGTATAGATTGCACCTAGATAACATTTTTTCATGCTTACAGGGACATGTGCATGGCCACACCAAATAGCTGCCGCCATGACTGTGCTCCATGAATGTGGCAGTTCAGAGTGACACACACCTATTTGAATCTGCTTGCAGGTGATGGAGGATATCCCTTGAGGCCATGGCTACTCACCCCTGTGCGTAACCCGCAGAACATCCATGAGGAGGAGTACAATCGTGTGCACACCCGTACCCGTGTTGTGATTTAGCAGACCTTTGGCCTGTTGAAGGGGCGGTTCCGCTGCCTCAGCAGGTCTGGTGGGGCACT
Source organism: Ambystoma mexicanum (assembly GCF_040938575.1). Taxonomy (NCBI): domain Eukaryota; kingdom Metazoa; phylum Chordata; class Amphibia; order Caudata; family Ambystomatidae; genus Ambystoma; species Ambystoma mexicanum. The sequence goes on from NC_090921.1 coordinate 591,605,362, forward strand.
CCTATATAGGCCTGAGAAGGTGGCAAAGATCACCATGGCCTGTGTCATGCTGCACAACATGTGCGTCTGGAGAAATGTACCACTGCCACCTGACATTGACATGCATGGGCCGGGTGAGGATGATGAGGATGGAGACGGAGGTGAAGTAGCCCCCCTGCCAGTACGTGATGCACAGGATGGCTATGCTGTACGCCAAGCACTAATTCAAGAATACTTCTGAAATACAGGTACTATGAAAGACTTGTGTCAGTCAAACACTGGGCCAATGTGGAAATGCACACAGGGAATGCTGGGAGTTGGGCACTGAACACCGTACCACATTAAATGGATGCACACAAAAAATAACAATGTCCAGCCATGGATTTTTCTTATCACAACGTGTGTATTATTTACAACAGCAAAAATGTGCCCACTCCCCCCTCCCAGACTCCCCCAACAAACTCCCTGACCCCCCAACAAACTCCCAGTCCCCCCCAACAAACTCCCAGTCCCCTCCAACAAACTCCCTGACCCACCCAACAAACACCAACAGATGACAGATGAAGCTGGTGTGGAGGTAGTAGGTGATTCGCTGGCAGGTTCCACACCTCCTGCAAGATGTGGCCACTGCATATGAAGCAGCATTGAGGTCAGCACCTGTGTCACCGCCCCCAGGCAGTCCCTCATTAGCCGAGCCGATGCATTGACAGCGGCTTTGTTTGCTTCGATGGCCGCTGTGGTCCCTGCAATTGCTGTGGCAATACCCCGCCTGGTTTCCTCCCCGTCTTCTATGTACTGGCGGAGTAGGTCTAACGTGGCCTCCTGTTGGGCCTCCACCATCGACAATCGTGTCTCCAGGGTTCTGGAGGGGGCTGGAGTGGTGGGTTGTGCAGTCACGTGGATGACATTTTCGGGACTGGACTCCTCAGAGGTGGGTAGGTCACAATCACGGAGGCAGGGATCAACTTCACTGCAGGTGGGTGACTGCAGGTGTTGGGGCGAAGGGGTGGGCACGGGGCACGTGGTGGCCGGGCATGTCACCTCAGTGTCTCCCTCAGGCTCCACACTGGCATCAAGTTCTTCCCCAGTGGAGGCGGGTGCTTCCAGGGACTCCCCTTGGAGAGGTGTGGGTGTGGCCTGCTTGTCTCCAGCGGAGGTGGTGGTGGTGGTTGCCCTCTTCTTATGGTGTGAGGTGGATGCCCTCGCAGTTGTCTCCTGGGTTGCTTCTTCCTCATCAGTGCCTGGGGGAGTAGAAGAGATGCAGGGCATCAGTGATGGTGTGACATGGCAGTGGCGGTGCTGTTCATTATTCATTTGATCATGCTTTCATGTCTTACAGGTGTGTCACACAGGGTATTCAGAGGGAGCATGTAAGCATTCACTGCATGGCAGGTGGCATGCCATTGATTTTGGGTTTGTGTGAAGTATCACATGGGCAAGCTCCAGGTGTGTTGGCTGTGTGTTGGTTAAGGGATGGGCACTCAGCATGCATTTCAGTGTGGCAGCGTTTGGCCCACCATCTGTATTTGGGTATGGTCATGTGGGTGTTGGGAAATGCATTGCCTTGCCTAGACTCTCTACCACTTCACTTGTGCGACTTCATGGTCTCCCCTACAGGGATCTGCAGGGTCACTCACCTCCTTCCGCGGTTGATGCCGCACCCGTCTCCGTCTCGCATAATCCCTCGATGGACTCAGGACTGATGAATCTGCTGGCCGTCTCCTCCCAGGGCATCAATTTGGCAGGGGGGTGGGCATCCCCGCCTGTGGCCATGGCCTCCCTCCGATTGGTGGCCATGATATTGCGTACCCTCAACCGGAGGTCATCCCACCGCTTCCTGCAGTCCCTCACACTGCGCGGGGTGGGACCTATGACTGATACCTTGCGGGCTACCTCCTGCCAGATTTGCCACTTTTGTTGCTGCACCTCCCGCTTCTTGTCGTGGGATTGTATTGTATCTGCATGTGCAGCTAGAGTGTCCACTAATATGGTGAGCTCTGCGTCTGAGTAACGCTGTTTACGCAGCCGGGGGGTGGTCTTCCTGGTAACCTTTGACATCCTCTATGGATTTCCACTGCGGTCTCCGAGTATCGGCTGGTGGTTATGGAGGATTGCAATGGATTGTGTTTTTAAAGATGGCCGCCAGCCCATTTCCCGTTCCTGCGCGATGACGTAATTTCCGGGTCAGTTTTTTTGCGAATACGGTATTACCATGCCGGTATTTCCATGCCGGTATTTAGGGGTTGGTATGAGGCGGTACCGCTATGGATGGGTCCCGCGATGCCGGTATAGGGGAATTGGAGGCCCTTTAGCGGCATGGCGGTATTGCCACTACCGGCATGGGGGGACGCGCGTGCTCGCGCACTCGTGATCACCCGCTATTTGCTGGTTCATACCAGCACGGACCCGCTCATTCCGGCATGCCGGTAATGAACCCGGTTTTACCGGGCAACTCGTAATGAGGCCCAATGTGTTGATAGAGTCTATTTATCTAGGGTTAGAGCCCATCCTTCTTTCCTGCCAATTATAGAAAGGACAAAAAATGTTGCGCGCAATCGTAATATTGGTACTCTCCAGGAGTTTTGAATGAGAATTCCGGCTGCTTACTACAAGGATTGGTTTGGTATACTTAACTGATTAAAAAGACGCAGATTATATATTAAGAGCAGTAATATTTAAGGTCATCCGGATTTACATAGTTCAAATAACCGATGCATATTATTAATGAGTACATAGAAGTAGCGATCGAACCAGACTATACTCCACACGCGATTGATAATAGCGTGTTGACATGCTCTGCAAATGTAAACTAGTGACCGGGGTAACTTCGACAGAGAAATAACGCAGTATCAGATAGACATTTTCTTTTCCTTTCTATAATTGGCAGGAAAGAAGGATGGGATCTAACCCTAGATAAATAGACTCTATCAACACATTGGCCCTCATTACGACCCTGGCGGAAATCGAAAAACGATGGCGGAAATGCAATACCGCCATCGAATAGCGCTCGGTGCGATCATGACCTGTCACCGTAAAGTACGATGCCACTAGCGACACCGTAGTGAACGCCAACGCTAACTGCACCAAGTACGCGCACGCGCGCCATGCCAAACCGTAATTACCACCATGGCGCAACGGTACGCGAATTCTGACCCTAGCGGACATGCACCTAACGCCATCAAGCACGGCGGAAAGTACCATTCCGCCATGGTGAGAAGTACGGCATCGCGAACCAACCGTAAACGGCCCTACTGAGTGCCTGTACACCACTCCCTGGCCACATAGTACAACTCCTCGTAGGTGCAATGAAGTCACACAATGCAACCAGTGAAATGTACAAGTCATCCATGCCTGCCAACGAACAAATGAATCTAGGGGCTCCAAGTGCCTTGTGAGTGGCCATCCATAATTGCCATGGCACCATTGCCGCACTGATGCAGCACAGGCATGTGAAGGGTCAAGTCCAGCAACATGAACAGAAAAATGACACAAACAAAAACAGGCCCCCCCATCGACTGACACCAGTGTAAGGCAACATCCAAAGCAGTATCCTGAGTGAGACTGCACCAGCCCTGTACTCCTGCCAGTAAACAAACCAACCATCAGCATAAGCATGTACCACACAAGTTGGTAGAGTGACTGAGCAGCCAGGCTCATCTCAAGAGGGGCCAATGGGAGCTGCAGGGCACAGATGGCACGAATACAGAAGCCATTCAAATGGACATGACCACAGTCTCCCTCCAAGAAACGCACGCAAACACAGGCACCTGTGACCAGCCATATTCTGATAATCACATCATTCCACCAATCCACCTGGCTGACCGGCATCTGTTACACAAATGCCAATCCCCCGCCCCTGAGCATGACATCATTAAAACAGTCATATTGGCAGCCCCTATCCCTGACCTCACTGGGCTTCGTAGGCAAACGCGCCCAGTACAGTAACACGCAACTATACTCAGAAGCTGGAACCCAATGCAGATCTCCTCACAATACATCGCTCCACAAATAGGAATATGCCACATCACTTGCAAAGAAGAACGCTACACGGTTCATATCAGAATAGAAATTTAATGCACAACAAAATCACCAAGCCCATACAGCCATCAGGTCATGAACTCCAAAATATATTTCATCATTGTGGGCTGCATCCGCAACAAATGACCAGCTTCTTCTTGTGTGACGCCGTGTTCCTTCATGGTACACAGGGGCTACATTCACGTTCAAAAAGGCAACATGGAAGCGCCTAGAACCGCAGGGCCGTCCCATTAGGTAGGCACTAGTCCAGCTGAAAGGCCGAAATGTTGCTCCTAGCCACTAGTACTGCGTAAGGGCATGTGGCCCATTGGCGATCGTCCCATAAGATCGAAATGGTGCTCCACTGATTAACACGAAGCAGCAGGTATCGGGAGTAAAATCCATCTGCAGGAGTGGCATACAGATGGCAGCGGCAAAAGGGGAGGAGATACCTGTCAGCCAAATGAAATGAAAAAGAATAGTATGGGCATCCGAACTTCATTTGAATTACTCACTTCAATGATCACACTAAATCCACAGCCATATGCATGCTAGCCCACTCCAAAGGATTATTTCCACCCAAAAACCACTTGCGAATCATAACTATATATATCGAGGTGAAAACACTATTACAAACGAGTGTTTTTGTGCATGCGTCTGTTAAAACAGAATCCATTAGATGGGATTAGTAACGTGCATAGACACAAGTGTTTGAAGGCGCGTCGAGACAGGGAGGGTTCAACAAGGGCAGATAGACGATGGTCCCACTATGGCAGCTCTGCATCACATAGCGCAGGGGAGGTGGATAGATTCCAAAAAGCCCTGTACATGGCAAACTCTGTATCAAATCATCTGTCCATGCATCCATACATCATTCCCTCATCCCGAAATGAAAACGCCTGATTTCATACTCACATAACATGTGAAATTTCCATTGAGTCTGTGCGTTATGCAGTCTGCAAAATCCACTGTGCTCCAGCCCGTAATTCCAGTGTTGTGAAGTAACATGTATTTGGGAACGTCCGGCCTCATCGTCCACTACGCTATTGCGCATCCCATACTATTCATATCAATCATTGCATTCTCGCCATGGCCCCTGTCCCAAGGACATTGAACAATAGAACGTTATATTTGCAGTCAGACCTGTGGGCATCTCCTCGCCGCTAGCTGAAAACCGAAAGCGCCGTCCTTCGAGTTCCTCATTTGCAACATCACGTCAAAAAGGCAACTGTGACCGCTTGAAATCACAAATTCATCCATCTAGTGCGGCAGTGTGTGAAAATGGCAACTGGCTTCACTCACAAATGGGACGCCCCGCCCGTCGGTGAACCTCGGTACAGTGTTGCATGAGGGTCCACCGTTACTCGAGTACTACGTTCCACTGACCCTTCACAAGTCTGTTCGCGACTGCAAAGATAGTATGTGAAACAATGGGACCATAGCAGAATGAACATATTAACCAATATTACACTGCCATCGGGAACAAATACATGATTGTAATAGCAAGATGCCATTCGTCGAATTGCAGCGTTGTGTGCGGGACGTGCTCGCCCAAAGGGGATTGCAGCTTGCACAGGTGGAATGAATCACCACAGGTGGAGGCTATACAGCCTGAAAACACATAAATTGCACACCCAACCCCCTCCCACAACCACACCCACTCCGAAATGCTACCGGCAGGACTAGCGATGTTGGCCCTGGGGGACCTGATAGCACTGCAAGTACTCCAACTTCAAGAAGAAGACGAACACCAACTACTACAACAACCGGCCGCACGGAGGAGACGCAGGAGGAGGAGGAGGGCAAGGCAGGGCCAGCAAGGGCCGCCAGCACAGCCACTACCACCACGCAGGCAGCCCGCAATCCCACGCCTCCGAGCACATCCGTTCAACCTCACTGATGAGCAGATCCACACCCTCTACCGTTTGGACCGGGACACCATAACCGCCATTGTGGACATGACACAGGCTGACCTTGTCAGCATGATAGATAGCCCAGCCGCCATCCCACCCCTACTGAAGGTGGTGTCTGTACTCCACTTCCTGGCCACAGGCACCTACCAGGACACAGTCGGACAGTTGCATGGCATTTCACAGCCACTGTTCTCACGGACACTATTGCAAGTGCTCAATGCCCTCCTGAGGCACGCAGACGACTACATCTCTCTACCACGCTCGGAGCAGGAAATTACGAACACAAAAGTGGGATTCCATGCACTTGGCGGCATACCGGGTTGCATTGGTGCCATCGACTGCACCCATGTGGAATTGGTCGTCCCACATGCCATGGAGGCCCAGTACCGCAACCGAAAACAATTTCATTCTCTGAATGTACAAATGGTGTGTGACTCCAACAGGATCATTAGACATTGTTGTGCCCGATTTCCTGGATCAACCCATGATTCTATGGTCTTGAGGAACTCTACAATACCACGCTACATGGAGCGACATGCAGGGAACAGATCCTGGCTACTCGGTGAGTCTCATTTCATGCATGATAATGTGGGGTATGTGATGCGGCAATGACCTGGCAGGAAGGGGGGGGTGCGTACGTAGCAATGTCATTCCACAAACATCCTTTATTGTCCACATACAGGTGATGCCGGGTATCCACTGAAGAGATGGCTCCTTACACCACTCCGGAACCCACAGAACCAGCATGAGGAGGACTACAACCATGCCCACTCACGTACCCGTGTAGTCATAGAACAGGCATTCGGCCTACTGAAGACTCGTTACCGCTGCCTCAGCAGGTCTGGCGGGGCACTCCTCTACCGCCATGAGAAGGTTGCAAAGATGGTCATGGCATGTGTCATGCTACACAACATGTGCGTACGTAGAAATGTGCCCATGCCCCCTGACGCAGAACTGCAAGCACCTGAAGATGGTCATGATGAGGGTGGGGATGTGGCAGCACCTCAAGGAGTCTGCGAGGCACAGGAGGGCCGTGACATTCATCAGCATATCATAGATGCATGCTTCTAGCACTCACGCCTGGTGGCTGATACATGGACACGGGACTTGTGGCACTGTGTGTGTCTGGAACATGCACAATATGGACTGTACGCCTATAATGGCCTCGTACACAAAGATCAATGTCCACACATCTCATTGGATGATCGTGCATTGTTTATGGCATATGTGAAATTATGTTACACACCCCATCGACCCGCCACCCAAGTGAGCCCAACACACCCCCTCCACCCTCCTACCTCCCCCCCGAACACCAGTGTCCAAAGATGCTCATTGTCAGTGGGCAGACGCTATTGCAAGCCCCCTCTCCGGGTATCAGGGGCACCCCTGCCTGTGGAGCGCAGGTTCCTCCCAGATCTACGTTGGGGGCTGCCCTGGACGGAACTTGCAACGGATGATGTCTCTGCCTGCTCACGTCCATGCATGTCCCTAAGGGTTTGTGAGAGCTCAGTGAGCACACGGCGCACAGCGGCAAGTTCAGCACATACGTCTTTGGACGTCGCATGCAGTTCCCCCCTCAGGCTCTCGGTGCTTCTCTCCATTTGTGCCCTTAGTGTCTCTGTACTTCTCTCCATTTCTGCCCTAAGTGTCTCAGTTGATGTTTCTATGGCTGCCTTAGTACCCCCACATTCATCAGCATGGTCCTTGAGGAGCGTGGCCAGTTGCTGCTGTTGCACGATCACCTGGTCGAGGGACTGTTGCCTCTGCTGTGCCATGGCCATTTGCGGTGGTGTCACAGAGGGGCTGGTCACCTCATATTGCCTTGCCACAGGGCTTGTGGGGGATGGCCAGTCGTCGTCTTGTGGGTGCCCCTGCGTGGTATCCTCATGGTGTACGGGATGGAACAGACAGGGGGATTGAGACAGGTCATGGATGGATCTTACTTCGACATCCCCGTTTTCTGTGTCGGAGCATGCTGCCATTAATGCAGTGTCACCTATGGTGCTGCTGCCACCAGAAGCAGTGCCTTCTGTGGCATCCATTGGGGGGACCTGTGGTGGTGCTGTTGTGGGCATGCTGGCTGCTGGGGTGCCTGTTGAAGTTCCCTCCTGTGTGCTGCCACTTGATTTGTGCTGCTGCCGTGTCTTGATGCGTGCAGCTGAGGTGGAGGGTCTTTGGCCGTTGGTCTTGGCCCTCTTTGCAGGTGTGCTGGTAGGGGTGTCCTGGAGCTCGTCGTTTGAATCGGACCCTGTGGTGGAGTAAAGGAGGGCGAGCGTTATTAATGGGTCTGTGGAAATTGGAATGGAAATGTATCACATGCATTGGGGTGGTACCTGAGGGTGATTTGGGTTGGGGCCTTGGAGGTGGTTTGATTTTTGTGTGGATTGAGGATGCAGTTGTTTTGCAGCCTGCAGTTAGGGTGTGCCTGCTGCAGGTGTAGAGGGTGTTTTTAGGATTTTTAATTATTTATGTATTTAATGTGACTTTTTAAGTGTGCTATCAGGCCTATGTATGTGGACGTTCTCCTGGACATGTGTTACTGTTGCACTATGTGGACACATGGTACTTCACATGATTGGACATTGTGGATTTAGCATTGTTTTATTTGGCCCACCTACCTGATTCTTCGGATGTCTGCACTCCTTTCTCCATCCCTCCGACTCCCTCTATACTCTCCATTCCAATGGTGGAGGCACAGATTTCTTCCCAGGGGGTCAACTTGATGGGTGATTCCGATCCTCCCCCGGTAGCTGTGGCAATGTTACGGTTGGCGGATAGTATGCTCCGTACGCGTATCCGCAAGTCGTCCCATCGCTTTCTGCATTGCTGTGGGTTGCGGGGTGCGGTCCCCACCGCACTTACCCGCTGTGCCACCAGGGCCCATATGGCCTTCTTGTTCGCAAGTGCCGTCCTGGTCATTTGCATTGAGAAGACGACGGCAGCATTCTCCTGGAGGGTCTCTGTGAGCACGGTGAGTTCCTCACGGGAGAAGTGGACCTGCCGCTTGCGGTCGCACGCTTTCTTCGCTACTTTTCCCATTTTTCTTGGTTTCACTAGGGTGGATGACGGGTTGGGATGAGTCTCAGGGTAGTATTTTTTATGGTTGTGTGGAAATTGTGTTTTTATAGGTGTACGGCGTGCTGTTTCCCGTTCCGGGACCATGTTTTTACTTCCGTTTCCGTATATTTACGGTCACCGTACTTTCCGATTGCCGCTCATTGCGGTGACCGCTAAGATGGGTGGCGGAATTGCACCTAGGGCGCCGTACGGCGGCGGTGTGGGCCGTTTTGGGGTCATTTCCGCCATCGCGGACTTTGCACTTCCGCCATGGCGTGGTGCTCGTGCCCGATGGGTCGGAATGAGCCGCACTTTGCTCCGTCGTGCAATGGCGGAAACGCTATTTACGCTATGGCGGTCAGGTCAGTCACTTTCCGCCAGGGTCGTAATGAGGGCCATTGAGTGAAACCATTTTGAAATTTTGGGCAAGTTACCCTCCGGTGAATTGATAATATATTAATCCTAATGAATCAATATTTGGCAAACAATGCTAATGATGTCACAATTGTTTTCTCTTTCTCCAATGTGTGTCCATTTATTTATTTATTGTTGTTATTTTATATTATCATTTTTGTCGATGATTTTATTCCTTGTTTACCCACCTTCCTGTTTCAACCTGTAATGTTCATTTGAATGGCAAAATTGATTTGTTTCACAAACCCAACAATCCTTCCCATTACCCACCCTTATTCTCTGTCGACATTTAATGTGTAATCTGTGCTGATTAATTAATAACCTTCATAACTATTTGACCAATTGGCACAAGCGGATATACTATGTAATGGGGATCTTTTGGATATTTTGGATTTTTCGAACTCTTTGTTACTGATTAAAATTAGTAGTCTGTTCTAATAGCCCAGATTTGAGAAAGGCTCTGCTGAGCCGAAACACGTGTTGTACAGGGCTGTGTAATCAATAAAATACACTCAAGCCAAGATAATTAATTGGCGCAAAAGTCACAGAGTTGTTTTATTTTCTAATACTTCAAAGACAATACAGCCTCTACATCTACTCCACGAAGAGGGCTCATGTCCAAGCCTGTATCTTTGGAGCCACCGAAAACGCGGCTGAACTCTTTAAAATCTGCAAGGAAATTGCCAATCCCACCGCAGTCTCCTCTTCCCCTCCCCCCTCCCAGGCCTTCTGTTATGCACTGGCCACCCACTAACCCAAAACGTTTGATATCTTGTCCTCTCTGTCTTCCACTTCCCCTCTCCACCCCCTCAACTCCTCTCTTGCCTCTCTTGACCCCCTACCCCATACTCTCCTCTTTCTCTCCCATTGTGCCACTGAGAGCTCTAGAGTAATCCGCTCTATGAAAGTCTCCTCTAAACAGGTGCCCCCCTGCTCCTCCAGAACCATCAACATTTCCTCTCTCACTCCAGCCTTGGCTGACCTCTGCAACCACTCAGGGAAACCGCTCTCCTGAACACCTGTGAATACCTCTCCAGGCTGGATTCCAACTCCTCCTCTGTTCTGATCCTCCTCCATCTCTCTTCTGCCTTTGACGCTGTCAACCTCCCCATCCTCATATGCCATCTCTGTGATACCCTAGGCATCACGGACAGGGTGTTGGTGTGACTTACTCCTTCCTTTCAAACAGACCCTCCCAAGTACAAAGGGGTCCTTTTCTCTCATCCACCACACTCTCTACCTGTGGTATCCCCATGGCTCTATTCTATCACCATGGCTCTTCAACATCTACCTGCCCCTCTAGCCTACCTGAACTCCACTTTCACACCTCATTTCCAGTGTTATGCAGACGATACAAAGCTCTCCTTCAAGCTGCCATCTTCTACCTACACCTCCTAGTCCCCCATACTTGACTGCCTGACTGCAATGACTGCAATTCAGGCATGGTGCTTTGCCAATGCTCTCTACCTTAATGCCAGTAAGGCAGATATCCTACTCCTTGGGATGCCTGCTCCCTGTTCCCCTCACCCTCTCTTTGGCCTTACTCCCTGGGTTCCATCTCCTTACCCACCTGTGAGGTAAAAAACTTGGGATCATCTTTGACTCCTCTCTCTCTTTCTCTCCACACATCACTGAACTTGCCAAGAAGTCCAAATGTAAGCTCCACCTTCTTAGGGGCATTCTACTTTTTCACACCTTCCTCCAGAGCCCTGGTTCTCTCTAGGCTTGGCTACTGCAATAGCCTCTTCCTCAATCTGCCTCTTTCCTCCCATCGGCCCCTCCAACTAATCCAGAATAGGACAGCAAGACTTATACTTGGCCTCAAGCCCAGGGACCGCAACTCTCCTGCCCTAACATCTCTCCCCTGGCTCTCGGTGATGGCAGGGACCAAATTCAGGACCCTCTGCATCATCCACGAGACTGTTTGGGGCCTGGGTCTTCTTTACATCCAGCTTTCCCTCTCTAAATACCCCCTGACTAGATTCCTTCAGTCCTCTGGCTCCGACTCTCTGCAGGTCAACTGTTTCTCCAAGCAAAGAGTGGGGGGTAGATCCCTTTCTGCGGCTGGCTCCTCCCTCTGGAATGTCCTTCCTTCCCCCTCTGACTTGAGCCGGATCTTCTAAAGTTCCAGAAACTTATCAAGTCTTTCCATTTTTCCTCTTCCTTCCCTCTCCCACTCCCGTGCTAACTCTCCCTCTGCTGCTACGACTGGGGATCGGTTGCGTCAGAGTCATTGGGCGTCATTACAAGTATGGCAGTAAGGCAACAATGGCGCCGGTATCGCTACCAGCACCGTTGCTACCGTACCGCCATACTAGGAGTTCTGCTCGTGGGGGCCCTTGCTGCCACCAGGTCTGACCTGGTGGCCGTAACGGCACCCGCGAGCAGAACATGATGGTAGCACCGGTGCTACCACCATCCCCATTCCCATTTATCCCTCTGGGGCTCAATGGGAATGGGGATGTACCGGGACCGGCACCCGCAAAAGGGCAATTAACAGGTCCAGCTCAGCCGAAATAGCCCAGTAATTGCCCATTCATGGGTGCCGGACCCAGATGGGAGTTTGGAGTTAGCCTTGCCGGTAAAACCAGCAAGGCTACCTCGAACCTCGTAATGAGGCCTATTGTGAGGGATTCAAGCATCCGTACGGGAAGAGTGCTCTCACCTGGGCTTTTCTGTTTGTTTAAAAGAATGAATGATGGGAGAACAACCTCTGAAAATATGTGGGGCCATTCCCACACATATTTTCCATGCTCACTGCACAGCAGAAAATTAGTCTTGTACTCTCGGAGGACACTGTTTACCAGCGCCCCCCGCCCCGTCATGTGTAGCAGATACCTGACAGCCATGGATACAGCAAAAGCCTTTGGTCGTGGGCAGCCTGATTAGAATTTCAAGGCTCCATGGATTTGCATCTCCATTGTCAAACCTTGCTGGTGGCGGCAAATACTGAAGAATGTTAGTTAGCAGGCCTTAGGGAAGGCCTGGGTGCAGGAAGTAACAATGGCGACCAGGCACCAACACCTCTTTGTAATGCAATGTGTCAACTTGGTACTAACACCCCTCTAAGGTATGAAAGGGCAGTGAATGTCCTGTCTGGAACCACTCCTATCACAGCAGGGAAATATATGAATTGTAGGAGACAAAAGTCTGCATGCAACCACCTACTTCAAAGGAGGCCCATGTTGTGATCAAACGCTGCATAGCACTCAGTTATTTAGGGAGACACTTTGATGTACAGCAGACTGGAAGATGGGTGGGACTTAGAAATATATGTTGTTATCCTTCCCCTGTTTTTTTGTGAAGCCCCCTTTTCTGACCTGAAGCATCACTGAAGATTGTTGGTGGAGACACAGGATTGGCTCACTTAAGTTATGCTTGGCCTACACCAAACCCTGGGCCCCGAGTGGCTTTAAAACAGGGCTGAGCCCCTCACTGATCATATCATCTGAAGACTTTGCAAGGAGTAAGAAGGAGAACTCATTGTGACCCAAGCTTAAGGTACAGTCTACCTTACATCTCCCAGGGAAGAGACCGAGATACTGGAGTCAGAGGACCCATCCAGTAGCTCCAGAACCAGTACCCAGCCAACAAACAGCGTGCCTTGCTAGGTACTGACAGCAAGCTTCCGAGGTGGGAAGTGCCAGAGAGTCTCTGGACAAAGGACAAGGCCGTTGTCTGCTAACACCCTCCTGCGCTTTGGGCCGTCTGCCTTGATAGGACACAAGCCCTGCAAAGAAGCTAGAAGGAGTGCCACACATGCATCTTCCAGCATCCATCTTTTTAAGGACAATTTCAAGACAGTCGAGTCCTTGAACTGCATCTTTCTGCACCGCTGACTGTTGTCACGCTGCAGTCAGTAGAGCTGTTTGAGATGCCTCGACCAGCATTCCAGATCCGCCTACCAGCACTGAGACAAAAATTCTTGTCCCTGAGCCGCCACACCGGACAGCCTGCAGATGTTCGTCCAGCCTCGCTTACCGAACTGCCAGCTGCCTGGTACACGCAGCTGTCTCCCGCCATTAACTCCATCTCACGGGATGCGCACATAGGGCTGGCTGGGGGAATCTGCTTGTTTATGGTGGTATGGAGGTTGGGACTTGTGGGTCTGTAGGGAGGACGGCGTATCTCTGTATGAATCGAGGGATGGGGGATGAGGGGTCTGGAGGGAGGGATGGGGCATTTGGGTCTCGAGCAGGATGCACAATTTGCACTCACCCCATCATTGCCTAGTGATTTTTCCCACCTGATGAGTAAGACATCTTATGCTGTGTGTAAGCATAGAATTGAGGCAATGAGTGACTTATGTTTGGCTAGTATCTTGCACTTTAAATGTTGCCCCTGGATAGGGGCATGTGGATCTGTAGAGGGTGTATAGGGGTATGCGGGTCTGGAGGGAAGTGTGACAGCATGTGGGAATCGAGGGTGGGGTAGGGAATGTATGCCAATAGAAGGATGGGGGAATGTGGGTCTGGAGGAAGGGTTGGGAGTATATGGCACTACAGGAGGGTTTGAGCATGTGGGTCTACATGGGGGGGGGCACATGGTTGCCGCGGGATGGGTGGGGGAATCTGGGTGTAGGTCTGGTGGGAGGGACTGGGCAGTTGGGTGTAGCTCTGGAGCGAGGGATGGGGCAGCCATCTGGGTGTGGGTCTGGTGGCAGCGCGGACAGGTACCCTGAGGCAGGGTGGATGACGCCATCTAGGTGTGAGTCTGGAGGGAAGGATGTACCATCCATGGTACTCGTAGCGCTATGCAGGAGACTTGGTCACAGAAAGGAGAGTGACTTTTAATGCCTGTCTAGGCACTTGCAATTTTTTGTACCCCTGTTATACCATACTAATTGCAACTTACTAAACTCAAGCTAGTTCTTTCATCTTATCCATGTTACGCTTTGTTATTGGTAGAGTGCTATCTTTCATTAGGTTAAGCACCATCTAATTTTTTCTGACTGTTTACTTCTTTAACTAGGTGGCAAGTACGAGATACAAGCACACAAGGCATGCAAACAAACCCGTTATAAGCTTCTGTTATTCTTTGTGCACTGATGGGTGTATAGTGTGATAAGTCAGAATAGAGATCAAGGAAAAGGTGACATTTTGGGTAAAGTAGTTCTTTATTTGAACACCAAAAACCTAAGCTGTCCCTATGTTTCTCTGCCATACTCTTAAAGAAAAGAAAAGAGTCACAAAGCGCTTGTCAAAAAGTCTGCCAAATTATTCAAAGTCAGCCATGCCACAACCTATTCTAGCCTGATTCCTGTTCCTACCACTATGATCTCAAAGGAACATAACAAAAGATATGATAAGGGCCTTTACCAAAACCAAAAAATGGTGGCTGGTTTCTGAACCCTTTGTGATGTCTCTTTGCAGGGGCTTCTTCAGACATACCATCTGGCACAGAAAACACGTCTTCTCCATCTATCGCTCCTTTCTGCGCTGCACCCGTTGAATACAGTTGAATCCCACCATAAATTTGGTCCAATTGTATACATAGCTCCTCCACTTTTTCCTTCTCACGCCTTCCAGAGCATCTTATCTATCCCTCGCACTCATCCCAACTATGTACCCGACATTCCTCCTCCCGACCACTACTGAATGTTACACCAGGAGAGAAAATAAAGGGCGTCTGGCGGAGTCCTGATATGCTCAGGTGGGTACATATATTGATAACACAAATAATCAGGATGCGAGATCCTCACAACAATCCACAGTTTTTGGACATATTTATTTCAATCTCAAAAACCAGTGTCTTAAATTATTACAAACTTTCGCTAAGCACGAAAGCGATACCGGACAGATTTCAATATAAAAACATAGGGAAGTGCAGTTGTGCACCCTCATCAGGATGTGGAGGATGAGTACCCTAGTGACAAGCACATAAGAGTATACGAAGTTGGTGACACAAGTAACTCAGATAAGTGCTACCCGAGGCTGTTCTTCAACCCGGGTGTGGTTTAAACAAAAACGTTGTACACAACACGAAATTAGAAACATACAACAAAGGGTATTTTCACAGTTGTGCCACAAGTGATCGACACAGTTGTGTTTCGGCCACAATGGCTTGGTAGAAGCTTGTAGTTGTGATGTCCTTCATCAGAAGAGACTAGTTGGGAGAGTCTGCCCGTGGGTAAGATCTGTGGGAGGGAGGAGAACTATGAGGATCTCAAAAGGTACATATTAATTTAGGGGTTAATAAATAACAGCTCATTGGTGCTAGAGAAATACACCAGTGGTGTATGGGAGAGCGCAGCTTACCGTCCAACCGGAGTGAGGCGGTATGCTGTCAGCCGACCTAGATGTAATCCTAGGTCTGGTGTGTGAAAAGATTCACCAGTGGGTGTAGATCGGCCGTGCCGGGAAAACCGGATTCAGACGGCGCAGGGCATATGATTAGCCATTGATCTAAAGAGGGGGAAACACAAATGTATACCCCTATTAGAGCAAAATGGTGACGAGAGGCACAGTTAATGAAACAAGACGTGTCAAAAGTGCAACAGTCTTGCAATGTATAGGAGTCATAGGGCTCTGGAGCCAGCCGGGACATGGCTTACCTGATTCGCATTCTTTTAGTTCTTGCTAAGTTCACGGCGGCGCTGGAAATGGCTGCCTGCCGTGAATCAGTAGATATGACTGGAAGGGTGGACACGCCCCCCATGTGCTGGGCCACTCCCAGTGGGGGTGTGTGGGGGACTCGTAAAGGTGTCGTATGCATCCTATGATAGGCTTCTAGTTGCTGTCACTCAACCGGAGCCATCTGGTGTTTGGGGTGTATGCTTCTAGTGTGGAATAGAACAAAGGAACTACACTGGGATGTATTATGGGAAACCGCCGTGAACTCAGCAAGAACTAAAAGAATGCGAATCAGGTAAGCCATGTCCCGGCCGGCTCCAGAGCCCTATGACTCCTGTACATTGCAAGACTGTTGCACTTTTGACACGTCTTGTTTCATTAACTGTGCATCTCATCACCATTTTGCTCTAATAGGGGTATACATTTGTGTTTCCCCCTCTTTAGATCAATGGCTAATCATAAGCCCTGCGCCGTCTGAATCCGGTTTTCCCGGCACGGCCGATCTACACCCACTGGTGAATCTTTTCACACCACCAGACCTAGAATTACATCTAGGTCGGCTGACAGCATACCGCCTCATTCCGGTTGGACGGTAAGCTGCGCTCTCCCATACACCACTGGTGTATTTCTCTAGCACCAATGAGCTGTTATGCATTAACCCCTAAGTTAATATGTACCTTTTGAGATCCTCATAGTTCTCCTCCCTCCCACAGATCTTACCCACGGACAGACTCTCCCAACTAGTCTCTCCTGATGAAGGCCACCACAACTACAAACTTCTACCAAGCCATTGTGGCTGAAACACAACTGTGTCGATCACTTGTGGCACAACTGTGAAAATACCCTTTGTTGTATGCTTCTAATTTCGTGTTGTGTACACCGTTTTTGTTTAAACCACACCCGGGTTGAAGAACAGCCTCGGGTAGCACTTATCTGAGTTACTTGTGTCACCAACTTCGTATACTCTTATGTGCTTGTCACTAGGGTATTCATCCTCCACATCCTGATGAGGGTGCACAACTGCACTTCCCTATGTTTTTATATTGAAATCTGTCCGGTATCGCTTTCGTGCTTAGCGAAAGTTTGTAATAATTTAAGACACTGGTTTTTGAGATTGAAATAAGTATGTCCAAAAACTGTGGATTGTTGTGAGGATCTCGCATCCTGATTATTTGTGTTATCAATGAATGTTACACCATACACCTCCTTTGCCTCTCTGACAGGCAAAAGCACCTCAACCAAAAAACTATGGCTGGAGGTACTGTACAAATGCAAGATAATGTAACAACTGCTATGTAATGGTTTTGAATATCCACTAACGCAAAAGGAAATCATACTTTCTTGTGGTTGGTGTGTGCAGCATTTATATGTCACAAGTCTAGAAAGGCAAACGGTAACCATAAGGTGACCATATCTGATGCAAGATGCAACTGGAGCAAAATCCAAGTGTAAAGCATGCTGGGACACTATAGAAAATATCTGCGACTCTGAGTAAACGAAAGAAAGCAAGCCTACTACTAAAATCCTACAAATACGTTTTGTAGATGCAAGAAATTTGACTTGGACATTAGGTCCTAACTTTGAGAATGCAGGGATTGGAATTGGGCCTTAAAGAACTTGAACACGGACCTTAAGTCCTTTTTTAGAATAGCCCCTTTCCACATATTTCATTACTGCTGGCCCCTTTTCAGGTTCAAGGCCCTAGGTCAAATAGGAGTTATCACCGTGCCCTACCGTGTCCAGGACTAACCAGTGTGGAAACGGAGTGGGTGAGAGGTGTACCAGAGCTCCATCCATGGGATGATCTTCGAGCGAGGAAAGAATGCAAGAGTTGAGTCATTACCCCACTAGTTTAAAAAAATATAATTTTATTATTGTTATGTTGGTGGCTCATACTCAACCTTACACACAAATTAGAAAAGAATACAAAAAAATAAGTACATCACATTGTTATCTTACATAACCAATACAACAAAATGAAAAAAGGTATAAACTATAAAATAGAATACAATTCCATTTCAATAAGAAAAGACCCTAAACTGGTTTCATTCGGCACACTTAGACAAAATAACATTATAAAAAAAGAACAATAAAATCACAAACATACATCAGGTCATTCACCACCTGATGCATACCAAACCTGCATGGTGAAGGATCTTTATAACAGAAATGGTCACAGCAGTTTCCTCACCGCGATACACCAATAAAAAAGTCTTCTGAATCCAACTATGCAGGATTGTGCACAAACTGTCCCAACGTCTCTGGGATTTTAAGAAAGGGCAATTAACCAGGATGTGGTCTCTGGTCTGTATTGCGGTCTCGTTGTCACATAGAGCACAGCCTTTTGGATATTCCTCAGATGAAGATCTAACAAGACAAATTTCTCCAGTGTGCAGCAAATTTACCCCATATCTTAATAATTGAAGGCGCCAATATCCATTGGGAAATATTTTATGGTCTTTAGGAATTACCCCTAAAGGCCTGTCAGCTTGAATGATCTCATCCTTGCAATGGTCACCATCCAGTCTTGTCTAAGTAACAATTTCTTGACCCTGTCAGGATTACTAACTAGGTCACTGGGAGATAGTTCCAATCTAACACCACCTCAGCACTTTTTCTAAGGTTAGCGAAAGACCGTACTGTAGATCGTGCCATAGCATCTGCAAGATCCTCATACAGGGCTTCCGTGGAAGGAATCAACAATTTCCTGTACAAAGACACATTCGCCAAACCATCTGACAAACCAACAATGTTAATCCCAAATCAAATCTGAGTGTATGGATATTCAAACCATCTGGTAAGCCTAAGGCTCGTTTCCACACCCTAGACTCCACCTTATTCCCCACTAGTCTGGACATCCCTCCTTACCATGGGTATGGGTTGTATAAATCTGAGTATGGTAAATTCCCCATGCTAACCTATGAGGGTAGCGGGCTGCCAGTGACAGGGCTGGTTGAGCGTCTACATGATTTGCCTCCCTGAAAATAGACCAGGTGGATCCTGCAAGCCTCTTACTCCCACCAAGGCACAATCTATCATCCCCAATGTTGGGGTTGACCCCTCCTTCAAAGTCTAGAGGGAAGATGTGCTTGGGGGGAGGCGGGGCAAAGAAGAACTCCACAACATGACACAGAGGCCTATGGGGCTAGGAAGTGGATCCCGAGCAATGCCCAGTGACATGGCACCAAAGCCCAGTTTTCTAAGCCATGCATTACCGTAGCCTTGAAGACCAGCCCAATAATAACACCCATGGGATTCCAACTGCCAGAAAGCACTACAAGGGGAATGGCAGGTCCATGCACTGGAACAGTAAACAAAGGGCCGTCAGATGAAGATTGCTTGCCAACACACAGTTTTCTCTAACCTTAGAAAAATGACACTTGCAGAAAGACAAGAACGGTATTGGCTGCCAGAAAGGGACCCAGAATTAGGGTGGGAGAAATACTCAGCCCATTCCAAGTGGCATGTGAAAATCAAATCAAGGTCTAGAGAGAGACAATTTGTGAATTATAGACTATCTGCTACCCGAACCTCCCTAGAGGAACAAACACTAAATTGTTCATAAACTTCTCTTCAAAGTCTGTCCCTATTCTACTGCATCAAAACAGGATTGTTCCAGCAACCTAACTAAACTATTCAACAGCCGGGCGAGCTGTTTCGCTTCTAGCCCAGAACCCCGTGCCAGAACCGAGATCCAGAGAAAGCAGAGCTGTATCCAGAACCCGTCAGATCCAGTTCAAGAGGCCGACCAGACCAGACCGCCGTGCAGTGCTGAACACAGAATCTAGAGGGCCTGAGACCTGTCCGGTGGTGAGAGAACCACAGCCTGAACCCTTTGACCAGATCTTTGACGAGGCGCATTCCCTTCCAAAAAACTAGGAGTGAGTATCTATTCTAGAACTGTGCATAGGCCCTCATTACGACCCAGGCGGAGAGGGTTTACACCAGCGTAAATCATGGCGTACCCTTCCGCCTTACTACGAGATTCCGTAGCGCCATGGAGCCTTTTACGCCTGATTTTTCCGGGCGGAAAAATCCATGGCGCTACGGGACCTTGTTGTTAATTACGCCACCGTAATTTACGGTGGCGTAATTAACTCCTTCCTCACTCCCATTATGCCCTATGGGGCAAAAATGGGAATGGGGAAGGGCAAAATGGGGATTGGGGATTTACCGCCCCGCCAAGGTCGGAATGGGGCGGTAAATCCGCCAACCCCCATGGCGGTGCTGGCAGCTTTGCGCCATGGTCCATGGTGCAAATTGCACCATGATCTCCGCCAGGGTCGTAATGAGGGCCATAGTCATCTCTTAGTCTAAAGTAATCTTATCCCATCCATTTCAACCTGTCCAGAACTGCATAGAAATCGTGTGTCCATTCTGTGATTTCAAATCTGTGAAAGCGTCATCTGTCATTCTGAAATCTTGACTTTATTTTTGAAAATCTACCTCCACAAAAACGTCCGTATCTTTTGAACCACACGTCCTAGAAGCGAGATTTAACTGTATACGCACGCTGAAAATTAGCTTCATTTCACCACTTGTAAAAATAGTTGCTTCTTGCTTTCCACATCTGAAATTCGTTTTCAACCTGATAATCACTCATGAGTCATTGCTAGTGTTGACCTGTACCAATCTAAAGTAACTATCACCTACCCTGAATCTCCTTTAGCAAATTAAAATCTTGTTTTAGCATATTTTTCACTTCATTGCAATCACATTTAAAAGTATTTTGCCTGTTTAAAATCATACCGGTTTTCTCTAAGCTTGCTGGGGGGAACTGGAACTGAACTGCATTTGATTGTATTCTGGAAACCTGTGTGCCCTCCTTTCCATCTCTCCATATTGCATAGGGGGAGTGAGTAGTCACAGGGGAAAAAGTGATTATATTATCTTCTGATTGAATTCATATCAAGTTTATTTCTGTGTTGCATTCTTTCCCATCTTTCATTTCCTTGAAACCATACAAAGCATTCTCTGCTACCTTATTCTTTCTATACGAACTCCTAAGTGATTAAAGAATTGTGCTATTGTAATATTATCCATTGCTGATCGCTGTTATATTCATAAGTGTGCTATCAAATATTAATTTATTCATAAAAGTGTGATATATATTGTTTTATTCCTCAAATAAAGCTTTTAATTTGCAAAACAAACTTACTTCTTGGCTCAGTGAGGTCAGGGGGATTCAAAGAGAGGGGCGTTATTTAACGGTTTATCAACCAGATTCAAAGAATTTGACATAAAAATATATTAATAAGGGCTTCCATCGGGCATCCCAGACTAGGCATTGACTTAGTTGGATCGCAGGATTGAAGTCACTTACAGAGTGGGGGTTCGTAACGGGACTTCTGGATTAGAGCTACCACTTGTGCAGCTTAATACAGTGTGCTGACTAATAGGAAACGTAAATCATGTTTGGCTACTACGCTGTGTTACGCTGTGAAAGTACGCCTCAAAAAGGAACACTCTCAGGAAACGGTCTGTTTTGCAAGATAAAACAACAAAATTCTGTAAGTCAGGAAGGAAATCAATTTCCAGAATGACGACACTGGTAGACATGAAGATAGCCAGAGAGCACCTCTTACATAAGCTATTTGTTAGAGGCGAATGGACGGAGCAGGACCAGAATGTGTGGTTGCAGGCAATCACACAACAGGTCACTGCAACTGAGTTAGATATCTGGAGAGATCAGGGTCTCTTACATGTGGCCCTGAGTGAGCTATACATGGAGCCTAAGGCCAAGGATGAGCACAACAAGATTGTCAGGATAGTGGCATATTTATATTTATATATGGGAGCCATACAGGACAAATGTGCGGAAGGCCAAGATTTGGCAAGTAGGCAACTGATGGCATTAGAGAAGGCCCAATCTGACCTGGTCTCTTCTGAGCAGAGGCTGCAGAGAAGCCAGGAGTCAGAAAACAAAAGTAGGCAGAATGTCATTAAAATCAAAGAGGACATGGGTATCCTGCAACAGGAAAGGGCAGACCAGGATACCAGAATTCTGGCCTTGCAGAAGGAGTACCAAGAAGGTTTGGACTCCCTACTGCAGAGCCAGAAAAAGCTGTAGCAACAGCTGGATTTCAATAGGGCATTCGCAGAGCAGGTATTCACCCCAAAAGCCACCTAGATAGAGAAAAGGCAGAGAGCAACAAATTGATTTTGAAAGACCTGGACACCCAGGCAGAATTTGTAGAAGAGCGCCAGAAAGCTGGTGCCCTTCAAAGGCAGAGGGACGACCTGGCATCACAGAGGCAGGCTCTTACTCAGGAAAGGGATACCTTAGGCCAGGAAGTCTGCCACTTAAAAAAGAAAATGGAAGAAAATCACCTGGCCCTCCAGGGACTGGGTGACCTCCAAAAAGAGCATCAGAACTTGTTAGAGCACACCAGGAGGGTGGAAGATGCTCTGGAAAGAAAGGAGCAGGCCAGTAGGGATGGGACTCAGGGGGTAACCCTCCTGCAGCAAAGACTGCCCCAGTACTCCAAGACTAACCAGGAAGCACAGAGAGAGAATGAAGCTCTCTGCCAGCACAATGATAGGCTCCAGCAACAGGTAGCCATTCAGGAGAGACTGATAGAGTCTAGTAAGGCCTTGATTGAGGAACTGAAAGCGCAGGCTCTTGCATGGCAACAGGGAGCAGGGGCTGATAGAGATGAGGTTCACTGGGAAAGGGAAACACCTAAGCATAACCTCAGGGGCCCTAGTACCAGAGGCCTTCATCTCTCCCAGTCCCTGGACTCTGCCACCCCCATGTCCCCTGGCGCACATGAGCCCAGGGCCACAGGGAATGGCAGATTACTATCCAGTCAGAAATATGGGGCTCATAGGCCAGTACCTCCCAGGAATGGATGGGCGGGCATCTGGGTATGGGCACCAGGGGTGGACTGGGAACCAAAAGAGGCCCTGGAAGTAATTTTCAAAGTGGCCCCAATATTCAAATTTAGCAAGCCCAACCCTTTTTCTATGGGGAAAAGTGGAAATAAAATAGGTGACCACATAAAAGAGGCCGAGGGTGAAAAGACCTACCGGGAAATCTCCAGAGTTCCCTATAGGCCAGTCCAGCCCTGCATTCCTGGGACTGGAACATGAGATGTTTAAGGATACTCTGACTATGAAAGTGCTGAGATGCTGGTGCACAATGCGAGCCAGGGTGTGCTGTGATGGTTCTGTGGTGGTTTCAGCTCTGGGTTAAAGGTGCACTGCGGGTCAGGGTATATATAGGTGCATTGTGAGTAATGGAGGTGCCCTAGCAGTGTGGGTCAGGAAAGGGAGCATGGTGGCTCGGTACTTGTATTCAGTCCATGATGCAAGTTTGATATAAGTGCATGCGTGTATTTTATGACATATATGAATGTCTCTACTGGGATACCAGGACACACTGCAAGTGAAGCTGATGGGGAATTATTAAATCTCTGTCAATGCACTGTGTGACTGGAAATCAGGGCGCAATGGAAATCAAGGTAGCAGTGAATGATAAGAGCTCCCATAATGCCTCTGGGGTATAACAAATCAAGATGAAGGCGAACTATGGGAGCTCTATAAATCCCTCTACTGGTCACACGGCAATCAAGGCAGAGGCGAATTATGAATTATTATGCCTCAGGGATGTATGGGAAAGGTGAATTATGGAATGTATGGATGCCTCCGCGATATATGGGAAAGGTGAATTATGGAATGTATGGATGCCTCCGCGATATATGGGAAAGGTGAGAATTATGGGAGCAGCCTTAAATGTGCATGTTAAAATTCAGGATAGAGGTGCATTGTGGGAGTTGTGTGGGCGTATCAGTCCTACGACCAGTGAATGATATAGTCCAGGTAAGAGGTGCATTGTGAGAGCTCTGCGAATGTATCAGTACTTTTGTACAATGACTTGCTTGCATTGCTTCATGAACGGGCATTGGGTCCTTTTGCCATCCATATCCCTTTTCTTCCCTAGCATAACCACTCGGACTCCCGCTTCCCCCATATCCTCTCACTCGTCCTCCTGCTTCCCCCATATCCTATTTTCCTTTCCCCCGCCTTGTCTCGTTCTATCACTCCTACTTGCCGCCATCTTGACCTCTCTCCTTCCTCCGTTTCCCTCTTTCACTCTGAGCCACTTTTCATTTTCCATTTGTCTCTTCCTCCTTTCCCGCCCATCGCTTACAAGTCCCATTTGTCTACTATCACTCCTCTCCCCAACCCCGCCCCTCTCTCTCCCTCTCTTTTCTTCGGTTTATCCCCTCAAGAACTCCCCTATATGTCAATGCTTCGCGCTGCTCCCCCCTCTCCCTCCCCTCTGCCCCTCTCCCCTCGGTATAGTTTGAAGGCTGCCAATGGAGCCCGGAGCTATCCCAAAACATAGCGACACATTTTTCGCATTCACTGCTACTTAGCAGCCCACAAAGGGGAAACATTCATTAGTCGGAGCACCGGCTGCATAAGGCTTTACTTCAAATTGCTTGTTTTGGCCAGCATGTCTATTCAGCACCTGCTCTATAGCAATTCACCTGCTCTGGGTTCTCTTCCCATGCCAGAAGTGCCCCCATCCGTCCCCCAGTGCCAGACCCTAAACATGCTCAGGACACCCCCAGCACTGGCATGGCAGTCCAGAAGTTGCTAATGACAGCAGGACTCTATTGCGGCCCCACTATCATTTCATAACACAGCATTATTTTCTGCCACTACTCAAAGTGTCGCAGCAACGAAACCTAAAATGTTCGTCATGACAGGTTTCAGCAGCTTTTGAAATCCTCAGACCTAGACCTGCCTCCTCCTCCATGCTTACTGGCCTGGTTCTTTAAGCCAGTTTTTGAAACCAGAGGCTAACTGCTCAGCATTCAGCGCCCCCACCACGAAAGCACCAATTTCCTTGTGAGCAGTCTCGGACTGGCCTATAGTCTGGGCATGAATACCTAGAGGACTGGAACCAAAGGCTAGGCAGAGCCAGAGAGATCGATGGGACGCCCGTGGGCTTGCAGTGCATGTTTTGTCTAATATTAATCTTTTGCA
Organism: Ambystoma mexicanum; assembly: GCF_040938575.1. Taxonomy (NCBI): domain Eukaryota; kingdom Metazoa; phylum Chordata; class Amphibia; order Caudata; family Ambystomatidae; genus Ambystoma; species Ambystoma mexicanum. The sequence goes on from NC_090921.1 coordinate 591,630,311, forward strand.
CAATACATTACATGGTGCAAGCCGCCCCCAGCCAGCGCACATACCATTTTGTGGAACTGGAATGGATGCAGGCGGCAGCTCTCACTCCGTCGTTGCTGGAGCACTGGCAGGTTGGAATTGGGTGGCGGGGCTTCACCTGCGCATGCGTGCACACCAAGGCACATGCAGTGATGCCCTGGCAGTGCCTCCACACAAGGAGCAAGCGTGAGCTACAGGTGGAACTGCTAGAATCAGGCAGGCAGGCAGGCAGCGAACCACCCAGGCTTCAACCGACTGTCCTCAATGAATCATTATGTTAGTATTGAATTTATGTATCCTTCCACAAAGAAAAAGAGGCCCTAGGTCCCTGAGGCCTACCGGGGGAAGTCCCGGTGTCCCGGTGGGTCAGTCCGGGCCTGATGGGCACCCAAGTACAGTGCAATTTAGTGGGGAACCCCAGGAGTGTAGGCCCACTAAGGGCATCCTGAAAACCTCTGCCCAGTTAGGTCAGTGGGGGGGTACCCATCAAATCCTGGCAGCAAGGAGGAATCTGAAGACTCTTCTGAGCATCACATGACACAGGAGACCAGGTCCCCACATTCTGCAAGCCATTCCCAGACTTGCAGAATCCGGGAAAACCTGGAAGATCAGACGGGCACCTCTGGCAGCAGTGCTTCTGAGTCAGAAGATGAATGGACGAGGGTTACCTGAACCAAGAAGGCCAATAAGGCAAAAAGGGCCTTGCTTAAGGACCCCTTAAAACAGATCAAAGCAATAATGAGCGTCATCACTCCTTACCATAAGAACTCAAAGTATTCTGTTTGGGAACACTTGGAGCTCTTTGAGCAAATGATGGAGACTTTCCATTTGAAAGACAGCAGTAGCTGCATTCAGTACGTAAAATGGACATTCTCCCCAGAATACTCCAGTTTCTTTGCGGGGCCGGAGTACCAGAATCATTCAAGATGGTCGACATATAGGGCGACCATCTTGAAACACTTTTCTGTTCACTGAAATCCCCAAGAGGCTCACAAGACAGCCTACAATTTTCAATGTGGGGAGGATCAGGCCCCACAGGAATTTGTGCAGGAGTTGAAGCGTGCTTTTGCGCAGACTACCAAAAGGGTGCGCACGGACAGTAAAGAGTTTGTAAATATGTTTTTCCATGCCTTGCCCAAATACATCATGACCCAGCTAGTGAGAAATTTTCATGAGAAAAGGTCACTAGGCTGGGTCATTGAACAGGCCACCCAAATCTAAGCCCATAGAAAATAAAAGTAATGCTCGGTTAAAACCCCAAACCGACCAGCAACCTGCTGCTGCTAAGGTGGCAGAGGTAAAGGTTGCCCCCATTTTGGATGTGGAGATGGGGGGGCCTAGAAACCTGCCTGCACAGAATAATTTCAAGCCCAGAAGGCCCTCGGGCCAGTCACAGACAGGGAGTCAAGGAGGTAGTCCCACTAATGGGGTCCCTCACTCCCCTGACTATGTAAGTCCCCGCTACAAGGGAAACCGACCCATCCGGGGTTATGTGTGGACTCCTCCAGCCCAAGGGGGGGACGATCCGGCCAAGCACCTAACCCAGGGAACTTCCCTCCTAACTTCCCAAAGGAGGGCAGAAATTCACCAAATCCTGGTCAGAACTTTTTCCCAGGTATCCACTTAACTTCCAACCCCAAAATCATCCATCCTTCTTTCCCCAATTCCCTGAGTCCAGACCACCTAATCTGGGAGAGGGGAGGCCAAGGGTGGAGGGGTACCCAAATCTCCCCAACCCGGGGTACTACCAGAGAAGGGATAGCTACCCTTCCCGGGATCAGCCCAGGGGAGAAAACAGAACCCCATATCAGCCTGAGCGGGTTTCACAGTTAGAGCGGCAGGTCCAAAATATGGCACAGGAGCTGGGTCGCGTGCTGAGGGCTCAGCAGAACCCTCAGATGGGCATGCCGGCGCAGAATGCCCCAAACTCTGGGCCTGGTGCTCCAGAACAATGACAGGGGCAGCACCCCGATAATCCACCTGTTCCCAGGGAGGAGGCACAAGAGGAAGGGGGGTGTAGAGCCTCGGAGGAAGCTTCCTTCCCCACTTGTGAACAGCCTGTGGAAACACAGGAACCGGAAACAAAATCTCCTACCCCTGAAAGTCTGCCACCCAAGGAGCAGAGAGGAGGTAGGAGAAACAAAGGACCCAAACAGACCCACTTTGAGGAGGAGGTACAGATCTTCCAATTTGAGGGAGAGGGATCCTCAGAGGATCCTGGGAAAAGGATCTTCTCCTTCAGAGATGGGGGAACTCCTCCCAAAGAAAAATGGGTCCCCAGGGATTCACATCCAGACTGGGTAGATGTGGGGACTGAGCTAGCACCGCCCATCATCTCATCCCAGAACCAACAGCATCAAAATCCCCTGGTTCAAACCCATTCTGATGACTGCCTCCAAAAAGGGGGGGGGGGCCCAGAACCGGAACCAGGGGAACCCAAAACTTCTCCCATTTCTAGTTGCCAACTTTTTCTTTCAGATTCCCTTCTCTTTGCATGTCCAAAACCAGAAAATTGCCCCACCAGTTGTCCAAAAAAGTGCATTATCTGTGCCCCCTTCAGGAGAAGGAGGGAAGATACTACGCCCCGGTACAAGTACAGGGGCAGGGTACAATTTTGGCACTGGTGGACACTGGATCCCAAGCTACCCTTCTGTCCAAAAAGGCTTTCGATGAGCTAAATTCAGGAAGGGGGGAGAACTACCAAATTCCTCTCACCTCTCTTCCTGGACAACTTCAGAACTTTGACGGGAAGGAATTGCGGATTTGGACATTAAAATTGGGCGATACAAGGTGAAACACCCGGTCATAGTAGTGACTCCAGAGGGCACCCCTTGTTTACTAGGGAATGACCCCTGAGAAGGTTGCACGTGCCACATGGTTGAACAAAAATCTGACCAAGTAGAATTTCACTTCCAGAACAACCAAATTCCGGACGTGACAGTAATAGCAGTAGGACAACAGACTGGTGATGGGGGGTCCTCTCTATTTCTGCAAATCAACCTTCCTTCCAGTTTAAGGTGGTATTCCACACTGGAAGGAAACACTCTGAAATTCTTTACCAATCCACAATGCGACATTCCCACTCCAAAAGTCCAGAAAGAAGCGAAATCAGCTCAGAGCCTGGCTGATATTCAGCAAATTGGAGAGCAGTTGTTCATCCCTGTTCAGTTAAATGAAGGGAAGGACTCTGTTCTCGCCCGAGTGTGTGTGAACAACGGTAAGAGCTTCATCAGCGAAGCCATGTTCCGCCAACTCCCAAAAGATCCAGCCATTCCCACATTCAAACTGATAGACAAGTGGGAAATGGATCTGGAAACACCCAATTCCAAACATCTCCTGCCAAGCAGGTGCATGCTCAAAATTTCCATTGGCAACAAGAGCATAGTCCATAATTGTTGGGTCGTGTGAGATGTCACTGCCGCCTTTTACTTAGGAAGTGACATCCTCAATCGCTTTGCCATTAGTTTGGACCTAATAAACTTCAAAGCTTGGTCCCGATTAGCGGATAATCCCATGGGCTTTGATGATCCAGAGAAAGCATTTAGGTCAGCTCAATTGCTACCTTATGCAGTTGAAATTCAGATTAAAGAGGAAGTCACCATCCCCGAAAGGACCCGACAATTCTCCCTGGAAGTAAAAGTTAAAAGAGGACAAAAATTGAAAAACCCTGATGCTTATATTCATTTAAATGCTTCCCTCCAACAGCAAGGGTTGGGGGTAAACCCAACACCATTAGTCAATATAGAACATGACACCATTCCAATAGAGGTGGATAACAGCGACTTAAAGAGTATTACTCTAGCCGCAGGCACCATTATTGGAATGGCGGTTGATGACCAACATTTTTCCATTGATCTAGGAAATGAACTGTTAGGACCAATCCCTAAGGACTGTTTTGACAGTGACAGTGATGACAACACAACACCAGACCGGATCTTCCCCCGGCATGGGGGGAACTTCCTGGTGTACACTTCCTGCCCTTATGGTAAGGAAGATGTGACTTGTGACTTCAGGAGGGATGAGGTGATTTTCCAGGTCCATGAGGGCTGCCTCTCCCACCTGCAGCCACCAGTCCAAATCAGCACTCTGACCCGGGACTTCTCCACCCAGTTGGTGTCATGCCTGCGCCATGGGCACATGCATTGGCGATCATTATGGACTAATGGTTATTCATTTATCTACAGAAAACCCTTGGATCAACCGCTATTCACTTCTTGGACCTTATTTCCCATTTGCGAGACTTTGGTGCTTTTCTATTTTTCCCAACAAACTACACTTACCACAATACACTTGGCTATAACTATCTATTCCTGGCTATTCCTATTTGTCATCATCTGAACTACAATACCCAGAAGCCCTAGGGATCAGCTCTGCTTCCACCAGCTCAAGAACAGAGAGGGAGGAGGCAGATTGTATGCAGTTGTGCTGATCCAGGTGCGACCAATTAGCCTGCCTCTGTGCTGGGCAGGGCGGTATAAAAGCTGCTGCCTGCAGGGGCTCAGTCTCTTGCATTAAGAGTCCTTCCAGCACCTTTTTGCTTCGAGCTACGGATCTTTGTATGCAGTTCCTCCTTACTCCTGCTTTGGATCCAGTGCCCTGCCGGGCTCTCTGCATTGCAGCCGATCACGCTCTGCTGCTTTCCAGCCTCTGCCTTTGCCCTTCCAGGCTTCTGCCTTGCAGCCGATCAAGCTCAGCTGCTACCTTCCGCCCTTGTCTTCCAGGCTCCTGCCTTGCAGCCGATCACGCTCCGCTGCTACCTTCCACCTTTGTCTTCCAGGCTCCTGCCTTGCAGCCGATCACGCTCTGCTGCCTTCAACCTACAGCCTTTGTCCGCTAGGCTTTCAGTCTAGCAGCCTCTACAGTCCTCTGCAGCCTTCTACAGTCATCGGCCCTGCTCCTCTGGGCTTACTCCTCGCTGCCGGTCCTTCTGGCTCCTTGCCGCGCAGCCTGCTTCTCTCCGCTGCCAACAGCCCTTGTCGTCGGGGCTTCCTACCTTGCAGCCGATCACGCTCCGCTGCTTGCTACCTACAGCCTTTGTCCGCTGGGCTCCTTGCCTTGCAGCCTGCTTTACTCCGCTGCCCTAAGCCCTTTCCCTCTGGGCTCCTTTCCTTACAGCCCTGCTCATTTGGGCTTGCTCATTGCTTTCCTGCTCCTCTGAGCTATCAACCTTGTACCCTACCATCCTCTGCTATCCACAACAGTTTACCTATATTATTTACTTTCAGTTATTGCAGTCCCCCTGTTTTCTGACTGCTGCTCCCTTGCTTTCTTCCTTATTTTCAACCCTCTGTTCTTTATCCCTATCCAATCCTGTTATACGGCTTTCCCTTCATTTCCTTCTGCTAGTTTGCTTATTGACTTCCTTTTTCCTGGATTTGTCTGTTAGTGTCTTCTCTTGTACGGTTTGTAGACCCCTTTGTAAAGTGCTTGTCTGTTGGTTTCCGTCAGGCAACCTTTGCCCCTTCCCTTGTCTCGTTTCCTGCGTTACAGACACCCATAGCTGTTTTTCCAAGCCATGAGCAAACAGCGTGGGGCTCTGTTATAGCAAACTGTGCAGAAGGCTGGAGTTTTTCCTAAGGTCTGTGGAATACTCTTTTCCTATATCTGCATACACCCCAAGAGGGAATCCATTCTGTTGTACCTTATTTCCTTGCTACACTTGCCTACTCTTTGTTCTCTTTAATTTCAGCTGTGTGTGTACTTATCTGTCCACCTTACTTCGGCACAACCACCCTAACCCTTCCTGGGTGTCCTGTGCCACTCTTAACAGAGTGCCATCCGTGACAGTTGGAGGAGGCCGCTGAGATAGCGAAACCAGAAGTCTTTCCAGACTTCAGGCAAATGGTTGAAGAGAGAGTGAACCTAGCTGATGCCTGTGTGACTCTGGAGTAGAAGCAAAAGTTGAAACAAGTTTTCTTGGATTTTCAAGATCTCTTTGCGGTGGACTCATATGACTGTGGTCGCACCGACATCCACACAACAACAATTTCCACAGACCCTGGCATGACTCCAGTGTTTGTGAAGCAATATCGCTTGCCTCTCGCATCCATGGAGTCCCTTACTGAAATAATTAAGAACCTTGAGTCCCGGGGGATAATCCGCCCAGTCCACAGCACCGTCAATAATCCGGTGCTGGGAATATTGAAGCAAAACGGCCAGTTGAGACTCTGCGCCGACGTTAGGGAGCTCAACAAATGGGTGCATACTTCCCGATGGCCTCTTCTCTACATTGACCAAGGGCTGGCCCAGATCCAGGGGTCACAGGTATTCACTGCAATAGACCTGACCAATGGATACTGGACTGCGCTGTCAGTAGGGTGGACCAATACAAACTGGCTTTTACCTTTGGGGGCCAGCAGTACACATGGACCTGGACTCCCTTCAGATACCTCAACTCCGGCAATGAATTCAACATTTTCCTACACAAGGCCATGCCCAACCTGGGTGCGAGGGGTAACCTGGCTTATGTAGATGATGTCCTCATCAAAAGTTCATCTGTGGAGGAACACATAGCGAAGATCCGTTATGTTCTGACACAGTTGAGGGCCGCCGGAGCAAAACTTTCCTTTCAGAAAGCACAGTGGTGTAGAACCCGTGTTAATTTCTTGGGGCATGAGATTACTCCTCAGGGTCTCTGTCCCTAGGAAAAGAAAGTGGAAGCCATCCTCACTGCTGTCGAACATCAACTCCACAAACTGGTCATAATCACAGATTCGGATTATGTACAGAACGGGTTTGTGGAGCACCTGGTTAATTGGAAAACCAGAGGCATGCTATGTGCTAATAACAAGCCCTTGAAACATGGGAAGTTAATCCAAAATATTGATGATCTGGTCACCTCGAATGGGATGACCATCTACTGGAAAAAGAACAAGGGTCATTCCAAAGTAGAGGGACCAGACAAAACTGGAAATGACTTAGCTGATCAGCTGGCCAAAACCGGGGCCATCCAAGGGGATCTAATATAAATTGAGTCCCTGTTGGGGGAAATCCAGGTCACTGCTATCACTAGGTCCCAGCAGATGCTCACAATGATCTTTCAACTGCACAATGGAGTATGGAGACCCCAGATGCTGATTTGATTACGGCTCAGAAGGGGGATCCAATAATTGGTAAGTTTTAACAACACATTGAGGACCCTGAGAACTTTCCCCTGACTGATACCGACTACATTGGGAAAGAGGACCTCAGAGTGTTGATGAAATGTCCAAAAATGTTCCGAATCCAAGACGGTTTGTTGGTAAGGAAATCCCAAGCTGGTCATGATCAGTGGGTGGTTCCTACCTCATTCCGAAGCCTGATGCGCCCACAGCCGGTCATAGGGGGTTTCAGACAACACTTGAAATCTTAAGAGAGGTTGCATACTGGCCACACATGGGGCAGGACCTCGACCAATACTTGAAGGGGTGTCTTGTATGTGCACAATTTCAGCCAACATCCCTCACACACCGTGCGCCTCTCCAAAAGAGGGAGATGACACTGCCATGGTCAGATTTACAAGTTGACTTTATCAGGCCCGTGATTCGCTCCTCTAGGGGGAATAAGTACATGTTGACAGTGACATGCTTATTTACTAACTGGGTGGAATGTCTCCCGGCCCCAAACTACAAGGCAGAAACAGCAGCTGCCCTGATGATCAATCACATGTCTTTTGATAAATCTATAGCCTAATCTGGTATTTCTAGTAGTAGTGGGGCACAGTATATTGGGTGTAGGTTTACGTGCAATTATGTTCATCCGTTGTTCAGGTGTGAAGGTCTGTCCTTGGAGGAGGGTGTTGGTAATGGGTTTAGTGATGGCTTGTTTGAAGTCTGGTAGGAAGACAGTGGGTTTGATGTTGGCCGAGAGTGGCAGTGTAATAGCCATGGTTGTGGTTTGGTTGCAGTCTAGAAGGCTACCGTGTCTGTGGTTGTCCATAGTGTTTAGGGAGTACTTGCAGGCACATAGGTAATGTAATAGATAATAGGTCAGTAAGCAGGATAACAGCCTGACAATGTTGGCGAGCATAGCCATAGGTAGGTAGTTAGGTGCTTCAGGGCAGCAGGTACAAGAGAGTTTGCGTGCAACTAGAGTGGTTTAGTAGTTACTAGGGCAAGCTGGTCTGCAGGCGATATAGTTATTAAGATGGGCTAGTTCAGTGTAGCTATGGGGCAGTAAAATACAGTCTTGTAGTCTAGCTTGGGCGATCGCAAGTAATATAATTCCTATGTAGGGTTAATTCAATTTTGCCGAGGGGCAGCAGTGCAGATGCTGGGTCTGGCTAGTTCGGTTTACAGTGGGGCACCATAAGTACAAGTAATACAGTTGCTAGGCTGGGCTAATTTCATTTGCAGTGGTGCAACTCAAGTACAAATAATGCAGTTGCTAGGTTAGGCTAATTCATTTTGCTGTGGGGCAGCACAATCAGGACTAGTCTGGGTTGACGCTATCCCATAGTAATAATGGAGTTAGGATGGTCCAGTTACCAATTGCTGGGAGGCAATACAAATAGGGCTTGAGCTAGCTTTGTGCTGTTATTTGAAGTGAGTCAGTTACTGGGCAGTTGAAGGCAGGGGCCTTTAGATTTTTCCAGTATACCTGCTTCAAGATGGTTCATATCAGCTGTGCGTAGTAGTGCACTTCGGTGTGAGTCAGGACAAGGCCTGTGAAGTTAGGTAGTATAGTTGTGTGCAGGGGCAATGCATACAAGGCAGTGTTAAGCAATACAATTGGGCACCAAGGTGACATGCGCATGCAGGCAGTAAGTGTCTTTACAATTTACTGGTGGTATGAGTCAGGAGTGGGGATGTGATATATCAGACTTAGCAGCCTGGGACTGAGCTGAGCGGCAAATGTGAGAGGGCTTCTTACCCCAGTGGAATGGATTGCTTCCAATTTCCCCAGAAAACTGCACATCGCTGAACTGAGACTCAGTGTTCACTGCCTTTCAATCAACCAAAGAATTAAACTCAAGACTCTCACCCTCATACACAAATGTATTCACAATCAAGCACTTTAATACCTCTGCGACACATTCAAACTATACACCTCATCTAGACAAACTAGATCTTCCAACTCTAATTACCTAATCATACCAAGGTTCAAACTGCAAAAAGCAGGGGGCAAAAGCTTCCCGGTCCTTGCAGCCAAAACTAGGAATGCACGACCACCCAACATCAGGCTAGTACCCTCCATCCACAAATTCCGCTATGAGGCCAAGGCTTACTCTCAACAAAAATGAACCCACTACGTGCCAGTCTTCATGAACACACCAACAGTCTTTGTGAACACACCAACTGCCCATACTGCACACATTCCTGGTTCTATGATAACTTGATCATCCACCATGATTGTAATGTGTGTGAACTACTATGCCTGCAACTGTAAATATGCAACTGTAAATTAATTTGTAACTGTAATTTTCTCGCACTGTCACATGTACCCAAAGAAATGTGCCCAGTTGCCTCAGGGCTCGGTGCGCTATATAAATAAATACAATACAGTGAAACCAGAGTCACATTTGCTGGAGTGTGACAAACTTGTGCAAAGAAAAAGGGTTGACTTACCCCTTATTTCAAGCCTTTGTTCCTGTAACACCACCCAGGAGGGGAGTACAGGACCAGAATGGTTTGGGCAAGGACCCAATGGGAGCAGGAGGAGGAAAAAAGAGTGGCAGTAAGTGGTGGATTGTTAGGGCGAGGTCAGAAAGGGTGGAACAAGAGACCAGCAGAAGGAAGGAGCGACGAGGGAGGTGATTTCTGGAGAAATATTATTTCCCAACCCTTAACAGGGGTTGCCCCATGTACAATCAGCCTCTGATTGTGAGTGGGGAAGGGAAAGGGTCTGCCTGCCTTCCCCATGCACAATCAGCCTCTTATTGTACATGGAAGTGAAGGGGGTCTAGCAAATGTGGCCTTTCTGCATGCTTTGTGGCCCTTTACCAGTCTGAACTCTCTCCCTTCGAATCCCATACAAATAAGTGGAGTTCCACATGACTCCTCCTGAGGTGCCATTGGTTACAAGAAGTTAATTAAGAAACCTTTATTTTTTAGGGTACCCTGCAACAGTGACGGCTTTACCATGATTTACCTGGCCAGGAAGGATCCTTCAAACACTAACCTTGCCTTTGCTCGTGCTGAGTGTCTGCCATGACCTAATTCTAGGAGAAATCCGAAGCGACTGTCTTCAGCAGTCTTTTACCATTCTTTAGGTTGAGGGACCTGGCATACTTAAAGAAGTGTCTGTTCTCTTACTGAGGCCTAACTTGGAGGGTTTGCAAAAACATAAGCCACTGCCGCATTTACTGGTTATGGGATGTGCTTAGCCACCCTTCCCCAAGAGACTTTTTTTGGAAGGTGCATAGCTGTTTCTCCACCACACACCTCTCCTTCTCTGGAGCCAACTCAAGCCAACAGACACCCCACCATTCCTGCAAGAACATCTCCCACAGACTCATTGGAAGAACACATCACAATCGTGATCTCCACGTCCGACCCACTGGAGAACGTAAACATCCAGCTCAGGGCTTCTGACAGCTTCTGACAGCTTTCACAGAGATGGATTTAGCTTGTTCAACCGTTGTTGGAAAATAAAGTTGTCCAGCAATTTCTGGTAGTTTATAGGGTAGAATGAAAATCTTTATGTTAAAAATGTGACCTGAAAGGAGAGAATGAAGAATACACATTGCATACAAATGTCTACAACATACAATTTTTTAATCTAATTCTCACATTTTGAAAATGATTTAATAATCAGATAAGACTGATTTACTGTTCTTAGCAATATTTGTTTGATAAACAGGAATTGTATATCACAAACACCTGTAGGATAATTATCCATCTAATGCCTAAATAATGAATCATTTGTTTGCATATTTATTTTGAACAAAACATTAATAGAGAAACATATTAGAATTTCAACAAATATAAATATTGTACATGTTTCCTACTGGGGATTTTGAACTCATCACAAAGTAGTGGGAACACAGCTCCAAGTGGCCCCATCTATTTCTGTGAAAGATTGTAAGAGATACCTTATTTTAAACTTAGTGTTTCTGTGGTGTAAAATAATGGATACAATGGCTGCTCATAGTGTATGTTGCCTCTGAAATGTTAAGTTACATCTGCCATCTGCCATACCATTAATAAAAGAAGATAAAATATTACAATAATCAGAAATAGCCACAGAAGCATTAGAATTTTGATATGAGGCTGGTTCATGAATCACATTACACATTTTTGATGCAATGTTCCATGGGAATTTTGGCACACCTGGTGAAAGCACTGACGCTGTTCTGCAAAGTAAAACCAACCGGGTGACATGTCTGTATTAACATGGTGGTGGCTCTCAAATACATTTTGCCTAGCCTATGAAACTGCCAATCCCCATCAAACTTTAAAACCACTTTAGACTCTCATTTGACTACTTTTATAATGCCCCACTAGGTAGTTGAGAATTTGCACTTTTGATCCTTCATCCTGGAAAATTGTTTTAAAACACAATGCTATTTATCAGGACTAGGTGTACTGCTGACGATGCCTCTTCTAATACTTTCTGGGCTCTTTCCATGGTGTCCTGGTAAATAACAGAGAATGTTCACTGCTTACGCTTTGTCCCTGCACATTTAAGCAAAACTACATAATTTAACAGGACAAGGGGCACTGCTGACAATCTCCCTTCTAACACGATCTCTGAGCTGCTTCATGGTAAAGAATAGAAAATGTCCATTAATTAGCCTTTATCCTGGCAAATAGTAGACATTTTGCATTATTTACACTTTGTCCTGGCAAATAGAACTTCTGTACTATTTACCCTTCATCCCATAGTCCTTGCAAATAGTAGAACATCTGCACTATTTACACTTCATCCCATCCTCCTTGCACATTTGTAGAAATGCTGCACTGTTTGCCCTTTACCCTTGCAGATAGTACACATTTAGCACTATTTACCCTTCGTCCTGGCAAATAGTACACATTTTCATTATTTACCCTTCATCCTTGCAAGTAGTAGAAATCCTGCACTATTTACCCTTTTTCCTGGCAAAGAGTACTCATTTTGCACTATTTACAATTTGTCCTGGCAAGTAGTAGAATGTTTGCACTATTTACCCTTCATACCATCATCCATGCAAGTAGAAGAATTTCTGCACTATTTACCCTTCATCCCATCGTCCTTGCAAATAGTAGAAATTCTGCACTATTTACCCTTTGTCCTGGAAAATAGTACACATTTTTTGCACTATTTACTCTTCGTCCTTGCGAAAAGACCTTACCATTCACAAACGGGTTGAAACCTCTTAAGAATTAAAAATTAAGAAAGTCCACAAATGTTTGGCACCATAACATGGATATTTTTCACTACTTACAGGAATTTCCCATCAGGCTGTGCTCCAGTATACAGTCTCCTCTCCGCTTCAGACCGCAATATATCTCCATGGAACCAGGGCATCCTCTCATGGGCTGTTGTGGCAATGAGCTTCTCCACCTGCGGGGCCTGGTTTATGATTGCCTGCTCCAAGGCATCACCCTGTGAATAAAGGTACCAAAGGTTAAATAGGATATCTTGGGAGATGTGCTATGCCTAGAGCCAGCGGAGCATGGAGGAACCTCTTCCCATGAGGATCTCCTCGCTATCATTCCAATCGGGAATATGGCAGATGTCAACCACCGCCCCCAACAGAGGTCAGGTCATCACCTATAACAGGAGTCAATATGCTTTTGAGAATATTTGTGATGTTCTTCTTTCTTTGCACACATTCCTATGTAAGTTAAGTTTGTTTCTGTTCTAAGAAACATACATATAATTAATAAACTGGGAGAATTTGTACCTAATCAAATTGCCATAGTTATTCATCAGTGGCTCTATATTATGGGGCAGCACCTATGGCATACACTACATATTTGTTCATCAAGTTCTTTGAGATTAATGCCGGTTATCAAAGCTTTCAACTTACTCCGGCAGGTCAGAAGATGTCCACATGTCAGTGGAGAATTAGGCTATTAGCCCCGAGCCGGAGGGGGGGGGTGGTGTTGATGCATTGCCACATTAGGTAATACCCCGAGTCCCATAGCTACTTAATGAAGGCCCCAGGGGCATTAAATGATGCCGTAATGCCCCCCCCGGCTTATTGCCATTGGTATTCTGGGATGAAAAGCCCTGGGATACTAATAGTTTGGTACGTGTCTAGATCTTTGCAGCTTCAGTTCTGTAATGAACGTGGCAGTTGCAGTACGCGTTAGTCTGTAAAGAGTAGACTGCGCATTCTGGAGTGGCAAGGAACCATGTTACGCACACAGAGCCCCCTGTTCTCCCACACACGTCCTGCTCTATGACTCACACAGCACCACCTGCTCCCCCCTCCAATCCCTCCAGTGCTGCTCGCCTGAAGCTGGAACAGCGAATGATGAAAGCTGGACAGTACACACATATAGTTACAAAGTGTGCAGGGCTGGTCCTAGCATTTATAGTGCCCTTGGTGGGTTTGCAGGTCTCTGCTAATTTTTATATGTAATGACATCACTGAAAAGGATGTCACAAAATGAGTGTGATACTCGAGAGGACCACAGTAAGTTACATAAGTACAATGTTCCATCATGTAATTATGGAAGGTGTTTCTTTTGAACAAAATCCCTGGATTGGTCCTTGGGCGCATTAGCAAGGCTGATGGTGCAGCCATTCAATGATCACTTCCGAGGCTGTCGGAATCCAGATATGTGGTTTAGTGATATGAACACTTCAATGATAGGGTAAGTGTTGAGAAAAAATAAATGAGCAACATGCCCAGTAAGAATGAGATCCTTAATTCCTCAAGTATAGACATGCAGGAACCCTCATTGGTTTCATCCTTACAAGTGCCCCCTTGTTCTTCCAGAACCATTAAGGACAACATCTCCTCCCTAGCTCTGGTCCTCTCCATGCTAGATTACTGTAAAAGGCTCTTCCTCAACATGCCTCTTTCTTCGCTCCGTCCTCTTCAACTTATCCAGAATAGGGCTGCGAGACTTATCTTTCGCCTCACGCCCTCAGACCATATCTCTCCAGCTCTAAAATCTCTCCACTGGCTCCTGGTGGCTGCAAGGAAAAAATGGAAGACCCTTTGCATCATCGATAAGGCTGTCTGGGGCCTGGGACCACGCAAGCTGCAACTCTCTCTTACTAAATACTCTCCTTCTAGACCCCTTCAATCCTCTTTCTCTAACTCTCTGCTGACCAAACGCTTCTCTAAGCAGAGAGCTGGGGGCAGATCTCTCTCCTCAGCTGGCTCCCTCTTATGGAACAATCTCCCTCTCTCTCTTCATCTTGGACCGGACCACCTCAAGTTCTACAAACAACTCAAGACCGTTCTCTTCTCCTCCTCCTTCCCCCTCCCATGCTAACCATCCCATCTGTCACTGACATTGTTGGCCTGGTCCCACAAGAGGCCAGTAGGATCCTAGCCTTCTGCCCATTCGCCCCCAGCACACACCCCTGCACTGCCCTTGCGGCCCACATGCACCTGTCAGGTGGTTTGTCTCCACCCCGCACTTACTTATTGGGCGGTAGACCTCCCTCTTCGCGAGGGGAATCCCTGTCTTTGCACTTTCCTGTTGCCTCCCCAACAGGCACCTCTGGCACTTCCTCCCCTGGGGGACCATAATAACACTTACCCTCACCACATCCATCTTTTTTCCCATTCTATTCATTGCAGTTGCATGCTCCAAATGTCACAAGGCGTAGTAGGACCGTTGTTTATTTCTATTTGTTCATTTCTATTTCCATTGTTTATTTGCTCCCTTGTTCCCTTCCCTTGTGGCGCTTTGAAACATTACTGTCTTGTTGTATAAGCGCCATATAAATAACCAATCAAATATATTACTTGCACTAAACCCCTGTCTCATATGAGTATTTGAAAGAGTATACGTGTAGTGTAGTAGGCCATGTTAGAGTGCAAACATTAGCAGAAAAAACATACACATTGTTTTAAAATGACAATATCAATGGTTTAATAAAACAATTGAATAAGTGCTATTGGGAAACCATGGAATATATTTCTAAATTGCTTGTGCTAGTAGGAATAATACCCAATGAAAAACATACTACAAGCCTAAAATATTAAACTATCTTATTACCCAACATGGCAAGCAAAAACATTAGTGCTATTTGATAAATTGCCTTAAGGTGATGAATTACAGAGCATGTTTTACTTAGAGTCCAAAGAAATGATAGAGCAGTACAATAATTAACATAATAATAACATAATTACTTGGAAACAAATTGTATATTGCTGTTGAAAGTAAAAGAATAATTGGCAAACTTGGGATTAGAACTATTATCACAAATGGTGGACAGTATAGAGGTGGAAGATTTAGGGGAAGAAGGAAGAGGGGACATAACAGATGTTGTTTCTGCCTTGTTACAGGGAAGAGATTGAGTGAGAGGAAGGTAGCATTGTGGTGCAGAATTGTAGACCACTTATCACGTTGGGTTGGTTTTGGTTGCCAGTATCTGTTATTTATTTATATTATTTATTGTTTACTTGTTTGCTTGTAGCTGTTAATTGAAGATGGGTCTCGATGACCGGTCAATATATTAAGGAGACATATATACTTTTGTGCTGGCCCCTCCATATACACACTTGGGGTTGCACTTTTTTAGGGGTGACATCCTCTCTGATGGGTGCATTGATATAAGGCGATGGGCAAAAGCTAGCTCCTATAGCGTTACAATACACACTGCCTTTTTTCCCGATGGGAAGGTTTTTACTTCAATACATTAATTACTGATGACTTCTGTAAACTTGTTCTAATAGAGACTTGTTTTCCTTTAACTATTAATTGGGTGAATAGCTACCTAGGGACACTCACCCCATTGCACACTGCTGCATGACCCACCGCTTGGTACCTTTAGTGGTGACGGGACCCCCATTATGCTAGGTGCCCTCTATGTTACTTAACCTTGCGATTATGGTGCCAAACTCACAAGTCTTTCTTTGCTCCTTGTTTGTAGAGACACCAGTGGCCTCTTTAGCAAGCTCTAACTACTCATGAGAGTGACAGCAGTGCCCCTTCAAGTAAGAACCATTTAAAGGGTTGGCCCCCTTTCATCTACGTACGACATACCGACTTAGCAGTCGTTTCAGGTGAGTTCATCTCTATTGAAGGAGCCAACCTACTTATTATTGCTAACTGTAACTATTGAATCTCTCGAACTCCCGTCTTTTAGCTCTTTTGAAAAACACTGACCAAGGTTTTTCGTGTATTCATTACAGGTCGACAGCTACTTTATAGCTGACTACAACTTGATTCACTTATGTTGTGAGCCCCCACGTGCACTACAAAAGGTAACAAACCCATCGTCTTGCTCCCTTGTTCGCCCTTTGGGGAAGTTGACAGATGTACCATAGCTATCTATTAGCTTCTTATTTGTCCCCTTTTCTTTTAATCTACATGTTAAATGTGTACACTATACTGTCCTACTTACAAAACAGTTTACTATTTTAATTTGGATTTTCGTGATTTTGACAAATTCTCCTGATGAAAGTTCTCTGAGTAAATCTCCGAAAGAACAGAAACATGTTGAGACAATTTCCTGGATGTATACAGGATCACAACAACTTATGTTATCGAATAATAATCAGAAACTGAATTACACTGTCATTTATTTGCTGAATGTACACATTATCTATTTTTTACCTTACCATTTGTTTGGAATTGACAAAATCCCTGATTTTTAAATTTTGATTTTAACAGAGATTATGTATAGGAATTATGATGTTTTTTTATTAGATGTGTGAATTATAACCTCTTGTGTGCATTTAATTAAAGTTGATACATGGTTTTATTAGGAACCTAATTGCGGTGTGTAACCTGTTATTGAGCTCTGTCTCCCTAATATATTGATGTATTTTACCTTGCGGGAAATAGACAAAGTAGTCATTTGGTTCCACGCTTTACGTGGACCAATCACTACTGGGATTCCAATGTGTTTAATAGTCTTGATGACCGGTAACAGACATTATTTCTCTGGGCTCAAGGCCAGCATTAGAGATTAGTTGTATGGCAGTTGCACAAATGCAGTGCTTCATGTAGACAATGCTTAGGTGGCCACGTTGACTTATTCATTGCATAAACAAGGCAAGAGTGTTTTTTTCCGAGTGGCCGATCAGTATACCAAATTTATTCCTGGGAACAATTCATTTTTGTGGAAACGTTGTGTCATAACAAAAAAGCATGGAGAATCCAGAGGCAGTTTGGAAATGTATAGCAGAAGAGATTTAACAGGACAATCTGAATCTGTGGGAATTGCATACATCCGCCGTGCAATTCTCTGCGGTAACTTTCAAGTAATGTATGTTGATTTTTGGTCAGTTCATTAAAAGTAAGCGTAGCATATTGTTTACCATTCTCATCAGAAATTACTTCAAAAGTATTTGCTGGGAGTAAACAAAGTACTTCACTTACTCATTGGTCAAAGTGAATTTGTATGTCGAACCATACCTTGTGTTGTAGTGTATCAGGACATGAAGTATTGAAAATTGCACAGGAACGAAGTTGCGACAGGTCAGGGCGAGAGATTGGAGCTTTGAGTTTTGCTTGGTCTTTTCCAGTGTGTCACAGAAGTTTGATAATGCTAATGAATACATTGCTGGCTGCTAGAATCTGGTAAATCTGCGTAATATTCACATTTCGTCAGTAAGGCAGATTGTTTAGGTGTCGATTCAAGAAAAAAAAGTTGTATCCCACCCTTTCTTTGCACAGTCTAAACTGGAAAAAAAATTATTTGGGAGCAATCACGCGATAATTACTTTGCGAGTAAGCTATGAGTTGTCTCAATCCACTAATTCTATCATTTATCCACGTTGTAGTAGAATTGAGCTAGTTGGAGGGAGAAGAAAACAATCTTGTGTTTACATGTAATCTTTAGCAAATAAGAAAAGAAATAATAATTTGAACCATAGCAGTTGAAAATCTTCTTAGAAACTGTATTCCATTCTTCAATGTGCATAACAAAAATTCAAACCAACCATTAAACTTCATGATTCATTATACAAAAGTAAAAAAATTCAAACATTTAAGTAACATGACAAACAGAAATTAAAGTTTCAACATGTGATCCTCTAGGTGAGTTGTAAAAGAAGTAAACTTAAATATAGTTCCCTTATTGGAACACCCTTTGGTGAACATTCTTGGTGATGTGAGGGTACTCCTTAGATATTTCCTAATGTTTACTCTATTCAGTGAAAACGAACCCAATGTTAGTTAAAGTTCCAAAAAGTCCCTTTATTCTTCTTTTTTTCTTTTTTTCTTGGGGCTTCACTATTACCCCATGTCTGGGTCTTATAAAGTAAAAGAATTCTTTGCCTACGTGGTGCTTGGTACCCTACCAAGCTCTTCACGTTTCGGCGGTCATTCAGCTTTAGCATACATCCGCCTTCATCAGGGCATATTATTTAGAGACCCTGTGTGGATATAGAAAAACAAAAACAAAAAAACACAGAGATTGAAGTTCTCCTTCTCTTAACTGGTCAGTGTCATTTTGACACTATATCTTGGAGTTTAAACCTCCGTTCTATCGGCTGTGACTTTACCTGCTGTTGAACTAATCCCAAGTCTTGGGTTAAGTGTGGTCCGGAATGATAAGACGTCCCTTCTCCTCCTGCGTGGCTGTTACTATGCCATGTTATACTCAAGGTTGAACAGACCGTGATGTCCGGTATCCCTTCCCAAGTTGTGGTGTGGGCTTTTGTACCTGTACGTATAAACAGGAAGAGATGTGGAAATACGGATTAGAAATCTCATTGTGTGCTTGTCCCTGTCTCATTTTTGGCATTCGTCAGGTCCTACCTGGTCAAATGTCCAGGTTGGTACTGAACGTCGGAAGAGGCTGGAGGACCTAGGAGGGTATGTCCCTGGGTGATTCAGCAATGTTCCACTCGTGCTCTGCCGGTGGCATCCAGCTGAAACTAGAAACTGACGAAGATGAGAAACAGCAGGGGGCTGTGTGTTAAATAAGTTCCCAAAAGAGAGCCATAGAGCGGGTGAGTGAGTTTGCTGCAAAATAATTGTGGTACCTGTGAGGTCCAGGGCATGTAGATAACGTTGTCTCCGATTTCGTGGATAGTTCTGGGTTTATTTCTTACATTACGGAGGCCTGTAACATATAAACCGATGGCTGTTGTCAAGGTACTGTATATATATTTGTGGTATTAGTATTTGTGAGGGTCAATACATAATGCTGAACGGGATGTATATATTAATGGTTGTTGGTCCCGTGTTAATTAAACCCCTATGGTGCCGGACATGCTCCTTGTTAGCATTTGCGAGTGAGAAGATGAAGGGGTTAACATACTAAGTTGTACGTGACACTTGTGCCCATAAAGATAAGTGTCGTGTGTGTTCAAAGTCTTGTTATAGACATGGCATCGGCTGTGCGGTAACACTTACTTGTCCACCTTCTGAGGAAACCTGCTGCTGAGCAGATGTCAGCGAAACTGTCCGCGTCAGTCTGTGCCCACGTTGCTGTGTGCTCCGCGGTGTTCGTTGTCGTGGAAACAAAGCCCGTATTGCTGATTGGGGCATGTGACCCCGGAAGCCCTGAATCCGAGGGGGACTACTACCAGTGCTGGGGTTTGTAGTCCAATATAGTAAGTCTCCTACTACTGGCCGAGGAGAACTAGCACCCTAGCTGATTGGTGTTAGCAGACCCGGAAGTTACATATCGGGCTAGTATGCGTCTAATGTTGTATTGGGTTGTCATGGTAATGCAGCTTCTGCCAGTTTCACTGGTCCGGTTTCCTCGCTCGACTCCCATATTATTGAAGAAAAGCGCAGAGACTTTGCTCAATTCGTTCTGAAAGTATGAAATAATTGTATTCATTACTAACCTGAAACAATCAATCTGCATATTTGTATCTGGGTGTGGACGTGAGTATATTTTCTTGTCGTGCACCTTCCCAATGGGGCAGTGGTGCCTGGGGGATGGAAACTGGGGAGTGTAGGTGAGGGATCCCTGATGTTGTAAGGAGAGGGAATCTTTCAACGTGTTACCGGTTGAAAAATGTCATTTAACCCTTGGTGATATGTATCCAAACGATGAATCCATCGGGATTCTTTGTGCAGTAATCTATTTGTCAGGTCAGGTCCGCCCTTCACTTTTTCTAAAACCCACCATTTAATGTCATTGGGTGTGTGTCTAGCCTCCACAAAATGTGGAACCAAGGCTGCTGTCAATGTTTTGCACCTGATCTTGGATCTGTGCTCCGAGATTCTTAAATGCACAGCTCTCATAGCCTGTCCTACATACTTCAAGCCGCATGGACATTCTATGCATTAAATGACTTGAGCACTCTTGCAGTTGGTGAAGTCTTTCAAAATCCAATTTCTTTGACCAATCTTGAAAGTTTTCATTTTCATAGTAAATTGGCATGCCACACAATTCCTGCATGGGTGATGTCCTTGTATCGGACGTAATGTTCTTTGTCCTGTTCGGGAAGGTTCTTTCAAGTTGCCCTCTTATATGCAAATCGTGGTGGTTCATCCTCTGGTAGGTTCAATTTGGCGATGTGGCAATGTTTCTGAATGATTCTCTTAATTGTAGCTGTGTGTTTGCCATGCGTCACTGCACAAATTAGGCGGTCCTCTCCTTTTTCGGGTACGGCTTCTTTTGGTTGCAGGAGTTGCTCTCTGTTCGTATTCAGGGCTCTCTTCATTGATTGATTTAAAAGTCTTTTGGGGTAGCCTCTTTCCTCTATTCTTCTGGACAGCATTTTGGCGTGTGTGCGGAAATCTTCTTTTTGTGTGCAGTTTCTGCATATTCGCAGAAATTGCCCATATGGAAAATTTTGTTTTGTGTGCATCGGGTGATTGCTTGTATGATGTAGAAGAGTATTCCTACCTGTAGTTTTCCGATGAAGATCACAAATGAGTTTGCCGTTAAGGTGTTGAATATTAAGGTCCAGAAAGGGGATCTTGGATTTACTGTGTTCAATGGTGAACTGTATGTCAGTATTTCACGAGTTCAACCACTCCCAAAATTGTAAAAGTTGGTCCAGTTCCTCTGTCCAAATGAAAATCACATCATTGATGTACCTGTGCCAATGGTGTATCTGTTCTTTCCAGCGGTTACGTGGGGAGAATATGTATTCCTCCTCGTATTTGGCCATATATAGAATGGCCAAACTAGGGGCGAAAGCTGCCCCCATCACGGTTCCCTTGATTTGGAGGTACATCTGCTTATCAAAAGTGAAGAAATTCTTCTGGAGGGCAATCGTCATTAATTCAATAATGAAATTTGTTAGAACTCGGTCTTGTGCAGGGTTCTAGTGAGCCACTCATGGTACATTCAATTGCGGCCTCTTGCGAGATGTTTGAATAAAGCGCCTTTATGTCCATCGTGACCAGGTATTGAGTATCTGGGTCGAAGGGTAAGTCCTCAAATTTACTGATGGTATGTGCAGTGTCTCTCAAGTATGTATTTGTTTGGATACTGAGTGGTTGCAAAAATGTGTCCAAAAACATACTCAGAGGTTCCAAGATCGACCCGCATCCTGAGACTATTGGTCTTCCTGGCGGGTTAATTGGGTCCTTGTGAATCTTAGGTAGGGCATAAAAACAGGGAGTTCTGCCCCCTGGTGTGGTGAGAAAATCAGCTTCCTTAGGGGAAATCCAATCCCGTTCTAATGCATAGTTGACTACTTGTGATATTTCCAAATTAAGATCTTTTGTGGGATCCTTGCGGAGGATGGAGTAACATTCACAATCCCTTAGGATGGTTAGTACCATGTTTTTGTATTGCATGGTGGTCATGATCACTATCCCTCCTCCTTCATCCGCCAACTTCATAACGATCTCCTTGTTGTTTTGTAAATCTGTCAGGGCTTGTTTCTTGGCCCTTGTTATGTTATGATAGGTTCCAACTTGTCTGATGTTCTTCATATCCTTCAGTTTGGAGAAATCCTGTAAAATGCATTTTTCGAACTCCTTCATTAGGTATCGGGTGTTGATTCAAGCCAGATCACAAAGAAATTATATTTTGGGGTTGGTATTCTGCTCCAGTAACTGTACGGAATTCAGCATAAAATATGCACAACAGAGAGGCAAGAATTGAGAAAGGTTGGAGTTAAAATGCATATGAATAAGCTTTTTGAATAAGCCATCCTTTACAGGTGTCCACTACCCATTTGGTGGCAGACTGAGTGTTAACTTCAGATCTATTCATTTCTATTGTAACAAATAAGTGTTGCACACTGAAACATGTCTGCCTGTATTTGTATTAACATTGGTGATCTGTTAGCTGGTTTGCAAGGTTGGTGACTTTTGAAGTCCTCTTCACTGTCACTGCTGCAGTCCTCCAGCCACTCCTCTATTGAAAGAAGTCCTGTTAAGCAGAAAGTAATGGGAGCAGGTTCCACAGAGAAATATGTATGGTCTGGCAGGGTGCCTTCGATGGACATTGATACATCCTTTTTAATCACGCGGGGGTCGCTTTTGGCCCGTGATTGAACCTGGTTCATTTTTTTTAAGTGATCACGGATTACATTTTGGATGAGAAAGTACTTGAAGCAGCAAGAGAAGAAATGGCGGCCAAGATAAGGAAGATGAAGTCAATACGGAAGGAATGCTGGGGACTATTGCGTGCAAGATGCAATGACGGGAGAGCAATGACCGGCAACGTTAGGCTTGTAAAAGCACCAATGGGTGTGTAGAAGTATATGAAAATATAGTGGCCGGGGTACTAATGCTCAGTAATCGAGAGGAGGTGTCTGTTAATGATGGCGCATTGGATACATGGCAAAGGATAGAACAAACTCGCACTAAGCACATGGCAGACATCCCTATAGTCAAAGAAGAGATGCGTTCAAGAGGGAGCGGGGGATGAACACATTGGCATTCCGTGTCAGTAAATAATTATGCAAGAAATTACAACACTTAATTTACTAGGATAATGCCCTAGAGTGGGAGACTAAAATATTGAATATCATGGATGAAGTAGCTCCTAAAGTTTTATTAGACCTGATGGCTTGTACTATTGAAATCTACACGTGATAACTTTCCAAAAATAGTCATCATCAGTGACAGAGTTCAGCATTTGCACCCAATTTTACCTGATACGTCGAGAACATGGTCC
The DNA here is from genome assembly GCF_040938575.1 of Ambystoma mexicanum. NCBI lineage: Eukaryota > Metazoa > Chordata > Amphibia > Caudata > Ambystomatidae > Ambystoma > Ambystoma mexicanum. Next base: position 591,653,411 of record NC_090921.1, read on the forward strand.
AAGTATCATCCCCGGTCTGGTGTTGAAAACACAAAAAATTCCAAAACTCCATTTAATGTGACCTCTTTGCTGCTCAAACAAAATTGAGTCCTTTTTATGTAAGATGAATAGCTCTGATCAGCACTAGATTCCTGTATTTCTTTAACATCCTGTGTTGGCCACCTCGCAATAAATACCAGCTCTTTTCTTTTAAACCCGAGTTTCTCAAAAAAAGAAATGTCTTCCTCAAAATGTGAAAAGTCCACAAAGGTTTCAGCATAAAGCTGACAAACTTATTGCAGACTTCTTACGACACAACAACACACATGTTTAATCCCGAAGACAAAAATAGCCCACTTTGCTAACAGGATCGTAGACTTACAGAAGGAACCCTATGACCAAAGATTTTTTGATTTAGAAGTCCATCATCAATCCACCCTTCTGCTTCAAATCCAGTCGCTCCTTCCCATCAATGCCAATTAACCAACCCACTAACAATTTCACCCCTCCGCATACACCACTCAAACTCTAACCAAACAGAACCACAAGCCTATAACACATCAATATGCACAAACTTTACTACACTGTAACAATAAAAGAAACCACACATAGACTTGCACAACAGCACACGACGACTACCGACCGTAAAACACCCCAAGCCCAGCCAACGGACCCGCCAGGCTGAGGCCGCCAACAGCACATCACTGCTCTCTTGCACTTTTCCAGCTTATTCCCACTAACTCACCCAGCCCCATCCCCTTTTTTTCAGAGCCGCCAGAGCGCCAGGGCACCCCTCTGGTGGTGATAGTGCATGGTACAAATATCCTTTAACATTAACATGAACATCAATGTGAAAATGCAAAGACACTAGTTCTCTTCCAAAATCCAGAAGTTTGGATACAAGATTTCGAGCTCTGTGTCTCAGATTGTATCCTCTAACAACCCCTTTCTCTATCAAACAGTTGCCACGTTTGCCACATTTAGCCCTATGACAAGGGCCACTTTTTCTGAATTTGCCTCTACTTCTCTGGAGGAGACAACATTGCTCAGGACCAGCCACCTGTCAGGCTCGCCTCTTGATATCTGCCCATTGATATTCCTCAAACAAATTCCAGAGACGCAGGCAGCTATGTTGCAGCTGCTAATTAGCACACCCTTGATTTTAGGTTTTCTTCCACGTGGACTGACGGCATGCAGCTTTTACGCCATCATCAAGGACGCCTAATCTGAACCCGAGTGACCCTGTTCAACTCCAGCCCACTTCACTCCTGTATTACCCAGCTCAATTTTGGTAAAAGTGTTAGATACACAGCTTTAGCAGATCATTGAAGATGGCACATTTAAAAGCTTGCTTTTGGTCAGACAGAGAGTCTGGATTTCTGTTGACCGCCCTCCATTTTGAGATCTGTGGGATGGGTAGCTGATGAACACTGTCTCCAATAAGATCCTTTGGGATATTTCTGCAGCCTTTGACATTGTGGGTCATAAAAGCTTGATCTGTTGGGTTCAGTGTTAACCCTCTGACCTGGATTGCATCCTTTCTCACTGATTTCCACTCTGTACCTGCTTCTTTTTCAAAATACTTTTGAAATCCTTGTACTGTCGACCTCAAGTTTTTCACATAAGCAGATGAAACACAAGTCTTCGGAAGAGTCAATGGTCTCACTGTCACAGTAGTGTCCACACTTTGTACTTTCCTGAATTCTATACATAAAGGCATACATGTTAATTATCGTAAACTAAAGAGAAGGAAAACTGATGTCATGATCTGCAGCAGAGAGTCTTTAAGAGAGTGTGTCCTGTATTTAAATACGTCCAAGTACACGTTTAGATCAACGGAGGCGGAAGTACAGGGCTCAAAATATAAATAATGTTTTGTCACAAAAAAAGATTTTTGTTGCTAAAATGTCTTGTGCTTGCATTAGGCTGCATAATTTAATGAGTATGCTCATTTACTGGTACACGGGAGCAGGTGTCCAAAGGACCATTGTCCAGTATTAGTAGAGTTCTCCCATGTTACATGAAAGTGTGGACCACTCACACTGTGAGCGAGTACCTTCAAAGATGTCCGCCACTAACTCTAACAGATGGCATGCTAAAAATGGGCATGGTTTATAAAAATGTACATCGTCAGTCTTGGTTGTAATCATCTATATGGGCATTGAGACGTTCCGAGAGCGACACGTCAAACGAACAGAGGCAGCAACTAATACGGCCATGAGACAGGTTAAATTGATCACTATGCATAATCCATGTAAATATCTATAGCGTTACCCCTTCAGTGCGACCTGCAGATTGATTTACCGAAAACGTGTGCACACACAATATATAGGGCCTCATTACGACCTCGGCGGTAGCCATGCCGCTATTGGCAGCATGGCTGCCGCCGAAATCGCGTCCGGGTCCGGGTCCTCAGAATGAGGAATTACCGGGCCATTCCGAGTTTGGAAGGCCCGGTAATTCCTCCCTCCAAGGACCCGGACGCGATTTCGGCGGCAGCCATGCTGCCAATAGCGGCATGGCTACCGCCGAGGTCGTAATGAGGCCCTATATATTGTGTGTGCACACGTTTTCGGTAAATCAATCTGCAGGTCGCACTGAAGGGGTAATGCTATAGATATTTACATGGCTGAATGGGAATGGGAGAGGGAGCAAACAACGGGCCATTACGAGTTGGCCCGTTGTTTGCTCCCTCTTCTCCTCGCGGGACCCGGTAAGCACGCCTGGTTTGACCAGGCGTTGCTTCCTGGGTCCTGCGAAGGGACCTCGAAATGAGGCGGTACGGGGTAAACGGCGCCGGCACCTTTTACAGCGCCGTTTACCCCGTACCGCCAGGGTCGTAATGAGGCCCATAGTGTGCATTGTGTTCAATGGCTCTAGAGCAAAGAACTCTCTGACTCCCGTCAGCCAAAGCAGACCAATGAGGTCGACCCCCGGCGATGATTCAGAAGTCGTAAGGAGTTAGAGTGTACCATACAAATAAGTAAGCATGAACACTCTAGTTAGACTGTACATGCCACGATGGAGACATAACTATGTTTTTAAGTAAACTTAACTCTCTCACATATGCCCCTGAGACTCGAGTATCAACATACTATAGAATGGGTTTCAGTACAAAAAAGAAGGTGGGTGAGGCGCGCACTCCCGGTCCTGGTCAATTAAACCTGTTGCAAAAAATAGGTAGCTGGGTCACATCCCAAAATGGACAAATATTCACAGGGTTAGATCCCTTCTGCTGAAAATCAGGTACTCAGTATTAACAGGGTTAGATCCCTTGCTGCAAATCAGGAAGTCAGTATTAACAGGGTTAGATCCCTTGCTGCAAATCAGGTAGTAAGTATTAACAGGGTTAGATCCCTCAGCTGCAGTTCTGTGGTCTGTGGTTGTTCTCCTCCTAGCGCTTTCTTATCTCAAATAATCATCAGGGAGGCTGTTAAGCAGGTGTGTCTAATTAGACTCAAAGGATTCTGGTAGCTGTAGTGAAAAAAGTTTTTTTCTGTTCAGGTTGCCAGCAACCGACACCCCTCCAAAGCACAAGTCCTTCCCAAATTTGGGGGAGGGGAGAGAACCATCTTTATGATTCTCCAAAGTGGGGCACAGTCACCCCGTGGCGCTGCCTCTGGAGCCCGGGACTCCCATAGCTTTCAGTACAAAAAAGAAGGTGGGTGAGGCGCGCACTCCCGGTCCTGGTCAATTAAACCTGTTGCAAAAAATAGGTAGCTGGGTCACATCCCAAAATGGACAAATATTCACAGGGTTAGATCCCTTCTGCTGAAAATCAGGTACTCAGTATTAACAGGGTTAGATCCCTTGCTGCAAATCAGGAAGTCAGTATTAACAGGGTTAGATCCCTTGCTGCAAATCAGGTAGTCAGTATTAACAGGGTTAGATCCCTCAGCTGCAGTTCTGTGGTCTGTGGTTGTTCTCCTCCTAGCGCTTTCTTATCTCAAATAATCATCAGGGAGGCTGTTAAGCAGGTGTGTCTAATTAGACTCAAAGGATTCTGGTAGCTGTAGTGAAAAAAGTTTTTTTCTGTTCAGGTTGCCAGCAACCGACACCCCTCCAAAGCACAAGTCCTTCCCAAATTTGGGGGAGGGGAGAGAACCATCTTTATGATTCTCCAAAGTGGGGCACAGTCACCCCGTGGCGCTGCCTCTGGAGCCCGGGACTCCCATAGCTTTCAGTACAAAAAAGAAGGTGGGTGAGGCGCGCACTCCCGGTCCTGGTCAATTAAACCTGTTGCAAAAAATAGGTATCTGGGTCACATCCCAAAATGGACAAGTATTCACAGGGTTAGATCCCTTCTGCTGAAAATCAGGTACTCAGTATTAACAGGGTTAGATCCCTTGCTGCAAATCAGGAAGTCAGTATTAACAGGGTTAGATCCCTTGCTGCAAATCAGGTAGTCAGTATTAACAGGGTTAGATCCCTCAGCTGCAGTTCTGTGGTCTGTGGTTGTTCTCCTCCTAGCGCTTTCTTATCTCAAATAATCATCAGGGAGGCTGTTAAGCAGGTGTGTCTAATTAGACTCAAAGGATTCTGGTAGCTGTAGTGAAAAAAAGAACTGCAGCTGAGGGATCTAACCCTGTTATTACGGAGTACCTGATTTGCAGCAAGGGATCTAACCCTGTTAATACTATGTACCTGATTTGCAGCAGAAGGGATCTAACCCTGTGAATATTTGTCCACTTTGGGATTTGACCCAGCTACTTATATTTTTTACAACAGGTTCAATTGACCAGGACCGGGAGTGCGCGCCTCACCCACCTTCTTGTTTGAACTGAATACTATAGAATGGCTTATCTGACAACAATCCTTAGAATCATCTATCTTTCATTTTCATAATGTAAGTACGGTAGTGTTAGTAATACAAACAGCTGAATGTTGGCCTGAAGCTAAAACGTTATTTAATTACATTGCAGAAGCAGGGTACATAATTTCCAGCATACTACAGTTGTTTATTGCTGAGAAGACCACCTTCCTCACTCCATCTACATTCAGAGTTATCACAAATATGAGTGTAAGTGATCTCCTTAACTAATCACGTTTTGTTCAGCATGAGATTAAACTGTAAGGTACCCCTATGTAAAGAATATACATTACGTAAGTGAGTGAACAATTTCTGGAATGTATGGATATACTGCTGACACATGTTCCTCAGATAATCTGTTAAGTAAATAACAAAGAACAACTAATGAAGAGTTGCTCTGATGTGTTTTTCACGATACAGGATACTAGAGGCCTATCAAGGAGCCCTCAACGTCCCTTTTTGAAGTTGTGTGTAGCACGACGACACGACGACACAGAATTCAAAAGAAAATTCCCCCAGAGAAGTTCCTATAATTTCAACAATATCTTGATAGGAATGAAACATGTTGGGTAGCGACTAGCCCTAGTTGAAAGGCTACAGACATTTTAGATTGTCACTTATGCGTTATATTTTAGCTAATTAGTAGTTTAGCTGTGGTGTATGAACTACAATTTGTAGTTTGCTTAATGTACTTGTTTTGTATTGTGTGTGTGTATTAATGTTGAATTGGTTCTCTGTTTTTGGATTCTAAAAAGGTGTAATGAGGTATTTATTTTTAGTTTTATCTTGAATCATTAATTGGAGTTTTAACTGTATGTAGGACAGCACTTTGTTGTATATTAATAAACAATCAATTGTTAGTGTGTAATTAAAGAGAATAAATTGAATCCTTTTGCTCTCTGTATTAATCATTCCTTATGCTGGCGTGGTCTCCTGTGCAGCCGGTCTTTATATTTTATATGATCAGCAGCAGACCTGTCAATCTATGGTCTCACATTTTAGCAAGATTCCCAGGTACCATGAACTGTACCTGTCCCATCTGTGTGGAACGCGGGTATCCATTTTGGTAATCAAAATCTTGTCACTTTCAGATTGAAGCCCATCACCCAGTTCAACCACACATTTAGTCAAAACCACATTTCCTTTGGGTGAATATCTTTGCGACTCAACCACTGCAATCGTGTTTGTCTCCTGAAATGCATGATCGAGTGGCTTCAACATCGGCTGTGAAGAGATTTGATGCACATCCATCAAGATGGTGTCAATAATATGTAGCTTACAAATAAGTGTATCAATTTTCTTTGTGTATTTGTGAAACCCAAACTGCATATAGTGCACATTTGACTGTTCAAATCTTGCTTAATCAGAGTAAAGGTTGCTATTGTCGCTTTGATCTAAAGGATTGTGAAGAACGTGATGTGACTGATAAGGGCTAAAGGGCAGAAGTTATCTATGGTTTAAATGTATGTAAGCAGGCAGGTCTATTGCACAGATAAGTGGATCAACTAAAGAAAGTAAATCAATTCAAACATCCTTATAACATTTTAATTCTATATACATAATTCTCAAACTAAGATAAATCATAAAACCTCTAAAACGTGAGGATTACAGAATTAGATTTTCTGAAGGATGTTGTTTTCACTGATTCATCCTCTGTTGGCAATTCTTTCAAACGTATATTGAGACGATATAGATATAGATTTAAACCTACCCCCAATTTCCAGGTTTGTCGGACATAATCCCGTATCATGTTCTCCCTCAGGCTGTCAAAAATTCCAAGTTTGATCTCCACTCCACTTGGTCGATTGCACGGTTTGCGCAGATTGCAGCACAAGCCATCAGGGTCCTTCGAATAGTATTCACAGACTTCCGCCGGCCCACAGTGTGGCTTTGCCCCCACTATTGCATAGGTTCCATTTAGCTGTCTCTCAATGGGGTAGTGATGAAAACGCACATCGTAGACCACCGACAGGATGTAGCCTCCTAAGTTTCGCAGACATTGCCTCAGCAAGAACAAGCCGTCCATCATGCCGGCCAGTTTGAGATATTCCTCTGCTTCCTTGCGTGAAATGCTGCCATAGTAAAATGGCAAGTGAGTAGCTGCATCAGGCATATTCCAATTTGTGATTCTTCTTTGACGATCTCATAGACCTATATAGGTATTGCTGAAAAATAAATTTGAAAAGGATTAGAATGGTACAACATCAAACACAGTTTTATTTCTTTTCACTGCTTGCTATCTTACAATAAATGTTGGGATATGGTCGAGAAGGACTGACAAATTGGCATAATAAGTGATATCCTGTAAGGTCAATGGTCATGGAAAGCCAGCGGGGCTGGGGCATAGTTGTTTAGTATTGCAAGAGTGTGTAGACTTCAACTGTTTACATGTAGTAACCATAGCCCTTTTTTAAATCTTGATTTTTTTCAACTGATTTCCTCATTTTAGTATTGTTCTCTTTGGGAAGGAGTATATTCTTGCATTTTATAGGGAACTAAGAAAAGCAAAATACGAGATGAAAACCAATTCTGAAAACAAATTCAATAAAATTTTGGTGGCCAATGGGGTCTACCCGTGACCCGAAATGCACCCTCTCTGCAAATGAAACTGTGAAAGTAAACTAATGATATTTATCACTAGGTCTGGAGACCACCCACTGCAGGAAGAACTGCTCCATTCACAGTGAGCTATATAACAAAATCACACAATCATGTATTGAAGTCTTCTTGGTGACAGTCTTTAATAGAGTACGCAGTGTCATCTTTAATGCTGAAGCACCAGTTTTAGCAGCCGATGCTTTTCGGACACGAAATCCATCATTAGGGCTAGTTCTGTGGATAGTGCACAAAAGTAAACATATTTACAATCATGTTCAAGTGAGCTTGCTGCTTCACATTGCCCAATTAAAGTGTCATGTAACTTCCATGGCATTCAGCTGGTATATGTCTCTGATATGTCACAATCCGTATCCAGATCAAAAAGACCAGAGGCCTCATTCCAAGGTTGGCGCTAAGGGGTTAACGGCGCCGGTAATGGTGGTGGTGCCATTAACCCCTTACCGCCCTATTACAAGACTGCTCGCGGGACCCGCAAAAGGCGCCTGCTAAAACCAGGTGCCCTTAGCGGGTCCCGCTAGCAGACCAGGGAGCTAACAACGGGCCCATTATCAACGGGCCCATTGGTAGTTCCCTCCCCATTCCCATTGAGCCCTATGGGGGCTCGAATGGGAATGGGGATGGGTTCCCTGAATGGGGAAATACCGGTTCCAGCAAGGTTGGAATGGCCGGGTATTTCCCCATTCAGGGAACCCGGACCTGGTATGCGACATGGGGGTAGCCATGGTGCTAATAGCAACATATCTACCTCCAACCTCGGAATGACCTGGATTCTGTTTACAGCCATATCCAGAGATGTTAATACAAAATGCATCTATCCGAATGAGATGATATGTAAAGAACGATCATCGCTGTGATTGTGAAACAGACATCTAGATTTGGAATTTCAGTTATGGTTATAGAAGTAATCAGGTTGGTCATTTCAAATACAAACATGTTACAATGTAGGCCAACATCATAGTTATTCTAGTCGAGATCTATAGTAACGAATGAAGTTTAGATGCATTCTATAATACATGAAAAAATTATAGCAGATCTGTCACAATTTCTATCGTACTTAGGTGGTCTGATACACAAAACAACAATAGGTAACTTTTTCCATGGTTAACACATACTTGGTATTAGTCTCACAATTGTGCATTTGCACAACATTACCATTACATAACAACAAAGTGTACACGAATATGTTCTGAAAGGGAAATCTACCTATCAGACAGACTTCAAACATTGGTAATCCTATCTCTGTCATCTGCTTAGGCACGGGAGTCATTACATAATGAAGTAAAAAAATGAACATAATGTGTAATCAATTATGATAGACATGTTAGTCCATGTTTTTCCGGTCCGGGTATTCGCTTACAGCGAATGGGTGAGCATTCCCATACTAGTTTATGGTTTGTGTTGAGCAACACTGCATCGTTGTCCTTAATGAGAGCCGAACGTGCCAGAGAGGCCCCCTGATCACATAGCGTGGTGCAAATCCGGTAGAGACAAAGAGCAGGCCCAATTATAGCGTTAGAACATAAGTGCTACTAGGCCTGAGTTTGGAGTTCTGGCCATTAATTTCCAGATGAATAAAGATAAACATCACCTAATCAGAGAGCATAGTGCATACCTGGTGGGCGCCAACAATCAAGCCCAATCATTGTGTCAGGACATAAGTGCTAATAGGCCCCGGGTTTGGAGTTCTGCACATTAATTTACAGAGAAATTAAGATAAATATCACCTGGTCTGAGAACGTAGTGCATACCGTGTGGAAGACAAAGATTAAGCCCAATCATATTGTAAGAACATAAGTGCTACTAGATCCCGGGTTTGGAGTCCTGAGGATTAATTTCCAGAAAGGTTAAGGATAAACACAATCAACTTGTTTGCGGAGGAGTGCAATTGAGCATTCATTGCCGACGCTGTAAGGGGACAGCAGGTTCTTTACATTAGACATATTTGTTACTGGCAGCCAGGTTCAATGTCCCTGTCATTCTTACCTGCCTGAAATGTTGAATTCTTCACGGCCGTGGGGGGGTTGAAGGCCAAATCCAGTCCAGGGACTTCATTTCACCAAAATGCCAGAGGTAGCGGAAGTGACAGTGCACTACCCTTGACCTCTGATGACATCACAGGAAGTGAGGCCATTTGACCCCCCCACTCCAAAGCGACATCACGGGAAGCCATGGAACACAATCTTTCACCCATTGACAAAACAGGAAGTGGCATCACATAGCATTGTTTCTAAGTACACTATGAAAAATGTGTTTACGATATCGCTGTAAATTGATATAGATTTCATACAATAATGGATCACCATATGTATCGTTAATATCAACACGTATATTTATTTATTTAATATAGTATAGGCCCGTATTACCAAATTACTGTGAATATAAGCAGATGTCCAAGGACAAACGATAATGATGTGTTATTATATAGCACTTACCCGTAAGCGCTTCATATAGAACAAGTATAAATGCAGTATCACCCAACCTGTGTTGGTACTTATTCATCAACCTCAGTAGGATGAAAGGCTGAGGTGACCTTGCTGGGAGTCAAACCAGCAACCTGCAGATCACACACACACACACATTGCAGCAGCAAGCGCTCAACCCACTGAGCTATCTTACCAGCTATAGCTATCAGAAAACCAGCAACTCCAGAAACAAAGAGCCACATGCTGCTGGCCACAGCCCAGGAGCCTCAATTAAAGAAATATAATTTTAAAAAATACGTTTTTTTTCTCTTTAGGGGTAGCAAGGGAGACCACAGGGGTAGCAAGGGAGACCTCAAGGGTTTTAGGTGCTAGCAAGGGAGAACTCAGGTATCGCACTTGCGACCCCAGGCAACCCCTAAATGATGTCCCTGGCCAAATCGGTCCTTTGCACCATTTTAGGAGGAGAGCCAGGTTTTTGAGTGCTTTCTGGAATGTCATGTAGTCTTGGATGTGTCGAATGAGGCGAGGAACTGAGTTCCACATTGTTGTTGCTAGGGTTGAGTAGGCGGGCCCTCCGATCCTGGCTGAATTAGAGGCAGGGACCACTAGGAGGAGGTCAGTGCTTGACCTTAGAGTGCGGGTTGGGAAGTAAGAGGTAATCTTTTCTTGCATGTATTTGGGGCATGCTTTATGCACCGTTCGGTGAGTAATGCACAGGATTCTGAGGGTGGCCCTTCACCCAATCGGGAGCCAGTGTAAGGTGTGTCGAGCAAGTCTGGACATGACAATGGACAATGGACACAATTGTTGGGGTAAGTGAGGTAACGAAAGATGTGTTTCAGAAGCCTAAGGTGGAAGTGGCAGGAGTCGGATACATTGTTAATGGGGTGTGACAGAGTTTGTTCAGAGTCCATTGTGCAGCCAAGGTTTTTGACAGTGGTGGATGTTGGGGTGGGCGGGCAGAGCCGTTTTGCTGCTCACCATGATCTCTGTTTTCCCTGGGTTCAGAAGGCGAGGATTACTCGTCATCCAGAGGTCGATTTCAGTAAGACAGGCTGCCAGGTCAGGGTGAGGGTCGGATGTTGATTTAGGAATCCTCAGGATGATTTGTGTGTCAAAGTTATAGCAGGTGAGGTTGTGAGAGCGGTTGAGTTTGGTCAGAGGGGTCATGTAAAGGTTGAAGAGAAGGGGTGAGAGGCAGGCGCCTTGTGGTACTCCAGTGCTCACTGGGCATGTGGTGAAGAAGAAGGGAGGGAGATAGGTGATTTGCTGTCTGTTAGTGAGGAACAAAGCAATCCAGTTGAGGGCAGAATCTTGGATTCCTAGGAAGTGTAGTCTGTCAAGGAGGATTGTGTGGTTAACAGTGTCCAGAAGAGCAAGTGCTGCGCATCGTTCTGAGTCTTCAGTGACTTTGAGGTCATCTCAGATAGAGATCAGTGTGGTTTCTGTTCCGTGGCGAAGATGGAAACCTGATTTCGCGGGGTCTGAGAGGTTGTTGGTTTCCACGTGAGGAAAGAGTGGCTGTCATATCAGTCACTCCACTGTAATCCAAAGGCTAGATGGAGATAACGTTTTCTTTACCCACAAAAACCTTTAGCTAGGTCCCACAGTAAGGATGGCTGTTCGAATGCTCAGTTCCCAATACACAGAGATCCTAAAATAATTATATATATATATATATATATATATATATATATATATATATATATACATATATATATACATATATATATATACATATAGGATACAAACATGAGTGACAGAATTACAATGCAGAACAACATATTTGTGATGAACAAGGCTTATTATATCAGTCAATCAAAGGTCAGCCTCTACTAAAAGGATGAAAAATCTGCGTTAGCTAATCTTGCAGCAGATCTATATTTCCACCTTTAGCAGGTAGTGCGAAGATTACAGATGGACAGATCTTACTGTATGTAAGGAGAACACACCGCAAGTTAATGGTAAGAGAATGGAAGATAAAACAATTACAGGGTGTATATTGGATGAATCAGGCCTCCAAGCAACAAACAATTGATCTCACAGAATAAATTACAGGTGAATTAAAAACACTGTTGACTTAAAAGGAGGCTTAACTTAGAACCTTTCCAATCTGAGAGAAATTTAGCGGCACCATATACAGTTTCAGGAGATCTTACAAAGAAAGAGAGATGAATAAGCTGTCTATATGGTTTGCTTAATGGTATGATGACCTTAAAAATATAAATAGAAGAGAGTAACAAGCAGAATTCCAAAATTAGCATTAAAGATATGGGCCGGAGTCAATTTTCTGTGAACTGTAACATGGGGGTCAAACAGAGGAAAGAGAAATTATCAAGCAAGACAAATACAAATTCATTCTACCCAGGGCAAAGCTAAGGCAGGGCAAAGCTGTGGGACAGCCCAAGAATGGTAAAAAGCTGTAGAAGAGAAAAAGACTCTGAAAGATAGGTTAAAGGAACCATGGATTGACCTCACAATCGAAGTGCAGTGAAGAAGGCAGCTGTACAGAGAGGTGAATCAGTGTCAATCAGTAAAGCAAAGTACACGAGATAAAGTAAAAGGCTTGCACGCAGGAAGAAAGAAACCCTACAAAGAGAAGTGAAGCAGCAAATACCACTGAAGGCCTCTGATAAGAAGGTGCTCGAATCCAGTCTGGCCAGTCTCACAGATTCCAGACAACAATTAGCCTGATGCAAGTAACATTTAACCATAGAAATGATTCATTGTACTGAATTATGAAATTGAATAGAAGAAAACCACCTTGGGACATCCTTGCCCCTGTCAAGAGGATCCGCATGAAGCCTGCCTCAAAGTCCAACTCTTGGTATGATTCCGAATTGGCCACTATGAAATGGGAGTGCAGAGTTGCATGGTGCTCTGGAAGTAATATCTGCCTGAAAGCCAGTAAGACAGAGATCCTTCTCATTGGGATGCCTGCGCCCTATTTTCCTCCCACTCTCTGGCCGCCCTCCTTGAGCCCCCCTCACCCTCTTGTGAGGCAAAAAACCTTGGGGTCATCTTCGATGCCTCTCTCTCTCCTTCTCCCCTCACATCACAGACCTTGCCAAGAAGTCTAACTTTCAGGTCCATCGCTCTCCCTTTCCTCCCCTTTCCCCAGCAGCTCAATATCTCCAGAGGTCTAGTTCTCTTTAGGCTGAACCAAAAATTGATCAAATATGCTGTTTAAAAAAATGAAAAGGTCCCTACGCTGCTGGTTCCCAAGCACGTAAATGCAGAGAACCAGTGTCACAGGGAATCAGGGGAGTCAGCGGCAGCACCCAAGGAGGTGTGCCACAAATAGGTAAGTGGAGGGTATAGGGGGAGAGTGTCTTTCCAATGTATGGGTTGTTTGACCATAACAGTCAAGTTAGCTACAGTCTTTTCGGCTGCAAACATTTCCGTTACGGGCAAACAACACAACTCCTGTTGCACTTAGTGCTTCAGTTATATTGTCAGTCTTAAGTATTTTCATATTGTATCGACATACTTTCATATATCTTCTGTATGACATTCTGTTGTTATCAGACTTTACATAGAGTGTGTCCATATTACCCATAGCTGCATTCTGGTATCTTGGCAGTGGACATCCTTCCTAGTAGCATCCTTCTTCTGCCTCTACTTGAGGGTATATTCTGAATGGCTGCCTGAGTGCATATCATCTTTCATACACTCGACACGGTATAGGAATGTTGCATGGATTCATGCATGGGTTCCCAACTGTAGCTCGTCGTCTGCTACTTCAATAGGACGTTGGTGAGAGGGTGGGGACCAGAGCAGTGGCATCCACCTGCTCCTATACACCAGCACTTCCCTGACTAGCCTACTCTGGTCCACCCGGCCTATGCTATATTTGACCCGTATGCCTGTTTTTTTCCCTTGGCACTCGCCCTCCTAGACTCCCCAAAGCACTTGCCCAGCCCCTGGGCCCCAGGCTTCCTGCACTTTTCCCCTCCCTCTCCTTATTCCAGCCCTTCCTCACTGACCTGCCCCCTCCCCCTGCACTCTTGTCACTGCACTTGCATGGTCCGAATGTCACAAGGCCTAGTAGGACAATTGTTTGTTGTTGTTTGTCCTCTGTCCACCCTCCCCCCTTGTTTACCTTGTGGCACCTTGAAACACTTGTGTATAGGCGCCATACAAATGTCCAATAAAATAAAGAAACGTACCAAAGAACAACATACTAAAACTCAGAGTCACAATGCACTGTGAAACTACTACTGTGGTGAGTTGGTGCAGTAAGAAAGCATATTAACATAGCATAACAATAGGGACAGAAGTGCTTTTCCTTGTGCCTAAAATCCCTCTGCACTACCTGATTATTTAGTGAGAAATACTAGTGTGTTCTTATTGCCAAGTCATAGTCAAACATGGGGGAGTTGAATCATAATGTTTTCCAACACAATAGACATGTGGATAGAGAGAAAGAATTGGTTTACCTGTCAGACAAAATGAGTGAAGAAGACTGCATGGACTTCTAGGTCAAAGAAGGGGGATTAGGCAGCCTATTAGGTAAGTAGTGGACAGGACGAAGAGGGAAAATGCCACACCCAGAGTCAGTGAGAAGAGATACCACAATATGTTGAGAGAGAGAGAGAACACTTGATACACAAAAGAGACTTTTTAGCTTACCCGGCTGAATTTGAGAGACAAGGGACACATTCCAAGAGGTGCTTTTTAACAACACCCGCCTACCTGGAGTACACGAAGGAGTGAATGAGATCCTTATGATCAAGAAAACCACAATACTTTGAATCACTTTGGGTACATAGGCCCCCCTACCTAGTGTATAGAAGACCCCTTTATCAGTGACGTCTCAATGTTTAAATTGACAGGCTGGCACATTGTTTTGAACACTGGCGCACTTGAGGGCATGATGATATAATTGAGCTTCACTCCTGGCAGGTTGGCACATTGAGCATTCTATTAGGAAGAGCACCCTGGAATATTTGAGCCATGACCTGAAACTTGACAGCACCCTACATTACTTCCGCAATCCAAAAAGGTACTTTGGAAGCAACCTGACCATTTACTCTGTTTCATACTTGTTGACAAATTCACAGCCATTCACACAGTTACTTCGATGTTTCTTTTAAATGTAACATTACTCGTAAAGTTGTTTATCTCTCCATTTTTCACATATTTGCACCAACTGGTTAACTTTTTCATAACAAAGTCGGCAGAAATGTTTGGTACTAAAATTGGTCAGTGAACCCTCAAAAAACATATCCGTCAATGGGACATTCCTTGATACCCGTAATCTAATTAAGCAAGAATTGCCCTCCCTCCCTTCAGCCTAATAATCTCAATCTAAAGTACACTTCATGGAGGAATTTTACAGCTTCAAAGCACTATAAAAGTGGTTATTATTACCCAATGGAATGGTACTTCATTTGTTGACTAGAGGAGGACAACGTGATGATAGAGTGCTGTTGGGATTCAAACTCTAAAAACCATCTGATTTACATGCCCCTGCGTTCCCAACAGAGGTGTTCAGGTGTTCAAGGTTGTTGTACTCATCATCTCTCGATGAAGAATACTTTTTAACCTTGGAAGAGTTGAAGTGGTTTCGACTTCTTCAAACGTCGCAGGGCTGAGTGTTGTCAGTGTTTTATCATCAGCTCTCAGGTTGAAGTGCTCTCGGGAATACAGAACCTCTCAGGTTCAAGTTCTATGAGTTGTCAGCATCTCTCCTGTTCTCGTGTTAAAGTGCTTTCTAGGTTTAGCAACTCCCAGGTTCAAGTACTTTCAGGATTTCAGCACATCTCAGGTTGAAGTATTTTCCAGATGTGGGCATCTCTCAGGTGCAGGTGATTTCAGGCTGTCATCACCTCTCACGTTCAACTAATTTTTGGCTTTCAGCAGCTTTCAGGTTCAGGATCAAGGTTGGAGCACATCTAAGGTCCAACTACTCTGTGGGTATCACCACCTCTCGTGTCCAGTGCTTTCACAGCCTCTCAGGTTGAAGTGCCTTCACGCCTTCAGCATCTCTCTGATTCTCCTGCTTTGCTTTTGTTTTATGCTAAGGTTTCAGCAATATCTTTTGTTGGGGTTTGAGCCTCCTCTATAATAGCCAACTTAATGGTGTAGGTTGGTCTCTTTCCCATGTATGATTACATTGATATTTTCCTTATGAGCTTGTCCCCCTTCCAAAGGGCATCTGCACAAAGTTATACAAATGGCCTGCTACCATTTTGAATTCACTCTTTGAACTGACCTCATGGTATGGTGGATCCATATTCCCTTCCCCTGAAAGATGCTGCAGCGACTGCAGAACTACGCCTCTCTTGTATGTCCCGCCACCACTCTAGTGTTCAGCCAGCGCTCCACCATCTCTCACAGATAAGCTTTGTTTCATCTATGGTGGTCTAATGGCAGACCATGATGGTGTGCACGAGAACAACCTTGGTTCAGAGTGATCCGCTGTAATTGTCCACCTGTGCACCCAATGTTTCTTGCCAGCATGGCTTAAGAAACATGGAGTGAGTCCTAAGATGGAACTTGCATCGTCACAGGTGGCATCAACCTTGAAGCTAATTCTGATTCTAGTTTGTTCTCTCTATTATAATTAGATTTAGTTAACTAGCACAATAGCAATGATGTTCATTAACTAATCATTCCGGGCAACATAATTTAATACCACTATAATGTCTACAGGCATAATATTTAATAGGTGTTTAAGTGGCAAAAACTGTATCAGGAACTGCATCAGTGACACACAGATACAGCAGATACTACGCTCCTGCATAGCTTATTCCTCTTACTCTCACTGTGCCCTGCTTTTCCTGCTGCTTTTACTTGGGCCTGACGATTTACTATCCTTAGCATTTAGACTCACCTCAGTGCTGCTTCCCACCTCCAATCCCTGATTGCTTTCAGTGTGCCGCCACCAATCCCAGACTCTTCTGCTTGTTTCATTGGATTGCTTCGACTCAGCCACGCCCTGACCAAGGCCAACCATTATCCATCAGGCTGCTGCACATGTGTCTTGACATCCCTCACACCTCATATTCTCTCCAGAATGCTTCATGGCTGGCAATCTTTGGGTCTGGTATGCATCATGCGTACGTCTCACCTCGCCCGCCTGCCTTGTCTGTGCCTGTCTGTGCACACCGTCTTATCTTTGAAGCACCCTTTCTCACACCTGCTCCTGCCTGCCTATATCTTCCTCACAATTACAATCTTTATCTTGGGCGACTTCGCTTTGGTCTCTGCTAACCCAATTCTTCACCAATGCTGCCTGTCATTGGTGCTGTCACGTTGTTGCATGATGGGTCCTCCGGCTATAGGACTATAAATTTACGATCCCCCACAGGCCTGGGAAGGATCCGAATCCAACAGACTATCTATCACGCCATCCACCAGAGTCCACTCAGCCGGAACGCTCGATAGCGGAGGAATAGTTGAACTATGTGATTCACCAACTGATCCGGGATTTGCCATTTTAGCCTGATGCATCACGATGTGAACAATACATGAGAGCACAAGAATCCCCAGATATGTTTCGGCCTTATTGGGCCTACTCCTGTAGCTTTGGTCTCTACCACTTTTTTGGTTATAGTTTGTCTCCCTGTCTGAGAGAGGGTATGCCCTGACATGGGTCCCCTGCTCGCTGTGTCATAGGGAACCAAGCTGCACCTCACTGATGAGGCCTAACAAGGCCGAAACATGTTTTGGGGGTTCTTGTGTTTCTGTGCAGTGGGGACCTGGCCTAGCAGTTCCGCTGGGCTGCTGCCATTAGTGGCAGTACCTGACTGATTTCCATATGGCTGCACACCTTCTTCAATAGTGCCAATAGGCCAAAAAATGGTGGCATGGACAGTTGCCCAGAGAAATGCCAGTAATTAGATTTATTCAAAACCTTCCACCCATCACTTTTTTGGTTATAGTTTGTCTCCCTGTGTGAAAGAGGGTATGCCCAGACATGAGGCCCTTGCTAACTGTGCCATAGAGACCGAAGCTATACCTCACTAATGAGGCCGAAACATGTCTGAGGTTGCTTGTCTTTCCTTGCACTATATACCCCACGGCCATTGTGTCTGGCACTCTGATCTCCCCCCCTCTTCCAGTCCCACTAACTCATACTCTCAATGTTCACCTCGTAACCAATAACCAACAATCAGGCAAATGCAAACAAGGCAGGAACACATCTATTTATTTATGTTTTGCAATTAGCAAGTGCACAACAACCCACAGACATCGAGGCACTGTTACAGGGACCAGTTACTAGCAATAGAGCCCACATGGTCAGTTCGATCAGACATAACATAACAGTACATAAGGGGGGATCCCTGACTAGGAAAACAACCACATTTTTTGGGATATCTAGAATACCCAGTATGAAGGTTCAACTCTCAGGGTGGGAGTGGGAGGAAGAGAGTTCCACTGTTTGGCTGCGTTGGATGGGAAACTCAAGCCTCCAGCTTTAGTACGTTTGAATTTAGGTTGACAAAGGCGTTGTGCATAGGGGGTCCTAGTTGGCCTTGACGAGTGAACTTTAGAGATTTTCTGAGATAGGTAATGGGGCGATAGTAAAGCCTGGCTGCTTGTACAATGGTTAAATAGCTGTCTGGGGATAGAATAGGTCTAGATGCATTTATCAATTTGTGTGGGAAACGCTGTGGAAGAGGCGATTGCATTCACTTGTCGAGTTAGTGAGAGGTTGGTGTCAATGTAGACACCTAATGTCTTCACTGAGGTGGAGACAGGGATCTAGATGCCGTCAATTTTGAAGGTTGTGTATTGGGAATTGAGCTTTTTTTGCACCGCTGGTGGCCCTACCAGTAGGATCTCTGTCTTATCACCATTAAGGCAGAGTCGGTTAGCCTCCGTGCAGGCCTAGATGGTAGGGTAAGCTCAGCATTCCCCAGATATACACCACACCATGCCCACCCTAGCCACCATACTTCACCACACGTTCAAACTCCTTCCACAATCCAGATATAATCAAGAGTAGAACAGTGTTGGTAGGTCTGGAAAAGATCTGGGGCTATGCCAATGTCAGGACTGTTGGGCTTGCGGCTAGCTAGCCTTCTTGTTGTAGCCCCTTTTTATCTGGGGCTATAACCAAAAGACCCGGGGCTACAGTCGCCTTAGCCCCCCTGCCTGCACCCTAACAACGCCTCTGAGTAGAAGGCTAGCATCCCCCAAAGGTGTGGGAGGCTTCTGGCAGCATACTCTAATCTAAATACAAATTCATGAAATATATGTATGTATTTACTTATTTGGGAGTTTTATATAAAGTGGAGAGGAGATCAATGTGTGCTGTAGTCATTGGGTGCAGTGCTACAAGTGATAGATAGCTAAATGGTGGTGGATTTGATTCCAACAATTGTTAACAAATCGACAGAACACATTATACAGAATTCATATAATTCAGCTGCAACTGTGGTGGCAGTGCAAATGCGCCTGGTTACTTCTCGATATGTCCTCCATTATGACTCTATCTACAGAGGATAGTACTTAAACTTTCATATGGCGCTAAAGTTCTCCCAGGGGATATCGACTGGCACAAGATAGAGGCCTTAATGTGGCGTAAAGTACTATCCCTTCCACAGGCTTACAAATAAGTACTGTCCAATATGAACTTGGGCTGGTTTTGCTGAAACCAGGAGCTGCTCCAAGTTTATTGTAAGGTGTTAGCTACGCCGGCTTGTAGTCTGTGTCTTAATTTACAAGACCAGTTAATTAAGAATATATGTAAAGTTTTGCAAGCTTGGGTCTTTAAATGTCATAATATTGTATTTAACTTTTAGGTTACTAAAGAGGTATTGTTGCAGACTCCGGGAAAGGTGAAAAAGAAACTTTATGAACTGGACTGCATCCTAAATAGTGAAGTGATTGAGAAATATCACTTGGTCTATCATTTTAAATTTGATAACAAAGCTTTTTAATGTGATCCCTCAACATATATTGAAACACGCGTCCCAAGTTTTTACAAGCAAATTCTTAAGATTAAAACTGAATTTATTTTTAACTCGAGAGTTACCTGGTGGCAGGGATGGTGTGACTCGAGTCGACAGGCGCTGTCATCCTTGTGGTAGTATCTGATGATTGAACGTTCTACACTTAACCAATCGATGGTGTAGGATGTTATTGAAATTTGTGGATCAGGATATGTTTTTGAAGGAAGAGTTTTGGGCATGTGAAATCTTCTTGGGTATTGAGGTTTTTTTATTTTTGGAACAGGTTTTAAAGTAATTGTTTTGTATTGAATGGTACTGAACTGAACCTTATGTATTTATGAATTCATGTATTAGTGTTTTACTGTTGTTGTAAGAATTGTTGAAATTGGAATACCATGCTGTTGTGTCTAACGTTTTGTAAACTGAATCACACATAAAATAAAAAATAAAAAGTAAACATTGTGGAATTAACAGGAGTAATGAATAGTAATATAGAGGTGTGTGGTACAGATGTTACAGGAAGAGAAGGGAGGGCTTCAAAGCATCAGGACAAGAGTTGTGCAGAAAAGTTGAAGTGGATAAGAATTTCAAGTCAATCATTATTATTCTGCATTGTGTCTACGTTAGAGTCCAGCCAGATATTCCTTTACTCATTCAGCCTGGTGATCCAGTCCTTGGAAAACCTCTTGCAACAGTTATTTCTTTAACATGTTCTGAATATGAGCTAATTCAGGTGGCTTCTCAAAGTAGAATTGCGGGCATCCCACAATTTGAGGCCTTGGAACCCTATTGTTTCGCCCCCGTATTGTCATTTTACCTTCTTTAAGAAGACGTTTGAAACTGTATAGAGCCCATCTTCTTAGACTGAATATAGAGGAAGGGGGTTTGCATTTCGGGAGCTAACCTGGGTCTATGTTCCAAACGTCCTTGTGTATGTCGTGGCCTGATTCTGCACTCCTTTAAGTCTTTCAACTTCTTTGGTAGACTAAAGTACAGAACCTTGCAGCACTCAAGCATAGCCATGACCAGGAGCCCAGCTTGCTCCCCCAGTGGCCTAGCTAGTACCACCAGTGGCATACTTAGCATTACCAGAGTCCTAGCTCGCACAAGCAGTGCCGTAGCTAGCACCACCATTGACCTAGCTAGCACCACCAGCGACCTAGCTAGCACCAACAGTGGCCTAGTTAGCATTAGCAAAGGCCTAGCTAGCATGAGCAGTGGCGTAGCTAGCACCACCAGTGACCTAGCTAACACCAGCATTAGCCTATCTAGCACCACCAAAGACCGAGCTAGCACCACCAGGTGTCTAGCTAGCATCACCAGTGACTGAGCTAGCTCCACCAGTGGCGTAGCTAGCATCACCATTGACCTAGCTAGCACCACCAGCGACCTAGCTAGCACCAACAGTGGCCTAGTTAGCATTAGCAGAGGCCTAGCTAGCACGAGCAGTGGCGTAGCTAGCACCACCAGTGACATAGCTAGCACCAGCATTAGCCTATCTGGCACCACCAAAGACCGAGCTAGCACCACCAGGTGTCTAGCTAGCATCACCAGTGACCGAGCTAGCTCCACCAGTGGCATAGCTAGCACCACCATTGACCTAGCTAGCACCACCAGGGACCTAGCTAGCACCACCAGGGACCTAGCTAGCACCACCAGAGGCCTAGCTAGCACAAGCAATGTCATAGCTAGCACCACCAGTGACCTAGCTAGCACCAGCATTAGCCTATCTAGCACCACCAAGGGCCTATCTAGCATCACCAGTGGCCTAGCTAGCATCATCAGTGACTGAGCTAGCAGCACCAGTGGCCTAGCTAGCACCACCAGTGACCTAGCTAGCACCAGCATTAGCCTATCTAGCACCACCAATGACCTAGCAAGCATCACCAGTGGCCTAGCTAGCATCATCAGTGACCCAGGTAGCAGCAACAGTGGCCTAGCTAGCAACATCAGTGACCTAGCTAGCACGACCAGGAACCTAGCTAGCACCACCAGGGACCTAGCTAGCGCAACCAGTGGCATGTTTGAAAGTGGTGACTGATATTTCTGATTCCAATTATGAAAGTTGTGTTGAATTGTGGCAAACAATTGAGCTACGGCCCAAAATAAAAATGTGCATCCAGTTTTTATATTCTAGTAGCACAGTTCCAGTTTTAATTTTTTATTTTCATTCGTCAAGTGGTACATTACATTAAAAACAAAACAGTGCAGGTTATCAAGTTGGCAAACAGAATCTAATAGACAATAAATGTTCATCAAAGGCATGCATCAAATACATTAATTAAAGGAAGAGAGGAAGAGGAGAAGAGAGAAAGAAAAGAAAGAGAAACAAAACAACAAAAACGCCATTAAGCGCACAGTTGACAACATACGTTTCTGATGTGCACTGCTGTTGACCTGATGTCTAAAGTATTTGAAAACTGTAGACTGCTTTGAATTTACGTGTTTTTCTTCAGAAAATTGTGTTGTGCAATGCACCATTTCGACCATTATAAAAAAATAAATCTCGAACTAAAACGCCATCAAAAAACCGCTGTAGGTGCATTTGGGCTCCCTCGCTTCAATTATTGTTTCCTATTGAAAACCAGGCGCTTTAAACACAATTGACCAGAAAAAAACCAACACATATGTGCTCTTCTGCTGCGGTATTTGAGATATTGTCCTATCCTACATTGCGCATGTCTATCTTTTCTGTAGAACCTCAGACAGGAAGGCCAGGGTAGAGGTTACGTGCCGTAGGTGTAAACATTGTTTATCTACAGGAAGCAGGGGCAGGAAATGTGCCGCGTGGGTGCTGAGCACAGCAAACCTTGTGTGCATGTCCTTGTTTGCCAGGTGGGAAGATGCCGACAACAATACTGATATATAAGGGCCTAAAATGTAACATCGCTTTTACCTGAGGCCCGGACGTCGCGATAAGCTCATCTGCATCATGGCGACATTGGGCCTCATTACACGGTAGGCGGTAAGGGTTTACCCGTACCGGTAAGGGTACCGATACCGGTAAACCCTTACCGCCTTACTGCGAGGTCCCTTTGCGGAACCCGACCTTAACGGCTGGTTTTACCATTGAGCCCTTCGGGGGCAAAAATGGGAATGAGGAAGTGCCTTGGTGAATGGGGAATTACCGCCCCCGCTCACCTTGGAGTAGGGCGGTAATTCCGCCATCCACCAAGGCGGACACGGTAAAATACCGGCGGCAACCATGGCGCTAATAGCGCCATGGTTACCGCCTACCGTGTAATGAGGCCCTATATAGACCGTGATGGGTACATGTGATATGGGGGTGCATAAAGTCTGTGGGCGTTTGTAACACGGGGGCTTTGGGTGCTAGGTGAGGGCATGTCTTGCTGTGTTTGGCCCTTCATTTAATTGCAAGGAATGTTTAGATTGATGCATATTTACATTTGAAGTTCAAATGTTGAAGGGGTTGGGAACTGTACAATACATTCATTGGGCCTCATTAGGACTCCAGCGCTGGTCCATGCCGGAGTCCGCCATGGCGGAATGGGGAATTACCACCCCATTCCGAGGTTGGTGGGGCGGTAATTCCCCATGCTGCCATGGCCCTTCTCCATTCCCATTTTTGCCCCATAGGGCTCAATGGGAATGGGGAAGGCGCTAATTACGGTACCACAAACTGCGGTACCGTAATTAGCACCAAGGTCCCTTTGCGGGTCCCTACTTTAACGGCTGGTAAAACCAGCCGTTAAGGTCCAGTCCCACAAAGGGACCTCGTAATCAGGCGCTAGGTGTTTAACAGCGCCGCAGCCTTTTACGGCGCCGTTAAACACTTAGCGCCTGGGTCATAATGAGGCCCATGTAGACCACTCTCTGGATAAGCCTTGCTGCTCTATTCTCAAGGTCATATGATTTGTTTTGGTCCAGCTACTGGCGAGGAGACTGTGCCGTACTCTGCCTCAGCTCTGGGAGTGTGATAAGGTTGCAGTTGGCTCTATTCTGAAGGACATATGATTTGTTTTGGTGCAGCTACTGGCGAGGAGACTGTGCCGTACTCTGCCTCATTCTCTGGGAGTGTGAGAAGGTGTCAGTTGGCTCTATTCTCAAGGTCATATGATTTGTTTTGGTCCAGCTACTTGCGAGGAGACTGTGCCGTACTCTGCCTCAGCTCTGGGAGTGTGATAAGGTTGCAGTTGGCTCTATTCTGAAGGACATATGATTTGTTTTGGTGCAGCTACTGGAGAGGAGACTGTGCCGTACTCTGCCTCATTCTCTGGGAGTTTGAGAAGGTGTCAGTTGGCTCTATTCTCAAGGTCATATGATTTGTTTTGGTGGAGCTACTTGCGAGGAGACTGTGCCATATGCTGCCTCATCCAGTGGGAGTGTCAGAAGGCGGCAGGTGGCTCTACTCTGAAGGTCATATGATTTGTTTTGGTGCAGCTACTGGCGGGGAGACTGTGCCATACGTTGCCTCATGCTCTGGGAGTGTGAGAAGGTGGCAGTTGGCTCTATTCTGAAGGTCATATGATTTGTTTTGGTGCAGCTTCTGGCGAGGAGACAGAGCCATACTCTACCTCATGCTCTGGGAGTGTGAGAAGGTGGCACTTGGCTCTATTCCGTAGGTCATATGATTTGTTTTGGTGCAGCTATCGGCGGGGAGACTGTGCCATACTCTGCCTCATGCTCTGGGAGTGTGAGAAGGTGGCAGTTGGCTCTATTCCGAAGGTCATATGATTTGTTTTGGTGCAGCTACTGGCGAGGAGACTGTGCCATACGTTGCCTCATGCTCTGGGAGTGTGAGAAGGTGGCAGTTGGCTCTACTCTGAAGGTCATATGATTTGTTTTTGTACAGTTATCGGCGGGGAGACTGTGCTGTACTCTGCCTCATGCTCTGGGAGTGTGAGAAGGTGGCAGTTGGCTCTATTCTGAAGGTCATACGATTTGTTTTGGTGCAGCTTCTGGCGAGGAGACTGTGCTATACTCTGCCTCATGCTCTGGGAGTGAGAGAAGGTGGCAGTTGGCTCTACTCTGAAGGTCATATATTTTGTTATTGTGCAGCTATTGGCAGGGAGACTGTGCCATACTCTGCCTCATGCTCTGGGAGTGTGAGAAGGTGGCAGTTGGCTCTATTCTGAAGGTCATACGATTTGTTTTGGTGCAGCTTCTGGCGAGAAGATTGTGCCGTACTCTGCCTCATGCTCTGGGAGTGTGAGAAGGTGGCAGTAAGCTCTATTCTGAAGGTCATACGATTTGTTTTGGTGCAGCTTCTGCCGAGAAGATTGTGCCGTACTCTGCCTCATGCTCTGGGAGTGTGAGAAGGTGGCAGTTGGCTCTATTCTGAAGGTCATACGATTTGTTTTGGTGCAGCTTCTGGCGAGAAGATTGTGCCGTACTCTGCCTCATGCTCTGGGAGTGTGAGAAGGTGGCAGTAAGCTCTATTCTGAAGGTCATACGATTTGTTTTGGTGCAGCTTCTGCCGAGAAGATTGTGCCGTACGCTTCCTCATGCTCTGGGAGTGTGAGAAGGTGGCAGTTGGCTCTATTCTGAAGGCTGCATGATTTTGCTTGGTGCAGTTATCAGCGGGGAGACTGGGCAATACTCTGCATCCACTGGCGAAACTGGGGCCTCCGCAGCCCTGCGGTGCAGCCCCCCCCCACCACCAGGGGTCTATGCAATTGCAACTCACGAGCATCACAGTTGACCACAAAAAAATGAAAAAGGCCCTTCAAAGGTCGTACAGGCGTCTGTTTCATTTTGCTTTTTTTAAGGCAGGGTGGAACTCAAGCCTTTCTTTCTCTTGCAGGGTACACTATCTCTTTAGGTGGTTCAGGTT
This sequence comes from Ambystoma mexicanum, assembly GCF_040938575.1. Taxonomy (NCBI): domain Eukaryota; kingdom Metazoa; phylum Chordata; class Amphibia; order Caudata; family Ambystomatidae; genus Ambystoma; species Ambystoma mexicanum. The sequence continues at coordinate 591,678,941 of NC_090921.1, forward strand.
TCTAGGCAACCAAGAGTCCCGAGGAGCAGAGAACTTCTTTCTTGCTGTCATTGCCCTGCCCGGCGCTCACCCCCGGGACTAGAGCCCAGAAGACATCTGTTTAGACAATAGATAGGATTTGGCACCAGAGAAGGCACTCAGGAAGCCAGTGCTTCCCCACAGCAAGAGAGTTGCCAGTCACTTGCACTGCCAGGGAGGAATGTTACAAACACACAACCTACATGGTTTCACACTGACCCAACACAGTACAGGTTTTAAAAAGGCACCCACAAAATACCATCATTCTTTCTGGCTGTTCGGAATGACAGAGGTGGGCTATTGTTCCAGCCTGTACATTGCACCTGTATCTTCATGTGTGCCCTTCCACTCCTTATGATAAATACAGCTATTTTCACATTGAATTGGAGTTTAAGGCAGGGAGCCGTACGATAGTGCTTTGTTTCATGCATTTATGCTGGGGTTATCACAGATGAATGGCAGCAATATTGGCACCAGGTCATTTCCCCAAGGTTTTGTGTTCCAGCTCCATTGTGGGCAGATTTAGATTTGGGGGGTCTTGCAATGGAATCCTGATAGCAGGGATGCTTCTGGGACCCTGACTCCTCCTCAGCTTTCTCTGATGGCAGACATCTATGCAGCCTTCTTCTTCAACATCAAGGTATCTGGTGTCTGGGTAGCAGCCGCGTGCCATACTATGGGTACTGCCCAGCGGTCTGATCCACTGTGCCACCCTCCAGTGTCACCTGTCTCCGATGCCTGCCAGGAATTATAAGCACCCATTGCTACTGGCATTGTGCTTGTCTGGATTGAGTGAAAACAAAAAATGCAACCACCACCAGCACTGGTCATTGGGCTGGATTTTTCCGGATCCGAGAACTGGCAAAATATGTGTCACCAGATCACCATTTCCACCCCTCAAGGGTTCTATTGTTTTTAATGTGCTTTTGTTGCTGAATCCGGGATTCGAAGAGACATCTGCAGAACAAAAGTTGAGAGAGACTTACCCAGTAGACAAATTAAATGCGTGGTTACGCTACAAGTAAATATGCTTGGTAGGATTGCACTCTGCAGTAAATATTTAAGCAATCTTTGTAGGTTTAAAAGGTGTGCATCTTTTATACTTAGCTTGCAACAGCATAGAAACACTCCTCTTCTCTAGGGTTATTTCCCAGGTGTTATTGAATAATCGACTGAAATTGACATTTTTATTTATGGAAGGGCTTAGTAAAATCTCCCCAGCGACACCCCCACCCGCTGGTCGGATCCCACAGTTATTAATGTCCTTTTCCAGCACTAACCACCACCATAAACAACACACACCTTCATGCATTGCAGTCACAATGAGCAAGTGCAATCATGTAAGACAATATCTGCACATTGGACCGTCACATACTGATTGTCCCACTGGTAAGAAACTCAATGGGAGGGCCCAGCACAGAATATGTTAAGCCTCTGTTTATTTAGTCTGTACTCTGCAATTTTGTAAACTAAACGCAGTGACTTCTGATCCTGGATACCTTACCCTGCCAGACTTCTTGATCCTTGGTCATCTTTTTCCGTTTCCTTGATTGTGCCCTAGACTTCTACTAATACTAGCAGACTTGTCTTGTCTCCTGACGTCTTTGGTTCCACCATGGCCAATGCCTGGTGTTTGTCAGTCCTTTAGGCACTAACTGATTATCTGGCTTATATATCCTCGCCCTCAAACACTGCCATGCATCTTCTCATCTTCCTCCAACAGATGCTCTGTGTGCCCTACAGCAAGACAATGCAGATTATGGCTATATTCATTTACATTTTTAAATGTGTTCATATTTATTTCATGTATCATGTGTTTCGACCAGAAACGGTTAGAAAAAGGAAACAGTTGACCACTGGTGTAACAGGAGCCCCTGCTGTGTCAGGGGCCCTGCTACCCAAGGTCCAGGGGGAGCGATGCCGCCCTCAACAGTCAGTGTGAATGCTGAGAAGAGGCCGGCTTCAGCTGGCACAGGAAGGAGGCACTCTGTCTCGTGACCTGCATAGACTGGGTAGGGCCTGAGCAGGCAAGGCCCACCTAATCTGTAAATGCTGACTCAGCAGCACTGTGTGGGCATTTACAGATGTTAATATAACTGCAGTGGGCACAACTGCATTAGCTTCAGGTCCAACTTGTTAGACAATCCTGGCTACGCCTCTGTCCGCCTCTGGCTCACTTGCTGCACATGTCAGACAGGAAGCAGAGTCGCTGCTTCCTGTTTCCATGCCGTACCTAACCCATAGGCCTGGAAGGAAGAAGGCATATCGCTTGTGCGGAACAGGTGAGGTAAGAAACGTAAAAAATAAATATGTATGTGTGAGTGCTTGTCTGATGTGATTGTGTATGTAATGTTATGGATGTATGTATGTATGTATGTATGTTTTTGTGTGCATGCATGTGAATGGTGCATGTACGTAAGGGTGGCGAGTGTGGCTGCCATGTGTTTGAGAATGCAGTGTGTGTGGATGAATGGTCTGGGTGCCTGTGTGGAGAATGCAGTGTGAGTGAATCTCAGAGCTGTGTGGGTGAGTGACAGGTGGGTGAATGGGTATAAATGTGATTGTCTGTGTGCACATGTTCTTGGGTGCTTGGGTGGATATTGCAGTGTGAGTGAAGGTGAGAGAAGATGTATGGGTGTGCATGTGTGAATGTTCTGGGTGAGTGCCTGTTTGTAGAATGCAGTTTGAATGACGGTCCATGAGTGAGTGAATGGGTATGAATGTGATTATGTGTTTGTGTACATTTTCTTGGTGGGTGCCTGTGTGTAGAATGCAGTGTGAGTGGCTGTGTAAGGTGTATGGATGATTGATAGGTGAACGGGTATGCATGTGACTAAAAATGTTCTGGGTGTGTGTGTGTGCCATGTGGAGAATGAAGTGTGAGTGAATGTGAGAGAAGGTGTATGGGTAAGTGAAGGGTGGGTGAATGGGTATGAATGTGATTGTGGGTGCATGTTTGGAGAATACAGTGTGAATGTTCTGGGTACTTGTGTGAGTGAATGTGAGTGAAAGTGCATGGATGAGTGACTAATGGGTAAATGGGCATGAATGGGATTATGTGTGTGTGCAAGTGGCTGGGGGTCAGGAGTCTGCCCTGTCTCCTCTGTTTTTACAGAGCCATCCGACATGAACATCTGATAATCCTGGGGGACTTCAACATATGGTTTGAAGAAAAAAACTCCAGCTCACAGAGTTCACTAAAGCAACTAGCAACCATGAAACTACAACTGGTCAATGCAGCAACACACACAGCAGGACACACAGTTAACACAATTTTTTTTTCGTCAACGAAAATCTTATCACCACTGCACCACTGATACAGATGCCTTGGAGCGATCATCTGATTATCCCATTCGTGATCACGCTACCAACTAAAGCAACCAACCAGCCCCTCAAACTCCCAATCACCACAAAAAGAAACTGGAAAGCCACCAAAGCGAGCAACCTAATAGAAAAACTTGAGCTTACAAAACCATATGCAACCAAAATGACAAGGCAGGCCTAGACAGAAAAACAGACCTACTACATTAATAGATCGCTGATACAATCGACAGCACCTACCTGGAAAAAACGGTCACCGTATCAAGAAAAAGAGAAATGGAAAAATGGTTCACCCCACTACTGAGCACCAAGAAAAAGAAAAACAAGAAGCTGGAACTAGAATGGAGGAAAGAATGTGACCAAGGTAAGAAAACTCCGGCAAATCCGATTGTACAAGAAGGAAATTCAAAAGGCAAAGAATGACGACAGAATCATTAAAGCCACCAACAAACAAAAAGAAATGCTCAACATCATAAACGAAATGAGGAACCCGCTAGGTTGCGTCCACACTCCGATACCTTCACAGAAAATACACAACAACCTAGCAGACCATTTAAAAATAAAATCAACAACATCCGACAAATCATATTAAACATACAGATCAATCTTAACACACAACCAATCAGATCCAACGAGGAGCCAGAGCACAAATTCCAAAACCTCCCGCAAATATCAGTAGAGACATTTGTCAAGCTGGTAAAAGATAGCAAGAAAGCAGGCTCGCCCATGGACCCCTGCCCCCCAGACATCTACAAATCAATCCTCACACAAGGAACGCCATTAGAATACTACAGAAATCTCTTGAACCTGTCGCTTGCAACAGGGACCGTCACACAAGCCTTCAAATCAGCAAATACTAAACCACTCCTTAAGAACACAAGTGGTGACGTGGAAGACCTCTCCAACTACAGACCTATTTCAAACATCCTGAACCCGGCAAAACTCCTAGAAAGCTACATATACAAACTAACTCAAGAGCACATAGGAAAACACCAGTTGTTGAATCAAGCACAAGTCGGCTTCAGACCCATGAGAGCGACAGAATCAGCACTCGTATCCATCTGAGATGACCTAAAGACAAATGCCGACTCCATCATAACCTCGGCCCTGATTCTAGTAAGTTATGACACCCTCATCAAGAGATTAGAAGAAAGAGGTATAACGGATTTAGCACTACTCTGGATTAAAATCATTCCTAGCAAACAGAATAGAGACTGTCTGGATAAAGCCCTTCAAATCAGCTCCTCGAGTGAACAACTGCAGAGTACCACAAGGATCCTCACTATCACCACTGTACTTCAACAGCTACCAGACTCCACTAATCAAGATCTTAAAACATACAATCTGACATGCTACAACTACGCAGACGACACTCAAATCATCTACAAAATCTAAGATGCACAAGAAGAAAACACAACTCTAGGAGAATGTCTCAAAGAAATCTATGACTGGATGAATGGCAACAACTTAAAAATCAACCCAGGAAAGACAGAAATCATGATTATATCCAAAAACCAAGAGAACAACATCTACATCCCATGGCCAATAGAATTGGGAACGGCGCCCACACCATGAAAAGTAGTCAAAGACCTGGGAATCCTAATGGACAATGCACTAACATTAGAACCACAAGTAAATGCCATAATTAAGAAATGCTCCTTCCTCCTTCACTCAACAAAAAGAATTATATCATTTCTGTCCTTTACCCACAAAACACTGACAATCGTCGCTCTTATCATGTCAAGAATCGACTACGCCAACAGCCTCTACCTCGGAATACCTACTGAAGAAACTGCAACGCATCCAAAATGCAGCGGCCAGACTTCTCAAATTATCTAGAAGAGACCACATCCCACCAGCGCTAATCAAACAATGTATCACATTTAAAGCATTGTGCATAACACACAGAGCAATCAGAAGCCAGGGAGCCGAATTCCTACAAAAGAAAATAACAGTCTACAAGCCGACAAGTCTCCTCAGATCAAGCAATCAAATCCACCTGGGAGCAAACCCATATGCAAGAAAAAACTTGGGGTCTCCTCTTTCTCCCACCAGGCGGCAAAAACCAGAACAACCTCCTGAAAGAAATAGAAAACACAAAAAACCACCTACAATTCAGAAAACTGCTCAAAACCTGGCTCTTCAAGACCTCGGAACCAGACGGAGACAACTGAAACAATAAAACCAAAAATGCAAAGAGAGCCAATTAACAACAAACCCATGATGGGACAGATAACACCGAGAACCAACAGAGAAGGGGACCACCCGCAAGAACTAAAGAGACAATGCAAGCTGAACCGACCACGAGCGACAATCCATTCAGGACTGAAAAATACATAACAAGGCTGACACAGACAACAGGTACAACTAACAACCTAACCCACTACCCAGCATCCCCCCTGCCAGAATTGACAAAATAACCTTATGTGTAAACCGCCAATCCAATGCCACTTTGCATCCACACTATTCAACAATTACCTCACGCTTACAAGACAGCCATCTTTAAAACCAATCCCTCCATATAAGCAAACCCGCTAGCCAAAACAACACCACTAGTGCTACACTAAGAAAGCCATACCTAAGGTAGTAAGTAGATGATAGAATCCACTAGACATACATACACGAAACCCAGGCAGAATTTCTAGAGATGGACTTACATCCAAAACAACTAACCTGACACACACAACCGAAATAAACGGAGACATAGGTATGGTGACTGCCTTGCGTCAAATCTGGACATGGTGGTAACGACTGAACTAAATTGCGTCACACCCAGATAGAGCTATGGGAATGGGCCTGGGTCACACCTAGATAGTTTCATGGGGACCAGTTTGCATCATGCACAGACTGGGATGGGAGTGTTGGCCCGAGTCACAACAAAGATAGAATTGTCGAGACTGACTAGCGTGTCATAAGGACAGGGAGGTGAGGGACAGCCTTGTATCATGCTGAAACAAGATCACGGTAAGGAAGACATTTATCTAAAACCTTTCAAGACCCACAAAATTAGTGTGCATCTCTTCAGACAACAATGCTAATAACCAACGCTACTAAAACCTCACCCCTCTGCATACACCTCTCAAACTTTAACCAAACACAACCATACCTCTAAAACCACAGCAACCTGCATGCACTTCACTACACTGCAACAACAAACAAACCAACCACACACATCCTTACACAACAGCACACGATGGATACCGAACTGAAGCTGCCAACAGCACATTACAGCTGCCTTGCTTTGTCCTACTAACGTACCCCAACGGACCTGCTTTTTTCAGATCCGCTAGAGCACCGGGGGACCACTCCGGTGGGGATAGTGCACAGTTTAAATATCCTTTAACATTAACATCAACATATGTACGCCTTTGTGCTAATCCACATTAATCAATGTTAAAGTGTGACTTTCTACAAATACGTTGATGATAATCACATTTTATGGCACCTTTATGTCCCCAACAAAATCTCAGAGGATATCCTGCGGTAATGTCAGTGTCACGTTAATCAGTGGTTACATTACTAACCTTTTAAAGCTGAACGAGGGGGCGCTGTTGCGCACAGCTAAGATGGCCGCCTAGGTGAAGAGCTCCGGCTCGATCGAAATCCTTTAACTTCTAAATCCTTCCAGGCTTGCGCTGGCCATCGTGCTGCTACAGAATAGTGCGGGGGAAGGTCCTCGGTAGACACCCTGCGAAGGCGGTGCGCTAAGACACCGGGACGGCGGAGATATCATTGCCTACATCTGCAGCGCATGTTGAGCCGTGGCGTGGCCGCCTGCGGGCTCCAGGCGATTCTCACTCAAGCCCGAGGCTCGTAACGGCAGATCGGCCTGGTGGGGAGGGGCAGCCCGCCGAAACACAAGTGCTGCCCGTGGGCGGCGACATTCCGCTTCCTCTCCTTTAGCCTGCGCGGAAGAAGGAGCGCAGACCTCCCCACACCGGACTTCGGGCGGCAGGAGAAGCCCGACGGAGCCACGTCGAGACGACAATGCTTGCCCCCTTGGATCTTGGTCCCCCCCGCGGCTAAGCCCAGCTAGGACTGAGATGATGAAGTAAGTGGGCCGACCGGGGTGGCGGAGACACCGAGGGTCAACACTGTACATTGCTACGGAAGTGGGGACGAGCGGTGCAGATTTGGGGGCGAGACCCTACTATAGACCCTACTATAGAAGCGCTTCCAAAGTGGAAATCCTCTTAGGACCTCCCGGGAACAAACACTGTCTGTCACTGTAGTGTGCTAACAACGTACAGCAAAACCGCTGCGGGCAGTCGTCGACAGCCAGCAACACACAGGTGGGAAAGCACAGTCCATCCTGGAATTTGCGGCGTCGCCTAATGGGCCGCACTGAGAGGAAAGCTGCAGGGGTAAGAAAGACCGGCCCAATGGATTCCTACACAAGCTCCCAACAACAGGAGACACCAGGGGGTGCAACACAAACTTCCGAAGGCTCAAACATAGACCCCTTGGACCGCTTGGCAACAATTGTGCAAAATGGGTTCCTGGCCGTCAACGTGAAACTAGATGACATAGTGGCGACGATTGGGTCCTTGAAAGCGCGAGTGGAAAAGGAAAGTGCACGCATCTCGGAGGCAGAGAACAGTATAGGTGTGAACGAAGACGTGCTTACACAACACGGTCGTGATATAGCCCTACTCCAGACGGAGCTCCATAAGACGCAAAGTAAGTGCGAGGAACTTGAACCCAGGTCCCGCAGGAATAACATCCGGATTGTGGGAATGGCGGAGTCGTTTGGCAAGGGCTGCATGGAAAGGAGTGTGGAAGAATTATTGAAATCCGTATTGGGGGAAGACTCCCTGTCAAGCCACTTCCTCGTCGAAAGGGCCCATCGTATCCTGGCACCAACCCCCAAACCGGGCGCTCCACCTCGAACCATCATGGCACGTCTCCTGAATTATAGGGACAGAGACACGATCCTTCGACTAGCAAGAGAAAAAGGGACACTACATCATGAAGACAACAGGATACACATTTACCCGGACTTTTCTGCAAATATACAAGCACAGCGCAGATCCTACGAGATGGTCAAAAAACAGCTACGGCTCTGCAATACACCCTATGCCTTGATATTCCCTGCGAAAATTAGAATCCAGCATGGGGGCAGAGCCCACTTTTTTGAAAACCCTGCGGAGGCGATAGCATATATTGAGGCCTCTATTCCGCTGTCTCCTAGAGATCGCGCAAGAGACCCAAATGCAAGACCCTGCCCAGGTGAAGGCAGAGGAGATCCGGCAGACGGATGATGCACCCCCCCTACTAACTGAAAACATGCCGTCTTTGCTGTACAGTCGACACAGCCAGACTGGACCAAAACCCGATATAACCGAGCCGTAGAGTCTCCCGCGTGGGCGGCCAGATGGCTAGGCATTGCTCTGCGACGAAGCTCCCTCAGGAAAGTTCCAATCAGTTACTTGGGTTCATCGTCAAGTTGGGGCAGATGATGTGGGTGGAGGGCAGGAAAGGGCAAAAGGGGAAGTTTTCTTGTTGCGATCACCGCCCAGTTGAGTTTGAGGCTGGGAGGAATGTTTGCGCAGTTGAAGATTGCAGGTTTGTTGAAAAAAGGTCTCACAGATGCAGCCACCATTTCAGCCCTGATTGCACATACATCTATGGTTGTCATAATACAATACAATGCGTACACGTAGGAAATGGGTGAAGGGTTAAAGGTTAAACTGATGACATGGAATGTCCGAGGCCTAAACAACCCAATGAAAGCCAGAAAGGTGGGCAATTATGTTAGCAGGCACGGGCCCCAAATCTTAATGCTACAGGAAACACATGCGCAGGGCTCCATTAATGATCAAATGCTGGTAAAATGGGGCAAGCAGCGCTATTACACGAATTACTCCTCACAATCCAGGGGGGTAAGCATTTTGATTCACAAATCGCTAGGGTTCATCGAGAAAGGCCACCTGGTGGACTCGACGGGCAGATATGTGATTGTTTGGGGGGAAATTGCTGGAGAACAGACAACCCTGGTAAATACCTATGGTCCCAATCTTGAAGATCCAGACTTTTACTTACACTTATTTGAAATCCTTGTTAAACATGAAGCGACAACCATACTATGGGGCGGGGGGGGACTTTAATGTTGTACTGGACCAGACCTTGGACAGGTCCGCCAAGACGCCTAGGCCACCATCTAGGACGGCACTTGCTTTGAAACAGATAGTACAGCAGCTGTTCCTGCTAGATGCTTGGAGAGTGCTCCACCCAACAAGCAAGCGCTACACGTTCTATTCCTCCGTACATGACAGTGAGTCACGCATAGACTATTGGTTTGTCCCCTCAAATACGACACATGCCCTACAGAGTTGCAAAATCCTTCCTCGTACATTATCTGATCACTCTCCCGTGACCATGGAAATTACCCTTGGGCACGTCCCCAAGCAGGCTAGAAGGTGGAGAATGCCTATTAGTATATTAAAGGACCCAAACGTCGCAGAAGGCCTGCACACAGACATCGCCAATTTCTTTGCAGACAACATAGGGTCTGTTGACCATGTCTCGACAGTCTGGGAAACTTTTAAGGTGTGGGTAAGAGGGGTCCTAATGTCTAAAACAACGGGCCTTCTGAGGGAGGTACGCCGAGACATGGAGAGGGTGGAGAGGGATCTGAACGTAATGGAGGAGACATATGGTCGGACACATGGAGGAGACACCCTTGCTGAAATACACAAATCTCTCAGGGAATTTGACAAACTGGCGGTAAGGGAAGTACATTATATAGCAGCCCCCTCAAGAGCTCGGAGGTACGGGGAGGGGAATAAGACAGGGAAAATGCTGGCCAACCTGGTTAAGCAGGAACATCATGTGGCCCCGATTGCATCGATACACACAGCGGCAAATGTGATGGTAACAAGCGAACAGGGAATAAATGATGAATTTGTAGAGTTTTACAAAACACTATATGCGAATAAAGATAGGAAATCCCCTGACGAGATCAAAGCTTATTTGGCCACCTTGGAGCTCCCCAAACTCAAGGAAGAAAATAGGCTAATATTGGAGCAACCTGTCACGGCAGAGGAGCTCACTGAGGCGATCAAAGGGCTCGCGTCTGGCAAGATGCCGGGCTCGGACGGCCTGGGAGTGGAATTCTACAAGGAATTCCGGGAAGAACTGATCCCGGTTTTGCTGGAGGTGTGGGGGGAGGCCCTTGGTAAACGAACGCTGCCACAAACAATGCGCAAGGCCATAATCACGGTGTTTCCCAAACCTCAGCGTCCGCCGCAAGATATGTCATCCTATAGACCCCTGTCCCTGATAAATGTGGATGCAAAAATCTTTGCGAAAGTGCTGGCAAACCGTATGCTACCCATCACGCCATTGTTAGTACACACAGATCAAAGCGGATTCATTCCCCAAAGATCCACCGCCCTAAATTTGCGTAGGCTATTCAGCATAATGTCACAGATCAATCCGAACAAACAAGCAGTGGCAATCTCCCTTGACGCGGAGAAAGCGTTTGATTCGGTTTCCTGGGAGTATTTGTTCTTGGTATTGGAGGCATTTGGGGTTGGCCCATATTTCATTCAATACGTCAAATTGCTTTATACAGCTCCGTGTGCGAAAGTATACACGAATAGAACTATGTCTCAAAGGTTCGAACTGGGCAGAGGTACCAGGCAGGGGTGCCCCTTCTCCCCTATCCTTTTTGCTTTGACGATTGAACCCATGGCAGCGGCGATACAGTTGAGACATGGCAACAGGGGCATAACGCTGAAGGGAGCCACCCAAATAATATCACTATATGCGGATGATACGCTACTCTATGTTCGAGAACCCGAAAAAAACATTGTCCCCATCATGACAGACATCAACGAGTTTGCAGAATACTCGGGATACACGGTCAACAGCTCCAAATCAGAAGTGTTCCCGCTCACCCCCTCCACAAAATGCCCAGCTCACATGTGTCGCCTTAAATGGGCTGAACAACACATCAGGTACCTTGGGGTGCTGGTCTCTTGTAATAAACAAACATTATATATTGATAACTATGACCAGGCGCTGCATAGGCTTAACATCAAATTGCAGGTCTGGAGGCGTCTCCCAATTTCACTACACGGTAGAATTGCCATTCTTAAAATGATCGTACTTCCGAAACTATTATACCTATTTGTAAATATCCCTATATGGCCGGGGAGAAAGTTCTTCTCTAGACTTCGCTCTATGGCGGTGTCCTTTCTGTGGAACGGGAAGATGGCCAGAATCAGCTGGGAGAAGATGACAGAGCCGTATGAGAAGGGGGGGAATAGCTGCACCAGACTTTGAGCTCTATTACACTGTGTCACAAGCACAATTTGCAAAGTACTGGTATGATGAATGTGACAACTCCCCTCATACGCAAATAGAAGAATGCACCACCGAGCCCACGAACATTAGGTCAGTGATTTTTAACACTGGGCACAAAGACTCTTGCGAATTCGACCCTGTGAGTTGTACGGTGAAAGCCTGGGGAGCAATACACAAAAGACTGAAAATAGAGACCCCATATAACCCCGATGCACCCCTGTGGAAATACCCTGGCCTCCCCCCCACGTTTGATACCGACATACAGGAAACCTGGGACCCGGGCATGGAGATGAAAATAGGTGACATGTACATAGAGGGGAAGTTTGCGACCCTTGCAGAGTTCACTAGAGGCGTGGGAGGTGGGCAGCTCAAGACATTGCAGTATTATCGAATAAGATCTGCATATCAAAGGCGTTGGCCGTCATTCCTAGACGAACCCCCTGCTCACCCGTGCTTGCGGCTGGCCACTACACAGGGCGGGTTGGGAATTTCCAAACTTTATAAGGCAATACAGACTCACTCCGTTGTGGTAAACCAGGTGAGGGAGAAATGGGAAACTGACATGAAAATGCCAATACCAGAAGAAAAGTGGGTAAGATACTGTGCGCTCACGAAAAGAGTCTCCCTTAATGCCGGGCTTTGGCAAATACAGTTTAAAATTCTAAACAGGTTGCACTATACCCCTGCTAGGATAGCTACATTCACGCCTGATAACCCAGGCAAGTGTCCCAAGTGTGGGTCCCTGGCAGCGGGATCCTACCATATGTACTGGGAGTGTCCAGCCGTGGCGCGGTTTTGGGAAGGGGTTGCGAATATGCTAAATGAAATCACACAGACTCCCCGCGCTTGACCCCACAAAAATACTTGTTCGGTGATATTGGTAAATGTTCCGAAAAACTCAGAAGGCTATTTAATGTGTCATGTGTCATAGCTAAACGATGCATATTGAAGGCATGGAAGAGCCTGGCTGCCCCCACAATGGACGCCTTCCTACGGGAGTTAACTTACATAAATGAATGGGAGGAGCAATATGTACTGACCCAACCGAGCATGAGCAGGCCAAAAGACATCTGGGGCCCATTCAGGGCGTACCTCTGCGATATGCTTTCAGACACTGAAATGAATATTTGAATGACAACCGAACGAAGGTATTGCTATGTATGCGACTGTATATTGTGTTCACTGTGCACCAATGCAACTGTCGAGAGCATCAATAAAAATATGTTTTAAAAAAAAAACCTTTTAAAGCTGAACCTCAGCAAAATAGAAGTTATCCCATTCAATAACTCCCCTCAAACTGGGCCCCCAGCTAGTAGCTAGTAGCCAGACACCCATGGCCCTTTTTTCTGATGCCTAATATGGCTGCATGGAATTTGGACATCATCTTTGACATCAAACAACTACTCCAAATCACAAAAGTGATCAAAATCTGCTGTGTGGATGAGCAAACACTCAGGCAACCTTTCCGGTATCTGGTGCAAGCTGAATGCATAGAAGCCGTGTTGCACTGTTTACTTCCAGTATAGTCTATCCCAAAGCAGCATTACTCTGACTGCCAAATTATACACTCACTGTATTACAAAAGATAAAGTCTGCGGCCTCCAAAGATTCTCCCGAGTAGACTACTTCATGTATACATCACAGGTGTCTTGCATAACGTCTTTTGGCTTTCAGAGATGATGGCCACTCACACAAGTACCCAGAACATTCACTTTATGTCCCTGTCCGCACTCTTTGATCTTCAAACTCCTTTGTGTTAGAGGCATATTTAGGGACTCAAGTAGTTGGGAGATCTTTCTTCCTCCTAAGTACCCCAGAGTGGCATGCTTTCCCACCTGAGGGATGGTCCATCCCCACCTATCTAACATGTCAGGAGAAATTAAAAATATACCTCTACTCCAAAGGTGGGTAAATCCTGAATTGGCTCTTTTTTTCAGTTGTGGGGGAAAGTTTGGGAATTGAAATTATTTGTACTCCCCTTACGTATCACTGCATTATAATGCTGAGTAGGCACTGCAAACTGCCATGTTTAAATAACTGTTTTTTTCTTGCTCGTGCGAGGCCAGACTGACCATTGTACTTTGCAATGAAGGCCCCTTGCCTAGTGTGTACGAATGCTCACCTTCACATCCCTTGCTTCTGACGTGTTTCGCATTTGGCCTATGTAAGCCTGTTTTAGGCTCCCACTTTCATACGAAAAGCGGCACTATTAGACAGAACTCATAATATTACAAGCATTCTCATCTGCCACAGAGTGTTTATGAATCTTTAAGGAGTATATTCACATTGACTAAATATATTACGATAAGCTGTCCTTCCTGATAAAACGAACTAGTATGAGCGACTGCAGCTGCCATCAAAGGCTTGTATGATGAGGCTTTGCTCTCTGTTAGCAACAATGGTTCAAGGTGAGACTTTGCCCTGTTGGGAACACCCCATCCATTGAAATACATGTGTTCTTTTGGTTATAAGAGAACGTTGCTGAGGGAGGCGGTTTCACTTGTGTTGTAGTCTCGTGCTGCCATTGGTTCTGTTTTGTTACTGCTTTTTATTAATCAATTGTTCACCAATCCATTCTTTTCCACCAAATGTTTTTTTCCGTATGACGTTGGATTCCAGCTGCTCTGCGGAAAGGTCTGCGGGCCATCAGGCGCACTTCCCAGTGATCGCCGTGGGCCCAGAAGAGATCATTTTGTCATAGAGGGAGAGCTGGCCGGAGCACCCAGAGACTTGAGAAGGGCGGGCTAGCAGACGAGGAAGAAAGAGCCGATCAAAAAATCGCTATTTTGTCAATGTATTGTTATGTCTTGTAGTGTGTTATTTGAAAAAGGTTGGGGTGAATTCTTGTCTTTCAAATCTGAAAACCAAAAAAAGAAACCTGGAGTCTGAAATCCATTGGGATTATCTGAGAATACAGGAGGGAAAGTACCCTGCCTATTGAACTGCTTATATGAATAAGGAAAACATAAAAGCGCTTGGGCACCAAATTTTAAAAACAGTGCATCCATGCTCCATACTGACTTAAGAAAACCTGAAACAGCTGTGCCGGTTAGAGTAATGTAGTATGTATCAGGGATTAGGATAGATATGTCCTGTATGAGTGTGAAGAAAATATTTTGGATGAGATCCCCATGATTGTCTTGTCTTAACCCGTACCTTATTACTTGAAACCCTACATGTGCAACACAGTTGCAATCCTGCTTTATATTTCACACTCTCCCCTATCCTAGTACGCGAGCTGAAACAGGTTGTGTTTCTACCGATTATGTGTCTTGTCTTTGACCCTTAGTGGGGAAAAAACATCAAACTAAACTGTGCTGTGGTTGATCTTATGACGCAATAATGACAGTGTATTGAAGACGAGGTGTAACATGCGGTACTTATGTCGGATGTTGGGGGGCTGATGATGATGATGATAAAATGTATTATGAAATACTGAGGATGTTGTAGGTTAGAAGTTAAAGAGGTTTGAGGTTAAGTGTTTACATGTAATAAAAGTGTGTAATAAACTATATGTTACAATAAAACTAATATATATATATATATATATATATATATATATATATTATATATATATATATAATTTAATTAATTCTTCTAACGCACCAAATGCCCATAGGCCTCAAGGCGCACACAAATAACCCACAGATAGCGCAATACGAAAGTACAGTATAATATTGTTTCCCCACAGTTTTTTCCACTGGCTAACCTAGAGCGATTGATTCCACCAGTGTTATGCCACTGTCAACACATTGTAATTTTCTCTCCGGTGGCTCAGGATTAAATGCCAGTACAGTCAAATGGATTTAACCTCACTTTGTACAACATGGGAACTCTCACAGTGTCTTTGGAGATAGATAGATAGACTGATCTAGGATAGGTAGGCAGATAGATAGAGAAACCCAAAGATTTATAGATAGAAACATATATAGATGGATATATATATATATATATATATATAGGTATATATATATAAATACATAAATACATAGATAGCTAGATCCGAAGATGTAGAGAGAAATAGATGAAGCAACGGGCACATGGACAGCAAGAGAGAGAGAGAGAGAGAGAGAGAGAGAGAGAGAGAGAGAGAGAGAGAGAACCAAAGCCAGATAGATAGATAGATAGATAGATAGATAGATAGATAGATAGATAGATAGATAGATAGATAGATAGGCTATACCCCTGTGCTAGCAGTGGTGTGTTAGCAAATTAAAGGATATATTGAACTTCACATTGGAAAATGTAAAACTGTTTTCGCTATCATTCTTTAAACCATGGACGGATCTTCACCAAATGTGTCAAGTCAATTTCTCATGCAGCAAGTTTAGAGTCTGTTCTGAGATTGTGTGACAACTGTCAAGATTGCGAAGCAACTTGAATGTTGAGTTCAGACGAGTGAATGCTTCTATGGGGAGATTGTGTGCTTCTGTGACGTATGCCCAGAGTACTGCCATTGAATTTGTTCTCATCAAGTTTGACCGCATTAGTGAGTTTCACTTTACAGACAGGAAGTTGGCACACTTCCAGATTTTTAAAGATCTGTTTTTGAAAATAGCACGGTTCCCTCTTTGGTATGCCTTTGCAATCATAGTCCACAAATCGTTTGATGTAGGTTGCACTTGTCGTTAAGGAAAACGTGTCTCATGTAGATGTGTCCCTTGTGTAGTGTTGCAGTTTTTATTTGACCATGTCTAAGGAGACAACATGTGCATCAGATCTTGCATGTGTTACAGAGTACAAATGGCTAGGTGTGCAGTATAATCCTCAATTAGGATTACTGCCTCAGCCTGTAAGAGAATTGTGCCAGTGAAAGAAACAAACTGCACCAAAGCATGAACAAGCGAGTATACAAACACCTGCAAAACATTAAGGGGCAAGGGGAGGCTGGGCGAAGTTGACTGGGCATGGTTATGAAGAGGCCAATGAGTCATATGCTTCTGTGAATGTTATCCAAATAAACCGGCACAGTAGACTCTGCAGTAAGATATCTCAGTAGGTTAATGCACCTGATGCAGTGATCAATGTATGCTATGTGTCACCTGCAGGTGTTGGATTTGATTCTGGGTAAGAAGAACTAGGCCATTCTTCCTTCTCACTTGATCAAATTAGTACAGTTGACGTGGGGAATTGTAAGATTGCATCCCAGATCAACAGAGTGAGTCACGTGTCAGGCATTCCTGGATCTGATTTTCATCATTTGGAGGGTGATACATTGGCCCTCATTACGACCCTGGCGGAAATCGAAAAACGATGGCGGAAATGCAATACCGCCATCGAATAGCGCTCGGTGCGACTATGACCCGTCACCGCAAAGTACGATGCCATTAGCGACACCGTAGTGAACGCCAACGCTAACTGCACCAAGTACGCGCGCGCCATGCCAAACCGTAAATACCACCATGGCGCAAGGGTACGCGAATTCCGACCCTAGCGGACATGTACCTAACGCCATCAAGCACGGCGGAAAGTACCATTCCGCCATGGTGAGAAGTACGGCATCGCGAATCAACCGTAAACGGCCCCACTGAGTGCCTGTACACCGCTCCCTGGCCACATAGTACAACTCCCCGTAGGTGCAATGAAGTCACAATGCAACCAGTGAAATGTACAAGTCACCCATGCATGCCAACGAACAAAAGAATCTCAAGAGGGGCCAATGGGAGCTGCAGGGCATAGATGGCACGAATACAGAAGCCATTCCAATGGACATGACCTCAGTCCCCCACCAAGAAACGCACGCAAACACAGGCACCTGTGACCAGCAATATTCCGAAAATCACATCATTCCACCAGTCCACCTGGCTGACCGGCATCTGTTACACAAAACCTAATCCCCCGCCCCTGAGCATGACATCATTCAAACAGTCATATTGGCAGCCCTCATCCCTGACCTCACTGGGCTTCGTAGGCAAACGCGCCCAGCACAGTACCACGCAACTATACTCCGAAGCTGGAACCCAATGCAGATCTCCTCACAATACATCGCTCCCCAAATAGGAACATGCCACATCACTTGCAAAGAAGAACGCTACACGGCCCATATCAGAATAGAAATTTAATGCACAACAAATTCACCAAGCCCATACAGCCATTAGGCCATGAACTCCAAAACACATTTCACCATTGTGGGCTGCATCCGCAAGAAATGACCAGCTACTTCTTGTGTGACGCCCTGTTCCTTCATGGTACACAGGGCCACATTCTCGTACGAAAAGGCAACATGGAAGCGCACAGAACCGCAGGGCCGTCCCAATGGGGAGGCACTAGTCCAGCTGAAAGGCCGAAATGTTGCTCCGAGCCACTAGTACTGCGTAAGGGCATGTGGCCCATTGGCGATCGTCCCATAAGATCGTAATGCTGCTCCACTGATTAACACGAAGCAGCAGGTGTCGGGAGTAAAAGCCATCTGCAGGAGTGGCATACAGATGGCAGTGGCAAAAGGGGAGGAGATACCTGTCAACCAAAAGAAAAGAAAAAGAACAGAATGGCCATCAGAACTACATTCGAACAACTCACTTCAATGATCACACTAAATCCACAGCCATATGCATGCTAGCCCACTCCAAAGGATCATCACCACCCCAAAACCACTTGCGACTCATAACTATCTATATCGAGGTGTAAACACCATCACAAACGAGTGTACCTGTGCATGCGTCTGTGAAAACAGAACCCATCAGATGGGATTGGTAACGTGCATGGACACAAGTGTCTGAGGGCGCGTCGAGACAGGGAGGGCTCAACAAGGCCAGATAGACGATGGTCCCACTATGGCAGCCCTGCATCACATAGCGCAGGGGAGACGGACAGATTCCAAGAAGCCCTGTACATGGCAAACACTGTATCAAATCATCTGTCCATGCATCCATTCATCATTCCCTCATCCCGTAATGATAACGCCTGTTTCCATACTCACATAACATGTGAGAATTCCATTGAGTCTGTGCGTTATGCAGCCTGCAAAATCCACTGTGCCCCAGCCCGTAATTCCAGTGTTGTGAAGTAACATGTATTTGGGAACGTCCGGCCTCATCGTCCACTTCGCTATTGCGCATCCCAAACTATTCATATCAATCATTGCATCCTCGCCATGGCCCCTGTCCCAAGGACATTGAACAATAGAACGTTATATTTGCAGTCAGACCTGTGGGCATCTCCTCGCCGCTAGCTGATAACCGAAAGCGCCGCCCTTCGAATTCCTCATTTGCAACATCACGTCGAAAAGGCATCTGTGGCCGCTTGAAATCACAAATTAATCCATCTAGTGCGGCTGTGTGTGAAAATGGCAACTGCCTTCACTCACAAATGGGACGCCCCGCCCGTCGTTGCAACTCGGTACAGTGATGCATGAGGGTCCACCGTTACTCGAGTACTACGTTCCACTGACCCTTCACAAGTCTGTTCGCGACTGCAAAGATTGTATGTGAAACAATGGGACCATAGCCGAATGAACATATCAACCAATGTTACACGGCCATCGGGTACAAATACATGATTGTAATAGCAAGATGCCATTCCTCGAATTGCAGCGTTGTGTGCGGGACGTGCTCGGCCAAAGGGGAGAGCAGCTTGCACAGGTGGAATGAATCACCACAGGTGGAGGCCATACAGCCTGAAAACACATAAATTGCACACCCAGTCTCCTCCCACAACCACACCCACTCCGAAATGCTACCGGCAGGACTCGCGATGTTGGCCCTGGGGGACCTGATAGCACTGCAAGTACTCCAACTCCAAGAAGAAGACGAACACCAACTACAACCGGCCGCACGGAGGAGACGCAGGAGGAGGAGGAGGGCAAGGCAGGGCCAGCAAGGGCCGCCAGCACAGCCACTACCACCACGCAGGCAGCCCGCAATCCCACGCCTCCGAGCACATCCGTTCAACCTCACTGATGAGCAGATCCACACCCTCTACCGTTTGGACCGGGACACCATAGCCGCCATTGAGGACATGACACAGGCTGACCTTGTCAGCATGATAGATAGCCCAACCGCCATCCCACCCCTACTGAAGGTGGTGTCTGTACTCCACTTCCTGGCCACAGGCACCTACCAGCACACAGTCGGACAGTTGCATGGCATTTCTCAGCCACTGTTCTCACGGACACTATTGCAAGTGCTCGATGCCCTCCTGCAGCACGCAGACGACTACATCTCTCTACCACGCTCGGAGCAGGAAATTACCAACACAAAAGTGGGATTCCATGCACTTGGCGGCATACCGGGTTGCCTTGGTGCCATCGACTGCACCCATGTGGAATTGGTCGTCCCACATGCCATGGAGGCCCAGTACCGCAACCGAAAACAATTTCATTCTCTGAATGTACAAATGGTGTGTGACTCCAACAGGATCATTACACATTGTTGTGCCCGATCCCTGGATCAACCCATGATTCTATGGTCTTGAGGAACTCAACAATACCACGCTACATGGAGCGACACGCAGGGTACAGATCCTGGCTACTCGGTGAGTCTCATTTCATGCATGATGATGTGGGGTATGTGATGCGGCAATGACCTGGCAGGAAGGGGGGGGGTGCATACGTAGCAATGGCATTCCACATAATTCGTTTATCGTCCACATACAGGTGATGCCGGATATCCACTGAAGAGATGGCTCCTCACACCAGTCCGGAACCCACGGGACCAGCATGAGGAGGACTACAACCATGCCCACTCACGTACCCGTGTAGTCATTGAACAGGCATTCGGCCTACTGAAGACTCGTTTCCGGTGCCTCAGCAGGTCTGGCGGGGCACTCCTGTACCGCCATGAGAAGGTTGCAAAGATGGTGATGGCATGTGCCATGCTACACAACATGTGCGTACGTAGAAATGTGCCCATGCCCTCTGACGCAGAACTGCAAGCACCTGAAGATGGTCATGATGAGGGTGGGGATGTGGCAGCACCTCAAGGAGTCCGCGAGGCACAGGAGGGCCGTGACATTCGTCAGCATCTCATTGATGCATGCTTCTAGCACTCACGCCTGGTGGCTGATACATGGACACGGGACTCGTGGCACTGTGTGTGTCTGGTACATGCACAATATGGACTGTACGCCTATGATGGCCTAGTACACAAAGATCATTGTCCACACATCTCATTGGTTGATCGTGCATTGTTTATGGCATATGTGATATCATGTTGAACACCCTATCGACCCGCCACCCAAGTGAGCCCAACACACCCCCTCCACCCTCCTACCTCCCCCCCGAACACCAGTGTCCAAAGATGCTCATTGTCAGTGGGCAGTCGCTATTGCAAGCCCCCTCTGCGGGTATCAGGGGCACCCCTGCCTGTGGAGCGCAGGTTCCTCCCAGATCTACGTTGGGGGCTGCCCTGGACGGAACTTGCAACGGATGATGTCTCTGCCTGCTCACGTCCATGCATGTCCCTAAGGGTTTGTGAGAGCTCAGTGAGCACACGGCGCACTGCGGAAAGTTCGGCACATACGTCTTTGGACGTCGCATGCAGTTCCCCCCTCAGGCTCTCGGTGCTTCTCTCCATTTGGACTCTCAGGCTCTCGGTGCTACTCTCCATTTGTACTCTCAGGCACTCGGTGCTACTCTCCATTTGTGCCCTTAGTGTCTCTGTACTTCTCTCCATTTCTGACCTAAGTGTCTCAGTTGATGTTTCTATGTCTGCCTTAGTGCCCCCACATTCATCGGCATGGTCCTTGAGGAGCGTGGCCAGTTGCTGCTGTTGCACGATTAACTGGTCGAGGGACTGTTGCCTCTGCTGGGCCATGGCCATTTGCGGTGGTGTCACAGAGTGGCTGTTCGCCTCATGTTGCCCTGCCACAGGGCTTGTGGGGGATGGCCAGTCGTCGTCTTGTGGGTGCCCCTGCGTGGTATCCTCATGGTGTACGGGATGGAACAGACAGGGGGATTGGGACAGGTCATGGATGGATCTGACTTCGACATCCCCGTCTTCTGTGTCGGAGCATGCTGCCATTAATGGGGTGTCACCTATGGTGCTGCTGCCACCAGAGGCAGTGCCTTCTGTGGCATCCATTGGGGGGACCTGTGGTGCTGCTGTTGTGGGCATGCTGGCTGCTGGGGTGCCTGTTGATGTTCCCTCCTCTGTGCTGCCACTTGATTTGTGCTGCTGCCGTGTCTTGATGCGTGCAGCTGAGGTGGAGGGTCTTTGGCCGTTGGTCTTGGCCCTCTTTGCAGGTGTGCTGGTAGGGGTGTCCTGAAGCTCGTCGTTTGGATCGGACCCTGTGGTGGAGTAAAGGAGGGCGAGCGTTATTAATGGGTCTGTGGGAATTGGAATGGCAATGTATCACATGCATTGGGGTGGTACCTGAGGGTGATTTGGGTCGGGGCCTTGGAGGTGCTTTCATTTGTGTGTGGAGTGAGGGTGCAGTTGTTTGGCAGCCTGCAGTTAGGGTGTGCCTGCTGCACGTGTAGTGGGTGTTTTTGGGGTTTTTAATTATTTATGTATTTATTGTGAGTTTTAAAGTGCGCTATCAGGCCAATGTGTGTGGACGTTCTCCTGGCCATGTGTTGCTGTTGCGCTATGTGGACACATGTGATTCACATGATTGGACATTGTGGATTTGGCATGGTTTTATTTGGGCCACCTACCGGATTCTCCGGATGTCTGCACTCCTTTCTCCATCCCTCCGACTCCCTCTATGCTCTCCATTCCAATGGTGGAGGCACAGATTTCTTCCCAGGGGGTCAACTTGATGGGTGATTCCGATCCTCCCCCGGTGGCTGTGGCAATGTTGCGGTTGGCAGAAAGTATGCTACGGTCGCGTATCCGCAGGTCGTCCCATCGCTTTCTGCATTGCTGTGGGTTGCGGGGTGCGGTCCCCACCGCACTTACCCGCTGTGCCACCAGGGCCCATATGGCCTTCTTGTTCGCAAGTGCCGTCCTGGTCATTTGCGTGGAGAAGACGGCGGCGGCATTCTCCTGGAGGGTCTCTGTAAGCACGGTGAGTTCCTCACGGGAGAAGTGGACCTGCCGCTTGCGGTCGCACGCTTTCTTCGCTACTTTTCCCATTTTTCTTGGTTTCACTAGGGTGGATGACGGGTTGGGATGTGTCTCAGGGTAGTGTTTTTAGTGGTTGTGTGGATTTTGTGGTTTTATAGGTGTACGGCGTGTTGTTTCCCGTTCCGGGCCCATGTTTTTACTTCCGTTTCCGTATATTTACGGTCACCGTACTTTCCGGTTGGCGCTCACTGCGGTGTCCGCTAAGATGGGTGGCGGTATTGCACCTAGGGCGCCGTACGGCGGCGGTGTGGGCCGTTTTGGGGTCATTTCCGCCATCGCGGACTTTGCACTTCCGCCATGCCGTGGTGCTCGTGCCCGATGGGTCGGAATGGGCCGCACTTTGCTCCATCGTGCAATGGCGGAAACGCTATTTACGCTGTGGCGGTCCGGTCAGTCACTTTCCGCCAGGGTCGTAATGAGGGCCATTGTGTATTATTGAGGTTTATAACATTACAATAAAGGGAATTCGAAACGGACATGGACCTCTGAAAACACTATAGGGCTGGGGAAAAGTCAGTCATGCATTAGGAATGCATACAGTTTCATCCTGCTGACTTTCCTTCCATGAGAAATACTGAGGTTATTTCACTAATAATAGGAAGAGTCCCTGGGTGTAGATCAATGACCGGAGAAAGGCCCGTAGGCCGGAGGCAGAGTTAGTGATAAGTGAAGCCTTCACGGTGAGCATTCACAAATTATGCCACATTCAACTTTCTTCATACCTCAGTCTGCAAATAATACAATTTACATTAGAGCGCTTGTATTTTTGTGCTGATGAATCACACTGAAAAAAGTACTTTTTGCAAACTGATCATATGTTTGAACTCCCTAAGAAAGACCTACCTCCTTCCTTGTTGTATGTGTACAGAGGGAAGGTTTTGCTCTTATTTTATATGTATGATTTGTGCCCAATGATATGTTCTATAAAAATGTAAAACAGTAAAGTGGTCTGTGTAAAACTGGTCTGTATTATTATACAATTATTGCGAATTATAATATAGGGATTACATACAATGTACCTCTTGTTGTTCTTCTAGCATGTTGCTACGGAACTATAAGAATCAAATAATAACCGATACAAAGTAATGATGCAGGCAATTAACACGCTCATAACGGGGTAATGCCTAGGCCTAATGCAACCTTTCTTTTCGTACCTGCACCAGATATCTGAAAAACAAAGCAGAGGAGCCTAGTTTCCAGACGGACGTGATTAAATCACAGGTTCAGATGGCAGAAACGCTGATTTGGAACATCCATTTTACGAAGGGAGAAACTGCTGCTAGTCCTTCTTTTATGTTCTTTTTACAATGGGCCCAATGTGGTGGACATGTTGGAAAGTCTGGAACTAAACATGATGTGGAGTATATAGAATTATATACTCTATAAAAAGGCTCAAAATTAATGTTCTAGGCCTGTGAGTCCTAATATCAAAGTCAAAGAAGATGTTATTTTTACCAGAAACACAGGGAGATCATTTGCTCTGGCAGGAGATGACAATTAAATCTGTACATCTACGTTTTGCGCTTGTTTACTGATGAATGTTCTAAAGCATCCATTAAGTGGTTTAGTGGTTGATAGTCCTTCCTTTGTGTTCAATTTGAGAAAAACAAAATAAAGCAAACATGTTGGAAGGTCTGAAACCAGTAGGCCTCGTACATTGATCTAACGTTTGTTCAGTGACATAGCTAGGTGTTCTGGAAGTACTCTGAGGTAATAACCTTCATTTTCTTCACAATTGACTATAATAAATGTATCACGAAAAATGAAAATCACTGAACTAAGGTAAGAACGGTCATGCGAGGTATACTTGACTGATACCATTGACACATGCATTCTTTAATTCTGTTGACCATTAATTTAATTGTTCCAAAAGCTGCATAGATAATACCTTTTGTCAATCCGATTTGAGCACAACCTTTTGCTTTCACAAACATATCTCTAATGCTATTTCTTCTAGTATGTGCAAATAAGGGTTATGCGCCATTTTGATGATATGTGTGGTTTATTTTGTATATGATTTCAAAGCTCAGATACTTTGCCTTATAAAAACGAACTGTATTCTATAATAATGACTCAAGTGCAGAGTTGAAAGCGGAGACAATCTGTCTTCTTGGGGGTTGTACCAAATCCCTAAGTATTTTGGGAAGTGTAGAACAATGGGAACCCTTGTATCTGGTGCAGTTTGAAAAGCAGCTTCTTGTCTCAATGTTGTACCCAATTCCCCTTCCCTTTGCATTCTTTCTATGATAATACTTTCGATCCATGTTGAGGCTTCCACTGAAAGTTGTATTTAACTTCTCCTGTCTTCCAACTGTCTTAAGTATTCAGCTTCGTACATCGTGGTGTTCACGAGAACTATAACGCCCCCTTTTGTCAGCTTGTTTTGTAATTATTGCAGAATTGTTTCTTAACACTAACAGTGCTTGATTGTCAGCTCTGCTCAGATTGCAACTTGGTGGCCTATGATCCTTTTCATTGTAGTGATGTCCTCCAATGTCTATCTCTCAAAACCTTCAGTGTCAGCTGAAGTACAAGTTTGTGGTGGCGTAAAAGTCGATTTTGTACATAGGCCTGTGAAGCTAACAAATTCATATTCTTGTTCATTTGCAAAGAATTCTTCAAGTCTAATCTTCCTCATACATTTTTGGAATTCATTTCTATACGTGTTAATGCTGCTGCAGTAACTCCACTGTAATTATAGGCAAACTTGAGGATGTACCTACATTTATATGCTGGCAGTGAATCCTCCACTACACTTCCGATCTTGAAACTAGGTAGGGTGATCAAATTGGCGGTATTGCATTACCAGCATAGCAAATGCAAATAATCCATTTACTGCAAACACTGTACTCTACCACCAAACTCATATTGAGGACCAATGTTTCCTTGACATAAAAGCAAGTCAGTAGGCTCAGTTCTGGGATATGAAATGAGCCTAGGTTTAGGAGATTTACAGAATTTTAGATGAGGCGGGCTAGGAGGGGAAGACTGGTCTCTGAGTAAGAATGATCATTTGTATGTCGCGTGTCCAATGCACAGACATCCTTATAAAATTATAAATATAAGAGATGGTCAAATGTGCGCTCTTCCTACTTTGACTCTCCCTAGTTTAATTTCTACATGTGCAAAATTCCAAACAGGGCCTGTTGCACCGCTACATTATTAGATAGTCCAATGACCTATGAATTTCAGTAGCAACTAGTCATTTTTATTAATTGGAGGGGTGTAAATGTTTCCCACTAATATGTGGAAGCGACTGTGTGTAGTGAGGGAGCCTGACACAAACGAGGGTTTTCGGGACCATCATGAGAAAAATTGTTGATTTAACAGCACACTTTCAATGAAACATTGGTTAGGAGACCGAACAGTCTGCAATTAACTTTGTAGGTTAACAATAGATGCAATTCAACAGCACTGCACAGGAACATTTTCCGAAAAAGTTTTTGTGATGCCAGTATTAAAAAAAGCATGGTCATTCTGGTTCTGACCATACATGTCAATGCTGGTAGCACCAATATATACCAGTAATACCATGTGAGAAACATGCTACTGATGGCTTAGTCAGTAACAAATACCATGTCACAGTAAGAACACATGTCCTGAATGAATGCACCAATGTTGGTCTGTGTGGCCACATAAGAACACTCATCATGTTTAAAACATGTCCAGATTGGCTGCACCAATGTAGATCAGCATAGCCATGTAAGAACACTCATGTTGGCTATACCCTCGATGCCCCGTAACAATCGATATTCCACAGTAAGAAAATATCTCCAGACTGGATGCTGCTGCACAAATGTAACCCACTCAAATCAGAGGCCCACTCCTGAGCTCAAAGCAAGCACACACATTCATACAACATTCATACACATTCACCCACACACCCATACAGCATTCATACCCGCTCCCGTTCACCTATGCATTAATTCAACAGACACTTTAATATTTACGCCCATGCACTTCCACACAACAAACATTCTCCCATTTACACGCACACCCAAACAACACACTCTCTCATTCTCACGCACACTTACCAACTCAAACCCTAGCATGCATGCATACATCCATATATGTGTACACACATTTTTTTCTTACCTGCAACCCTGGTCCAGACTTTGCTCAGCCTCATACTGCCTTAGACTTACACCAAGACCCTCCTGCTTTAACACAGTGCACCATAGGAACCAGGGAGCAGGGAGAACTTTGTAGTTCCTGCACATGTACGGAGGAGCCAGTGTGCCTCCATCATGCCCTCATGGCCATCCGAATGTGCCGGGCGGTGCAGATGCATTCTCCCTTGCAGCACCCCAGCCTGCATCCCCACTGGACCATGCTAGGCTAGGGAAGCAAAACGCTCCAGCCTTTCATGGCCTATCAGGCATGCATGCCTGTCTATGTAACTGCCAAAAGGAAAATGGTGGTTCCCTTTGACAGTGAACACAGCCCAGTAGTGTTCCTTCAGCTTTTAGGGTGGGGCACTGCGATGTACTCTAAAAGTGCACGTGTGTGTTTATGTGTATTTTCATGGTACCTCCAATCCATCCATGAAGCAATCAGTATTTGCTTTGCATT
Organism: Ambystoma mexicanum; assembly: GCF_040938575.1. Taxonomy (NCBI): domain Eukaryota; kingdom Metazoa; phylum Chordata; class Amphibia; order Caudata; family Ambystomatidae; genus Ambystoma; species Ambystoma mexicanum. The sequence continues at coordinate 591,706,168 of NC_090921.1, forward strand.
ATAATATTACTTTACAGGAAATGGTGAAACTGCTACAAATGGCTTGTTCTATTATAGAAAATCTAATCTGAAGTTTCCTTATTCATATTTTCCTCAATGGAAAACTTCTGCAAATCAAAACTCAAGCAAAGGACCTTTTTTTCTACAAAGGATCAAGTAACAGACACTAACAGCTAGAATCGTAGGTATGTACGTGACCCTCGCCCAGAAACTGTCACCTCAGAGAATAGTCACAGGCGGGCGGTAGCAGTTTTGTTTCCTGCCGCCTACGTTGTCATGCTGTGGTTATTCGTAAGGTGTTAGCTGACTGCACGCAACTTTCTCACAGCGGCCCACAAGCAAAAGAAAAGAGCATCACGCAGAAGGTCGTATTACTAATGTTGCGCTGAGACAGGTTCTTTATAAGCCACAGTGGTTCTCTGTGCAACCTACACTGGTAACACCGCTCCACCCATTGGTGGCATAATCAAAAGTGAATTCCATGTGGCACGCCCCCTAATGGAATGGCACAAACGTCTAAACAACGATGGCGTGGAAGCTACCCAAGAGCAACAGTAACGGTTATGAAGAAATTAAAACCATCAAGTTTTGGATTCTCTCGTTGAGCGTGGCCATGCACAGGAATGGGCACCTTGCTCCCTGAACCATAGATAGCCAATGGCTTTGTTAACCCGTTCCATGGGCCATACCGGGGGTAAAGGACTGGTGTTAGGCAGAATCCTGTGCAGTGCCCTTAGGGTCCACTACACACAATTAAACGACAGGTGGCAATACAAGTTTTACCTTTGGTACAAGCCTGTACTATTAGGTTATAGTGGTAGCAGTAGCGGAGCAGCCAGGCTTTTCTCAAGAGTATATGAGCAGTAGCAGAGATTACACAAAGGGACACAATTACTGTGGCTCAAGCAAACCCTGACTCAAGGTTTCAGGTAAAAAATATAAGTACATTTATTTTTAAACCATTTGTTATTAACACAACACTTCTAATAAAATTCAAAACCACACGTTAAATACACTACACCTGACCAATTCACTTTGTACTGTATAAATCAAGGTAAGTACCCTGTGTTTGAGAGAACCGGTGTTACGAAACAATACACGTTACCGTGAATACGATTGTGATCACTTTTTGACAGTTCGGTCTACTAAATAAATGCGTATCCGCGGCAAGAAATGCTACCGGGGCAAAAACACACTTAACACCTGAGATACCCAGAGAGAGTTGGGGGCAAAAATCCTAGGCAATATGTTAAATAGGCAGACAGAATCGAAGAAAACTCATAGACAGAAATACAAGAGTCAAGAGGCCGGTGCCATTGTCAATTGGAATCGGGTTCCTGTGTCGAGGATCACACGTCGGATAGTTTGGGATTCAAAGTTGCCAAGAGTTTTAGATATTGTCAAATCTTCGGAAGAAAAAGTTATAAGAAGGAGGGAAAAATAAGGGCAAGCCTCATAAGCGAGAAATAGGGATTTCACCCAAAATTCCTCAAGTAGGACACAGTACCTTTTCAAAGAAGAAGCTGTGCCCATGGCAGTTGTTCCTGGTAGTTTCCCGTAGACCCACGATTCCGGGCTTCTGCACGAAGAAGGACGATGAAGGGGGTCTACACCACACAGGGATGAGGCCGGCAGCAGCGACAATGAATAAAAGGTTCACTCCTTAAAAACAGGAGAGGCTCTTCAGGTGGCTATCCGGACCACTACAGCAGTGTGCAGCGATTTTGACCACGAAGGCGACCTCTGGCTGAAGAAGACGAGCTGGTTATCCCCACCAGGCTCAAGGGAAGAAGACTCCAGGCTGGACCTCCTCTTAGTCGTTGAAGGGTAGATAGCTCAGGACTGGAGCAGGGCTTCACCGGTACGGGATAGTTGCAGCAGTCCACCTCTCCTCCGCTTCTCTTTGGTTCCTTGTAGTTCCAGCCCAAGAGACCTGCATTTTATGCGAAAATCCCCCATTCACACAGCCTGACTGTCAATCACACAGCAGGGGGGTTGTCCAGCCTGGACAACCACCTCAGCCAATCATGAAAAAGTGTGACTTGGGTTTCCTAGGATCCCCTGTGCAGGGGGTGACTACACCCCTCCCTCGCATTCAGCCCACCTAGACACACAGGCGCCTTTAGGAGGGCTTCTTGGCAGAAGCCCGCCAAAAGACAGTGAACAAAGAAGGTAAACCTGGTTTACCGCGCAAAGTAAAACACAAGAAGGATTTTAACAAGAAGAAATGGCGAATAAACCGCACCAGAGCCAAAAGAAAAAGTATTTGGTCGAGCAGGTTTAAGTTTGAGGCTAACACAATAGCCTGCAATATTACCACAGTTATATAAGATAACAGCGGAAGAAAATTAGGGTAGATACCACTGCCACCAGCCATGTCTAAATGTTAAAAGAGTGAAACAATGCTCTACGAGGTACAGATAAAAAGGGCTAAGAGTTAACTCTTGCAGTACTCCATGTAAGATGGGGTGTACCGGATCTGTGGTTATTTTGACTAAGTACAGTTAATGGTGATTTTACCCTTTTCTGGGGGACAGTAGACAGCCTCAGAAATGGAGTCGGGGGGGGAAGTCTGAACGACAACCCTGTGTCACTGCACAGAAGGTGCTGTGTGACACACAAAAGAAGGGGGCTATTGAAGTGGTGTACTCCAGAGTCCACAATCATAAATACAGGTAAAAACACATAGCAAAACACAAGTAAGAGTGGTGAAAAGCTCACACTCTTACCAAGTGGAAAGAAATAACTCCAGAGACCCAGCAAAGCTGCCGAGGGACTCACTTGGTAATGAAAATTAGCCATGAAATGAGAATTCTCCCTAACACTTGGCAGCGCGAGGGCAGTTAACGAGGACACTGGGATCGTTTCCCCCCCAGTATGGCACGTGGAACGGGTTAAGAACACCATTAGTACCCTGTGTTACCAAAACAGTAAACCGGGATGTTAAAGAAACAATTAGCTTTTTCATTCATTAAACGAACCGCTGTGCGCATCCCGTTCAATGAAAGAAAATGCTTTGTGTAGATGGCCGCCATGGTAGTAGAAGGAGCCCCGCTTCCATTACCATGGCGGCCGGATAAGGATGAGGCAGGGGAGTGCAGAGGCGGAGGAGTCTTGAGGAGGGGGGTTGGGATTGAAAAGAAAGTTAAAAAAAGGGAACGGAGGGGGGGGGGGAGATGGCGGGCTGCCGAGCTAGCCATCAGGTAGCTTGGAACGTGGGCTAGATCCGGAGTATATATTTCTAGCCTTCTGCTTGACCAGCTCCCACCCTCAGGGTGCTAATATAGTTTTACTCACAGATACTTTATTTTTGTTAATTTGGAGTTGTTCTCGTATTAGGTGATTAGTGACCAGAGGCATTGCAGATCAGATCCAGTCCAGTTGTGCCGTGAGGTGTCCCGAGCGCCTTGACGCTGCCAATCCGGTGTGCCCAGCAGTCTGTCATGACCAGAAACCTTGACCAGAATCCCTGACCAGAATCCCTGACCAGAATCCTGACAGGATCTAGTGAGTATCTCTAGAAAGAACTGTGTCACATAGCATATGTACTTTGCATAGTCTCATCCCAATCGCAATTCATCCTATCCGCAAATTCAGAATCATGGTATTGTCAGAACTTTTCTTGCGCTGAGTGTCTCTCATTTGTTTTCTAAAAGCATAAGTCATTAGTGTTGTGAGTAACTAAAGTGAATCCCAGAAAGAAATTGAGTATCCTCCACGTGAAGGGTTCCCTGGCCAGGAACTGATGGAGATTCATGTGTGGCATTCTCTTTTTCTAAAGTCATAATCTAGTGTAAGAAATCCCATTTGTCTTTTAAAAGTGCATTCCTGTTTTCCATTTTTGCGCCTATCTAAAAAAAAGAAAACCTCCACTAAGAAGTTCATAACTTCCTCAATTTTAGTGGTAGAAACAATGTTTCAACTTCTGCAACTTCTCTAACATCCACAGCTTTAATTTGCATTTAAAATCGCATTCCAAATCCAAAGAGTTATCTCATAATCGTGATTACTGCGCACTGTCAAGTTTTCAGTGAATTCCGTTTTAGGGAAATTCTGACATGTGTAAAACAGCTTTTGATTGCTCCTGACTTCAATTTTAAGATTTCACATTGCTTCTTAGTATTAAATCATTGCTAGTGTTTGTCTGTAACTATCCAAAGTGGCTCCCATAAGAATTTATACAATTTCAGCGGTTTAGCCCATGTTTAGTGTTTTTACACATTCCATTCTCAGATTACTTTAAAAACCATTTTGACAGCTTGCCAATCAATTCTGTTTTTCTCTTGTATTGCTAGGGGGAAATTGGGATTGATATTTTGTTTGAATTCTGTCATTACTGAATACCTGCTCTCTCTCCTCTTATCTCTTTACATTGCCTATTGGGGGTGAAGGGGTGTGCAGGGGGAACTAGTAACCACACTGCTATTTGATCTGAACACACACACACACACACACACACACACACACACACACAAAAGTATTATTTCTAGCTGAATTGTTTTGCTTCTATTACTCCTTGTGTATTAAAGAGATTGCTTAGTGTTACATCACCCCATTGGTGATTATTGTATACCCATTAAACATTAAACATAGTGTGATTAATTTGTAAATACATAAATAAATATTTTAACTTTGCAAACCAGCCTGATTCCTGGTTCAGTGTAACCGGGGCGGGGGGGTTCCAGGAAAGGGGGGTGATATGATTGGTACATCGTTCAGAATAAAATAAATTTTAGACACAAATAAATAAGGATTTCAGTTGACTTAGGTGAGTGTCGGATTGAAATCACTTACAGATTGGGGGCTCATCACGAAATCCTGAATTAGACATACCACTTGTGACAGTCTAACACAGTGTTACTGAAGGGTACATACACCTTGTTGGGCTACCACACTGTGCTACACTGTAAAAACACCCTTCAATAGAAACACTCAAAGGAGTTGGGCCTGTTTTGCAAAGGTAAAAGTAACCCTGAGATAAGTCAGAAGGAAATGAATATTTTCGGAATGGCGACCCCGGTGGAAATTAATATGGCAAACAAACACCTACTGCACAAATTGTTTGTTAAGGGTGAATGGGTTGAGCAGGATCAGAATGTTTGGCTGCAGGAAATCAAACAACAAGCCACTGCCACAGGATTAGATACATTGTAGGACCAGGGTCCATTACACAAGGCACTTAGTGAGCTGTAATGGCCCCAAGGGTAAAAGAAGAGCAATGTAAAATTGCCAAAATAGAGGTGTACCTGTCCCTCCACATTGGAGAAATACAGGAAAAATATGCTGAAAACCTAGATCTGGTAAAAAAGGCAAGTACAATCCCTAGAGAGGCCCAAACTGATCTGGACTCTGCAGAGCAAAGTCTACAAAAGAGCCAAGAATCAGAGGGGGTCATTCCGAGTTTGGAGGTAGCCATGGTGCTATTAGCATCATGGCTGCCTCCAATCCCGGGTCCGGGTCCAGTGTCTCTGAATGCGGATTTACCGGGTCATTCCAACCTTGGAGGACCCGGTAAATCCCCATTCAGAAAACCATTCCCCATCCCCATTGAGCCCCAGTAGGGCCCCAGTAGGGCTCAATGGGAATGGGGAAGGAGCTAACAAGAGGCCCGCAAATTGCGGACCTGTTATTAGCTCCAAGGTCCCTTAACGGGTCCCGCTACGAATGGCTGGTCAGACCAGCCATTCCTGGTGGGGTCCGCTAAGGGAACTCGGAATGTGGCGGTAGGGGGTTAACGGCACCGGCATCCCCACAAATGGGACCCCTAACTTCCCTGACTACATCAGCCCACGCACCAGCATCCTTACCGGTGCCGTTAACCCCTCACCACCATACTCGGAATGAGGCCCAGAGAGTGAAACCAGACAGTACCTGACAAAAGTAAAAGAAGATCTGGATCTCCTGCAGCAAGAGAATATAGAGCAGGATACCAAATAACGGACACTGCAAAAAGAGTGCCAAGAAAGGTTAGATTCTCTACTACAGAGCCAACAAAAGCTGCAACAGCAATTTAATTATAATAGGGCCTGCGCAGGGCAGATAATCGCCCTGGAAAATAAGATTGATGAGATAAAAGAAGAAAATAATAAATTAATTCTGAAAGACCTTGAATCCCAAACAACATTTGATGAAGAGCGCCAGAAAGCTGGTGCATTAAAAAAAAAAGGGACGACCTGGCTGCACAGAGGGGCACTCTAATTCAGGAAAGGGACACCTTAGGCCAGGAAGTCAGTTATTTAAAAACCAAGATGGAAGAAAATCACCTGGCCCTTCGGGGACTGGGTGAGTTCAAAATGGACTACGAAAAACTGTTAGAGCACACCAGGAGGGTGGAAGATGCTCTGGCAAAGAATGACCAGGCCAGTAGGACAGGACTCAGGAGGTGACCCTCCTGCAGTAAACATTGGTCCAATACTCCAAAATTAGGCAGGAAACACAGAGAGACAATGAGGCTCTCTGTGAGAAAAATGGCAGGATCCATAGACAGGTAGCCATGCAGGAACAATTAATAGAGGCCAGTAAGGCCTTAAAAGAAGAACAAAAGGGTCAGATTCTTGCATGCCAACAGGGAGTAGGGGCTGAGAGAGATGAGGTCAGATGGGAGAGGGAAACCCCTGAGCATAACCTCAGGAACCCTGGCACGAGAGACTTCAATCTCTTCAATTCCATGGACTCTGCCACCCCCATGTCCACTGGCTCACATGAGCCAAGGGCCATGGGGATGGTAGACTTCAACCCAATGAGGAATATGGGGCTAATAAGTCAGTGCCTCACAGAAATGGATGGGCGGGCATCTGTGTATAGGTTTCCAAGTGCTAGGGCCATCTTCTCTGATCAGGGAGAACCAGAGAAATGGATCTTCAGAAATATAACTTACCAAGAGATTAGACGGTAAAATTTGGTTGGGAATTCCATGAGAGTAGGCCCACTAGGAGCATACTAAAAACCTCTTCCCACCTAGGAAAGTGGGATGGGGTTACTCAGCCAATCTGGGAGCAAGGAAGAGTCAGAAGAGTCTTCTGAGTGCCACAGGTCCCTAGAAACTAGGCCCCCACATTCTGCCAGCCATTCCCAAGCTCGCAGAATCCGGGAGAGTCTAGAAGAAGAGACAGTCACCTCTGGTAGCAGTGCCTCTGAGTCAGAGGATGAGTGGACCAGGGTGACCCGAACTAAAAAAGCCAACAAAGTCAAGACGGCTTTACTCAAGGATCCCCTGAAACAAATGAAAGCTATTAGGAGCGTCATCACGCCCTACCACAAGAATGCTAAATATTCGGTTTGGGAGCACCTTGAGTTATTTGAACAGATGATGGAAACTTTCCATCTGAAGGACAGCCAAAGATGTATACAGTATGTAAAGTGGACATTTTCTCCTGAGTACTCCAGCTTCTTTGAGGGGCTGGAGGATCAGAACCATTCCAGTTGATCCACCTATAGGGCGGCCATCCTGAAACATTTTTCTATTCGTAGGAACCCTAAAGAGGCTCGCAAGGCGGCCTACAACTTACAAAGTGGGGAAGACCAGGCCCCGCAAGAATTTGTTCAGGAATTAAAACGCGCCTTTGCGCAGACTACTAGAAGGGTGCACACTGACAGTAAAGTATTTGTGAGCACCTTCTTTCATGCTCTCCCTAAGTATATTATGACCCAGCTAGTGAGGGACTTTCACGAGAAAAAATCACTAGACTGGGTCATTGAACAAGCAACGCACATCTATGAAGTGCAGAAGCCGTTGGAAAATAAAAATAGTAGCAAAATCCCCAAAACAACCAACACACCTGCTGCTGCTAAGGTGGCGGAGGTGAAGGTTGCCCCCATTTTAGATCTGCAGATGGGAGGGGGGGGTCTAAGAACCTTCCCGCACAGTATCCAAGCAACCCCAAACCCAGAAGGCCCTCAGGCCAATCCCAAACAGGCAGCCAGGGTGGTAACCCCACAAATGGGACCCCTAACTTCCCTGACTACATGAGCCCATGCAACAAGGGAAATAGACCCATCCTGGGCTATGTGTGGACTCCTCCAGCCCAAGGGGCGGGGGTTCCAACTGGACAGCAGGAAACTCAGGGAACTTCTCTCCTCACTTTACCCAGGGGGGCAGTAATCCCCCAAATGCCGGACAATTTCTTTCTTAGGTACCCACCAAATTTCAACCCCCAAAACAACCCATCTTTCTTTCCCCACTTTCCTGAGCCCAGTCAGCCCAATCCGGGAAAGGGGAGGCCAAGAGTGGAGGGGTACCCAAACTTCCCTAATTTTGCAAGAAGGGATAGTTAACCTTCCCGGGATCAACCCAGGGGAGACCTGAGGACCCCATACCAGCCAGAGCAGGTGTCCAAACTAGAGCGCCTGGTCCAGAACATGGCACAGGATCTGGGTCCCATGCTGAGGGCTCAACAGAACCCTCAGATGAGCATGGCGGCTCAGAACTCCTCGAATCCAGGTTCTGGTGCTCCAGAACAATGATGAGAGAAGAACCCTGACAACCCACCGGTTCCCAGGGAGGAGGCACAGGGGGAAGGGGGGTGTAAAGCCTTGGAGGACGCTTCCTTCCCCACTTGTGGAAAGCCCCTGGAAACACAGGAACTGGAACCAAAATCTCCTGCCCCCGAAAGTCTGCAACCCAAGGAGCAGAGAGCGGGTAGGAGAAATAAAGAGCCCAAAAAGACCCATTTTGTGGAGGAGGTACAAATCTTCCAGTTTGAAGGAGAGGGATCCTCAGAGGATCCCGGGAAAAGGATCTTCTTCTTAAGGGATGGAGGAACTCCTCCCAAAGAAAAATGGGTCCCAAAGGATCCAAATCCAGACTGGGTAGATGTGGGGACCGAGTTAAAACCGCCCATCATCAGTACCCAGAATGACCAGCACGAAAATCCCCTGGTTCAAACCCATCCTGGTGACTGCCTCCAAAAGGGGGGGGGGGGGGCAGCCCAGAATCAGAACCAGGGGAACCCAAATCTTTCCCCATATCTAGCTGTCACCTTTTTCTTACAGGTTCCCAAGATACCAAACAGAATCCTGCCCGAATCACCTCTCTGTCAGTATCCAAAGCCAGGAAATTAACCCACCAGTTGACCAAAAATGTGCATTATCTTTGCCCCCTTGAGGAAAAGGAGGGAAGATTTTATGCCCCGGTCCAAATACAGGGGCAATGTACGATTTTGGCACTGGTGAACACTGGATCCCAAGCTACCCTTCTGTCAAAAAGAGCCTTTTATCAACTGAATTCGGGAAGGGGGAGAAATGCCAAATTCCTTTCACCCCTCTTCCTGGACAACTTCAGAACTTCAACGGGAAGGAAATTCGCGTCGAGGGGACTGCGGATTTAGACATTAAAATTAGGCGACACAAGGTAAAGCACCCGGTCATAGTTGTGACTCCAGAGGGCACACCTTGTTTACTAGGGAATGACATCATGCGTAGATTGTCTCCCTTCATAGATTGTGTAAACAAGGTCCTCTGGACCCAGGCTAGCCGACCAATAAAATTAAAACCTGACCAAATAGAATTTTACTTCCAGAATAATCAATTCCCAGACGTGACAGTAATTGCAGTAGGACAACAAACTGGTGATGGGGAGTCCTCTCTATTTCTGAAAATCAACCTCCCTTCCAGGCTAAGGTGGCATTCCACACTGGAAGGAAACACTTGGAAATTCTATACAAATTCACAATTAGACAATCCCATTCCTATAGTCCAAAAAGATGAGAAATCAGCTCAAAGCTTGGCTGAAATTCAGAAAATTGGAGAGCAGTTGTTCATCCCTATTCAGTTAAATGAAGGGAAGGACTCTGTTCTCAACGGTGAACAACGGTAAAAGCATCATCAGCGAGGCCATGTTCCACAAACTACCAAAAGATCCAGCTATTCCCACATTTAAATTGTTAGACAAATGGGAAATGGACCTGGAAACACCCAATTCCAAACACCTCCTGCCTAGCAGGTGTATGCTCAAAATGTCCATAGGTAACAAGAGCATAGTCCATAATTGTTGGGTCGTGCAAGATGTCTCTGCTCCATGGTTTTTAGGCAGTGACATTCTCAATCACTTTGCCATTAGTTTGGACCTAATAAACTTCAAAGCTTGGTCCCGATTAGCGGGTAATCCCATGGACTTTGATGACCCGGAGAAGGCATTTCGGTCAGCTCAACTGCTGCCATATGCAGTTGAAATTCAGATTGGAGAGGAAGTCACCATCCCAGAATGGACCCGACAATTCTCACTGGAAGTAAAATGTAAAAGAGGACAGAAACTGAAAAACCCTGACGCCTATGTCCATCTCAATGCTCATTTCCAACAGCAAGGGTTGGGGGTAAACCCAACACCACTAATCAACATAGAACACCACACCATTCCAATAGAGGTGGATAACAGTGACCTAAAGAGTATCACTCTGGCCGCAGACACCATTATTGGAATGGCGGTTGATGACCGACATTTTTCCATAGATTTAGGTAATGAACTGTTAGGACCAATCCCCAAGGACTGTTTTGACAGTGATAGCAACGATGACACAACACCAGACAGGATCTTCACCCGGCATGGGGGGAATTTCCTGGTGTACTCTTCCTGCTCTTATGGTAAGGAAGATGTGATCTGTGACTTCACTGAGGTGGCCCCACCCCCTTTCCCAGAAGTCTTCATTATACGACTCGCATGCGCATCTGCGCGTGCGCATCGAAGTACGCACTCTAAGTAGCGCTGTTTGCTGTTCCCTGCTTCGGTGATTGTATTGTTTGCCGGAGCGTATGCTTCGGCTCGTACGTTGAATTCCTGAGTTAATATGTGCAACTGAACCTCGGGTTACCCTTAGTGGAGCAGACAAGGTGTACGTATTGCAATCTTGTATGGTGAACTTATGAGTTTTTCCCACTCCTTTTAGTTTGTTCTTTTATACTCAAGAACGGACGTTGTGTCCATTACTATTGTAATAATATTCACTACATTTATTAACCATTGGTTCAAGTTAAAAAACTTTACCTCTTGTCCGATACTTGCTGAAGAATAGTTGTAATGGCAGGTGGTTTGCGTAGTAAAGCGAATGAACTGGGTAATCTAGCACTTACATCTGTGAGCATTGACTCACTGGTTTGTCGTGGCTGAACCTCTTATATCGAGCCCGACGACCCAGAAACTATGGTCCCATGTACTTTGGGCGAACATGCGGTTGCCCAAAGTTCTCCACCTCATGTGAATACGATCCATACTACTTATAACAGTACATCTGATGCTGCTTTATCTACCCATTCTCCCCTCCTTAGGAAACTCTCCGGCTCTGTTGGTCTCCTATCAGTTGAAGTCCACAGAAGCTGTTCTGAATCTTTTATGAATAACACGATTTTACCATTCAAACTATGGTTGCCCTAGATGCTCAGGTGTCTCGGGCTATTGAAATGTTTACTCCACGTGTTATTGATAATTCTAAAATGACTCAAGGTGATAATTATCACACTAATTGTGATCATAGCTTTGTAAATGATTCTGATGGAAGCAGTCCTCATGTTAATAAACATGAAGTGCTGCCCCCTGTTTTATCATATTCTCCAGAACTTGGCAATGTTTTTAATAAGCCGACTCAAAGCGAACACTCACAAGGTGCTACTGACAATGTTCAGAGTGACTCACGGTCTCCTCATACCTTTCCAGTGATCATAAAAATATTAGATTTACTGGATAAGGGCCATGACTTAAACCACTTGGAATTAAAGGACATAAAAGGGACCTTGCATTATTTATGTTCTCAAGTGGGCAAGATAGAAGGTTTTATAATTGCTGCTGATACATTAAGGAAAATGAATAGCCAGTCTACTTTCTCTGATCCAAGAATACAATGTCAAAAAGGTACTCAATTCTGCAATGAGGCACTATCCTCATCTCCTCTGATGTCAAATGTTCTTGCATCCACCGTGCAGTGTAACTGTATTCATGAGATAAAAGATCTTAAATTATCGATTGACGCCATGAACTTGACAATGACTACCTATTTTTCTAAACAGGTTGTACCAGATGTTAGATCGGATAGTCCCTCTGTTTTGTTAAAAGTTCTTAATGAACAGAACTTGATAGATAACGACTTCATGCCTAGAGAAGAAAATTGTATAGATAATGACTGCACGAACAGAGAAGAGAATTTTTCCTTCATGTCACGTCGTGCAAAAAAAAAACATTTAAGAGCAGTAAAGATGCGCAAAGAAGCACTGGCCAAAAAGTCTGGAAATAATGTGGCTAATACTACCCCATTGCACTTGAGGGACGGTCCTCGGATCACTCCCCAAGAAATTGTTATAGCTAGCGCTGACGAAGAAAGTATTGAGCTTTGCCAATTATCAAAAGAAAGTCAGGAGGCTTTAATACCGACATTAAGTGCGAAATCAAAAATGACAATGAGAAATAAGAAGAGGGAATTTAATGTAAAAAAACTATCTGAATCGCCCATCCTGTCTAACTTAAAGTCCACTCGTGATTATTCTTCTACTAAAATCTCCCTGAACCGGTTAGAAATCGGAGAAATTCAAATTGAGGATAGAACGGTAGAAAATATTCCTATTCCCCCTGTGAAAACAAATTTGAATAGTTATTTTCCGATTTCAGGAAGATCTTGCACTACGAGAAAAGATATAATCAACAAACAGATTCCTGTTATTAATAATCTTGAGTGAAATAATGATCCTTCTCCGTCTATGAGAAAATTATACAGTGCGGTATGCGCTGTTTCATCAGGTCTATCTCAGGCTGATTCACCTGCCAATAGTACTAATGAATGTAAATTGTCTAAAATGGCTAATGGCAAGGGCAAAGTCTGTCAAATAGATTCTGTATTTGAACAACTAACGACTTCTCCTCCAATTATGTCTAATGGAAAGATCAACGCCCCTCATGTAACGAAAGAGTCGATCATAGGTCCCTCTGTTCTGACTGGGATAAATAAATTAACTCAGAACTAAATCACAGAAACCATCTTTGCTCCCACCTGTATTTCTAGACATGGTGCTGCACTCATTAGAGCTCTCCCTGAAGCCATCAATGAAGACCAAGAGAAGTTTCCTCAAGATCTATCCGAAACACTGAGGAAAAACTCTGAGGATGGCTTATTGAACGTTAAATCATTATTGAAAACTCTACTATTGCCTACAAAGGAGTCAACCAGGATGGAAAGACTGCCTTTAACTCGAATCGATCAGAAAACTACAGAGAATTCTTGTCAAGACATCCTAGAGACGCTGAGAAAGGCGTTATATGAGGGTACTCAGAAAGCTATTACATCTACGTCGAGGGCCCCTTAAAACTATCACAGACAAATAGAGAGGAAATTGTTCCTCCTATTAGATCTGAAGAGAAGGCCCCCCAGAACGTATCTGTCCCTGAAAAAAAATGATATCTTATTGGTCTTGAGGGGGACAAGGCCTCTACTGCGGGGAGATGTATAAATTGTTCCTTCATTTTGGTCCTTTTCTCTCAAATTCCTCAATTGAGAATGGTCAAAACAGAAGACATTTTGAGAGTGTCAATAGCAGAGTCCAATAATTGCAGAGCTGTATGTTATTTGAGTTCTGAGACAATGTTGAAGTATTTATGGTTCAATCGAGAAGAGATTAAAAACCAAGGTTTTAGTTTATCAACTTTTGAATTTGAAACAGCCGCCGATGACTTCTTAGCCTATATAAATCCTAATGTAGTCGATACATCGATGACAGGTGCACCTGTAAAAAATGTCAATACCAACCTAGTCTGTGATCTATCTGCGATATTGGCCCATGTAACTGCACTAAAAGACATTCCATGGCTTGAACCCATGCTCACTGCTATCTTGGGCTCGAGAAACCTGTTCCCTAGCTCGTAGCGCATTGAAAACACTGTATTAAAGGTCCTAACATGGAATTCATGTGGCTATGCAAACTTTAGTAGTTGGTTCTCTTCACTTATGCCAGAGAAGCATCCAACTATCCTACTAATACAAGAAACTATGAAGATGCATTCTTTTACTATACCAGGGTTTACCTCGTACTGCATGTTAGCAAAAAGGTCTCAACAAGGTAGACCAAGCGGAGGCTTGGCAATTGCAGTAAATAATTCTGTTACACTTATATCAAAATGGATATGGGAATCGGCGAGCATTCTTGGTGTACTTCTTGAGACCAAAATATCCAAATGTCCCTTTATTCTTATGATGTCTCTGTACTGGAATCCTAGAATTACCTCAATAGATGCCATCTTGGATGAACTCGATGAATGCTTAGAGAACATAACCAGTAAATATCCATCGTTAGAAATAATTATTGCCGGTGACTTTAACTGTGATGTTAGAGATCTGAGTGAGTCTGGCTCATCCAGATCTTCCAACTTATCAAGAGGAAGAGGAGCAATGATTAGAGAACTATTGAGAGATTGGGATATTGACATGGTTGAAAATGAACACACTAAAACTCAAATTACTTGGTCTAGGGACAATAAGTCATCAACGATTGATTTCATATTTATTTCTCGTACTCTTGCTCATGTTTCACCTTCTCTTCAAATAAGTGGTATTCATTCCAGTGATCATGAGCGCATATTATGCACCTTGAAATTGGAATGTGAGTTGTTGTCTGTTGAACATTCTCTAGCTCTGACGGAGATAGATCGCCTTAATCACTCTATTAGATGGAGTCAAGGCCTATGTCATCAATTCATTAGCCACATTTCGCCTAAACTGTGCCTTGCTGAACAATCTGACACGAAAGCAGACATGTCTTCGAATCAATATTTTTCTGGAATAATTAAGAATGCACTTGCCCTTTTTAGTAAAAGGTACACTAAAAAAAAAATCTTCATTCTTTTGATCCAAATTGTAAACGCTTAAAAAGAGAGAGAAATAAAGCCCTCAGACAGCTTAAAATAATGGGCCATGACACAGTTTTAGGTGGAAAGTTGAAATCTAAAATTTTGAATACATACAAATGCAATTTGAAACATCTCTGTATTCTTAAATATAATAGAGAAAATTGTGACTTAATATTATCTATCATTTCACATGATACCCGCACTATTTGGCGTACAATTAAAAGCGGTGATAAAATGGATTTAACATCAGCGTCTAACTGTATCCCTGAACAAGTATGGTGTGACTTTATAACTACTAAATACAACATTCCAACACAATTTGAGGAAATACCATCTGTTGTATTATGTGATAGTAAGATTGCCCGCTTGGAATGGACAATTGAAGACCTTAAATGGGCAATCTCAAAATTATCTTATTCGAAATCACCCGGCCCTGATGGCCTTCCGCCATGTCTTTATAAAGCGGACCCCGATTTTTGGGCGGCAATTTTGAAAATGAAATTTGATTCCATCATTAATACTGGCTCTATTCCATCTTCATGGGTATCAGCTAACATTGTTCCGATTTTTTAAAAAGGCGATCCGACTTTACCTCATAATTATCGCCGATTTCGTTAATTGACACTGATGCGAAGCTGTTTGCAATTCTTCTTCTGTTTGAACTTGAAAAATTTATTGTAGAAAAAAATCTTTGCTCCAAATACTAAACTGGTTTTAGGAAGGGTATGAGTACATCATTAAATACAACTATCATGGCTCATATGATGGCGGGTACAAAGGAAAAAAACTCTTATCCCGTCTATATAGCCATGATTGATATGTCATCAGCGTTTGATAACGTGGTGAGGAACCTCTTATAGAAGAAAATGATGACTATGCGAATTCCTTTGGTATTGCTTTATTGGTTAATTAAATTACATACTAATGCCTCCTATAAAATAAAAATATCTGATGAGGGTAGAACAACTCCTCCAATTGCTACTTTTCTTGGTTTGAAACAAGGTTGCAACCTTGCGGCAACCTTTTTTAATCTCTATCTTGCGGATCTCGACAAGGAAAGGGATAATTGTAATCTGTTTTCTGTAAAAATCGGGGCCCTTCGATTAAAGTGGGTAGACTTTGCAGATGACATTGTCATCTTGGATCCTACTTCTGCAGGATTACAACTAAAGTTACTCCTCTTTGAAGAATTTGCAGTTATTCACAATTTGACTCCTGATCCAGCCAAGACGGCCATTATGAAATTCGGCAATACTTCAAATACTAAAAGATGTGAATGGTTTATCATGAAAACCCAAATTCCTATTACTACTAGTGCAATATACTTGGGGTACAACCTTTCTGCTCAAAATTCGAACAAGGCATGGACTGATATAATCAGAAATAAGACTTGACCTCTTATCTCTCAACTTAAAATAATATACTCTAAATATTGTAAATTTTCACTCATGCCAATGATTGATTTTTTGACCCTGAAAATAGAAAGCGTTATTTTGTACTCCCTTGATTTGTGCCTTTGTGACTTGAGCACAATCTTGGACTCTTTACAGGGCTCAATGATTAAGTCAGTAATGCATTTACCTATGTCTGTACCAAATTCCATAATTCGGCATGAATTAGGACTTGTAGCATTATCTGGACGCTGGAAATGGCGCCAACTATCAAACTATGTAAAAATTCATTTTCCTCCTAAGAATTCATTATATGAAGACCTGAAGGATACGCTTAATTTAACCATCTCAACTTCCTTCTCTCTATACCATCGTAAAATGCAACAATTATTGAATTCATTATGTATCACAATAGATGATGTCCATCAGCGACCAGGTTATGCTAAGAAAAAGCTCTTCGAACAAGATTGGCGGTCGACTATAGAAAACATTTCTACCTATAAGATGTACAAAGAATATGGTGAATATCTTAAGCTACGAATTCCGAGATATGATCATGTTGTCTTATTTCCTTGTAATCAAATTAGGAAAGTCTATATATGGTTCAGGTTTAACTTATTTCATACTAGGGAAAGAACTGCTAATTGGAAACATAACGAAATCACTAAAATAACTCACTGTCGTTTCCCTATATGTAATGAATCAACTGAAACAATGAAACATCTGATTCTTGAATGCCCCCACTTCAAATCTATAAGAACTAATTGTTTGATGAAATTTGTTAATATAGAATATGAGGATTGTTTGGAATTTTTGTGGGCTCGCATGATGACTGGTATTCATAAATCATTAATATTTGAATTGGTAAACTTGTGCAAGCACATTGAAAAAGAACCGATTAGTTTTAATATTTAATTGTTACTCCTTGTTAGTTATGATTATTTTTTATTTATGATATGATGATAATTAAAAAACATTTTTTTTTAATAACTTTCTTTCTTTACTTGGTAATGATAAAACTGTATATTGGATTCTTATTTGTAAAGGTTCTACATTGTGTATTTGAACCAAAAACAAATTAAAAATAAAAAAAAACTGCCTTCCCCACCTGAAGTCATCAGTCCAAATCAGACTTTGACCAGGGACTTCTCCACCCAGCTGGAGGAGGCCGCTGAGATAGCCAAACCGGAAGTCTTTCCAGGCTTCAGGGAGATGGTTGAAGAGAGCGTCAACCTAGCTGATGCCTGTGAGACTCTAGAGCAAAAGCAAAAATTGAAACAAGTTTTCTTAGATTTTCAAGATCTCTTTGCGGTGGACTCATATGACTGTGGTCGCACCGACATCCACACAACAACAATTCCCACAGACCCTGTCATGACTCAAGTGTTTGTGAAGCAATATTGCTTGCCTCTCGCATCAATGGAGTCCCTTACTACAATAATTAAGAACCTTGAGTCCCGTGTGATAATTCGTCCAGTCCACAGCACCTTCAATAATCTGGTACTGGGTATTTTGAAACCAAACGGCCAGTGGAGACTCTGTGCCGACCTAAGGGAGTTAAACAAACGGGTCCATACTTCCCGATGGCCTCTTCCCAACATTGACCAAGGGCTGGCCCAGATCCACGGGGTCAAAGGTATTCACTGCCATTGACCTGACCAATGGGTACTGGGCTGTACCTGTCAGTAGGGAGGACCAAAACAAGCTGGCCTTTACCTTCGGGGGCAGCAATACACGTGGACCCGGACTCCTTTCGGATACATCAACTCCGGAGATGAATTTAACATTTTTCTACACAAGGCCATGCCCGACCTGGGTGAAAGGGGTAACCTGGCCTATGTAGATGATGTTCTAGTCAAAAGCTTAACTGTGGAGGAACACATAGCGGAGATCCGTTATGTTCTGACACAGTTGAGGGCTGCCAGAGCAAAACTTTCCTTTCAAAAGGCACAGTGGTGCAGAACCTGTGTCAATTTCTTGGGGCATGAGATAACTCCTCAGGGTCTCTGTCCCCAGGAAAAAAAGTGGTAGCCCTCCAGAAAATAAAAGACCCCACAACTCTGCGGGAACTAAGGAGCCCCCTTGAACTAACTAATTACATCAGAAAGTTCATTGAGGACTACGCAGAGATCACAAGACCCCTGATCCATATTTTGAAGGGGGGGGTCAAGTGGGAGTGGGGTCCAGAACAAGCCGAGGCAGTAAGACAACTCAAAAGAAGCCTCTCACAAGCACCTTGCCTATCTTACCCTGTCAAAAACAAGGAGTTCTTCTTTTAGACAGGGTTCCCAAATACATGCTTGACTGCAGTATTATATCAAAAGCATGACAAGGTCAATAAAGTAATCTCCTATGCGAGTAAGACTTTATCCTGTGTGCAGGAAAAATTCAACAATTGTGAGAAAGTACTCCTGGCAACGGTGGGGGCGTTGATGAATTACCGTCCGTTCATCTATGTGGAACACATCATAGTGGAGACTCCACACCAACCTTTGCAATATCTTCACAGTGACAGAATCCGAGCCGGAAATGTGAGTAATTCCCAAATTAATTCCTGTCAATGTAAGACTTTTCTGTGGAGGTCAGATATGGGCAAAACAAGAAGAGTCTCCTCGCGCAAGGTCAGGCTGACTTGCATGATTGTGCCAGAGAAAACGGTCTTGAGGACGAAAGTCTTAAAATCAAGGACAACATGGAGGCATACCTTAATTCCCCACACAAAGTCTATGAAGAAGACCAGTGTGAGGGAATGCCCACTGTCTATGTGGATCTGTGCTCCTAACATGTTGACAACAACAGGGAAAAGGAACTTGTGGCCGACGTAGGGAATACATGGGTGAATGATGCCCCCGAACCCTCCGCTGGGTACAAATTCGGTCCCCAAAGTAGTCAAGTGGCAGAGCTGATGGCTGTATATCAAGCCATCCTCATTGCTATCCAACACCAACTCCACAAACTGGTCATAATCACTGATTCGGATTATGTATGGAACGGGTTTGTGGAGCACCTGGTTAACTAGAAAACCAGAGGCATGCTATGTGCTAATAACAAACCATTGATACATGGAAAATTAATACAGAATATTGATGATCTGGTCACCTCGAATGGGAAGACCATCTACTGGAAAATATCAAGGGTCATTCTAAAGTTCAAGGGTCATTCTAAAGTAGAGGGACCAGACAAAACTGGGAATGACCTAGCTGATCAGCTGGCCAAAACCGGAGCCATCCAAGGGGATCTACTTGAGATCGAGTCCCTGTTGGGGGAAATCCAGGTCACTGCTATCACCAGGTCCCAGACAAATGCTCACAATGAACTTTTAACTGCAGAATGGAGTAAGGAGACCTCAGATGCTAATTTGAATACGGCTCAAAAAGGGGATCCAATAATTGGTAAGTTTCATCAGCACATTGAGGACCCTGAGAACTTTTACCTGACGGATACCGATTACATAGGGAAAGAGGACCTCAGAGTGTTGATGAAATGTCCAAAAATGTTCCGAATCCAAGACGGTTTGTTGGTAAGGAGATCCAAAGCTGGCCATGACCAGTGGGTGGTCCCCACCTCATTCGAAGCCTGATGCTAAGTCACGCCCATGATGCGGCCATAGCCGGTCCTCATGGGGTTTCATACAACACTTAAAATCTTGCAAGAGGTTGCATACTGGCCACACATGGGGCAGGACCTTGACCAATACTTGACGGGGTGTCTTGTGTGTGCACAATTTCAACCAACATCACTCACACACCATGCACCCATCCAAAAGAGGGGGATGACACTGCCTTGGTCAGATTTACAAGTCAATTTTATTGGGCCCATGATTTGCCCCTCTAGGGGGAACAAGTACATGTTCACTGTGACATGCTTGTTCACTAAATGGGTGGAATGTCTCCCGGCCCCAAAATGCAAGTCAGAAACAGCAGCTGCCCTGATGATCAATCACATCTTCTCTCGTTTTGGACTACCCCAAAGGATTGAGTCAGACGAGGTAGCCACTTCACTAGCGATGTGATGACAAAGATGTGGGAGA
Source organism: Ambystoma mexicanum (assembly GCF_040938575.1). NCBI lineage: Eukaryota > Metazoa > Chordata > Amphibia > Caudata > Ambystomatidae > Ambystoma > Ambystoma mexicanum. Next base: position 591,726,407 of record NC_090921.1, read on the forward strand.
TACTTGGGGTCAAAAGGAAACTACACATTGCCTACCGGCTAGCCTCTAGTGGTGGAGTTGAGAGATACAAGACTATGAGAGCATATTAAAAAAGTTTGTGGCAGATTCTGGGCCAAGTTGGGACATTGGATTACCTCTTGTCCTGATGGCCAGCAGATCTACCCCTTCTTCTGCAACATAAATGTCTCAGTTTGAGCTGATGAATGGACGAAGGATGGTGCTTCCCCAGCATCTGCTCTACAGAACCTAAGAGCAGACCTTGATAAATGCCTCCACAACTCATGATTATATTGAGAATCTGAGAAAACACCTTCTACATGCTTTTGCCTATGCTCAGCGGAATCTAGAAAGATCTGCAGACAGTATGAAGACCCACTATGACCTTAAGACAACTAAAAAAGAATACCAAGTAGGAGACTGGGTCTACTTGTACAATTTCCAAAGGAACCAGGCCAGACAGCGCAAATTTCTCCCTTCTTCGCTGGGTCCTTTTTTAAATTGTAGACAGAATCTCACCAGTCACCTACAAGATCCGCATCCCCAAAGGCAGTTTGGCAGAAGGGGAAGACAAGTGGGTCCATGTAAAGACCGGAGGGGGTGGTGGGTGGTTCTGAACTTCCGCTCTCTATATGGTAGAGGGGAGGCACAGAGACGCCTGCCAAGATTCTCTATTATGGTAACGTAGTCGAGAAATCAAGGACTAGCTTCTCAGGAGGTGATGCAAGCTGGTTCTTGAGTACAGTGTAGTCCCCAAGCACCCACAAAGGAATGCCCTCACACTTTATCGGTTACAACACAGTCTTTATATAATTAATGTTCAAAATGTATATACAATATCACGATAACTCACTTTGTACTCCGAAAATCAGCAATGGTAAATATCTACAATTCTAAAGTGGTACCACTAACGTTATCAGATCGTATTAAAGTGCATACGGTCAGAATGACACATAGATCAAAATAAAGAGGAAACCAGCAGTAGCGAGAGGAAGGAAAGCAAGATGGATGAGCAATAGGCAGAATACTGGTAACTACCGTTAAACACAGCTCTGTGTGGAGATCCCCCTACCTGGGCAACCTGTAGAAGAAAGCTACAAGCCCAGTCCATATATTGTTCACACTAGACTTTCCAATAGTTCTGCAACCCCAAAGTACCTTGGCATTGTAGCGTTCCTCGTCAGGGAAATCGACAACCTTTCTTGAGTGTCCTCCCTTTCAGGCAGGAGTCACGGTTCGTCGAACGTCCGACGGAAAACAGGTAGAGCTACGACGCTGAAGTGGCCGCGTCGTTCCTAGCGGTGCCCGTTGACGGGGAAGTGTAAACGTCCTGCGAGGAAGAGGTGTGCGGGGCACCTCCGTGTCGATAGTTCTGGACCGCAAAGAGTTGAAGAACTGTGGCCCAGCAAGGGCGTCAAGTCGTCGGCGTCTCTGTGGTCGTTGGGTGGCGGGAAACCCACCGGTGAATGTTCCTCGGTGCGTCGACGGTCAGGCCTTCTCCAGCAGGATACGGCGGCGAAGATGCGGATGAGAGCGTCCTTGGTTCAATGAAGTTCATAGGCAACGGGAGCACACCGGCTCCAGTCGGCAATGGCGGTCGGCGACAGTGGCAGACAACAGTCCGGGTGCTTCTCCTTGGAGTTCCGCAGCTGTCCCCGTATCGGTTCGGCAGCCTGTCGAAGGTCTGGGAGCTACCAGGGAGCTTAGGCAAAGATCAGCTGTTCACGATGGTCCCTTGTAGCTCAGGAAGAGGGCAACTTACCAGGCCCTCTCTGGGTCGGTTCTTGAGGCACAGCAGCTTTCAGATTGTGAAGGAGAGCAACAGCAATTCTTCTCGTCCAGCAGGGCTCAAGGTTAAGCTTCAGTTACTCCAGTTACTCATCGTAGTGGTCTTCAACTTCCAAACACGATTCCTAGCAGTGAGAGGTCCCCAGATATACTATTGATCTCCCATTCATTCCGCTGGGTCGCACTCAAGCATCCAGTCACGACTATGGTCATTCATGCAGGCAGGCAGCCAATCAGGCCCTCAAGGTATTCAGGCCATTCCCTTCTCTCCAGACACTCACAACAAGTTATGTGTATTGGGACAAGTACCGAGCCATTCAACACTCCAAGCTGCATTCATACCGGTTTCGGGCAGGGCTGTCTCAACCATTGTGTCAAACACCAGATACTAGACAGCCACAACATAGAATGTATATTTGTCACACACTCCATTCACCGAGGTCCCACCCCCAGGCGTACCCACAACATACGGTCGTTGAGAAGGCTCCAACCAGGGGACATAGGCAGGGCTTCCTGGGACTTCGGGAAGATCAAGGTAACAGGTGATGGAAGGCAAGAGGCCATGGGGGCCATTTTGTCTCCATCAGGAATCTACCGATTCCAATGACAAGGCCTGGGCATCACAAAATGGAGGACACTCAGGGCACCAGTCATTTCAGCACGGAGCTGCCACCAGCCCATACCCTGCTCTGTAGGTCACACACAGGTGCCCAAAAACATACACTTGGGACACAGGGTTGTACCCCTACCCATGAGTGCCATAAGGGTATCCCACGGGTCTGTTCACCAAACCAAAAGAGAGCTGCACCACCAGGAGTCCCACATGAACTGCTGCGCACAAAACATCACACAACACGTGATAAAAAGCAGTAAAGGATTAGGAGGCCCTGTCCCTCTGATGCATTTCCAGCATCACAGTCGCCCCCCAGACTGAGGTGGAGGGTGTCTAATCTCCCACGGGATAGACACCCTCATCCAGATGGTCAACATACCTTCTGAAAAGGCCATCTGCATTATCGTGACTCTTCCCTGGTCTGTGCTCAATGCTAAAGTCTAGTCCTTGCAGACTAATGGACCACCTGAGCAGTTTCGGGTTTTCACCTTTCATCTGCATAAGCCACTTCAGGGGCTTATGATCGGTTTGGACCTGGAAGGTAGACCAAGTAAGGTAGGGTCTAAAACGCCTAAGGCTCCAAACAATACTAAAACATTCCTTTTCAACAGTAGCCCACCTAAGTTCCCTACCCTTAAGTTGTCTACTGATGAATATGATCGGATGTTCTCTTCCTTTGTCATCTATCTGGGACAAGACAGCTCCAATTCCGGTGTCGCAGGCGTCAGTTTGGACGATAAAGGGCTTGCTGTAATCAGGCGCACACAGCATGGGTGCCCGACACAGACTTCCTTTCAAGCCATCAAAGGCCCCCTGACAGTCTTCAGTCCAATTAACCTTCCTAGGTTGTTTGGGCAAAGTCAACGCTGTTAGGGGTGTAGCTATGGTTCCGTAGTCTGCCATGAAATTGCGATAATACCCAGTGAGGCCCAGAAAGGCTCTCACCTGGGTTTGAGTAGTGGGAGTCTCCCAGTCATGTACATCCTGTACTTTACTGGGGAGAGGTTGGATTTGACCCCCTCCTACCTCATGACCAAGATAGGTGACTTTCCCCTGAGCTATCTGGCACTTGGTGGCCTTGATAGTGAGGTTAGCCCTCTTTAACACCTGCAACACTTTATCCAGATAAGTCAATTGCTCTTCCCAGGTGGAACTGTAGACGGCAATGTCGTCTAAGTAAGCCACACAAAAGGCTTCCAGCCCACTGAGCGCATGGTTGACTAATCTCTGGAAAGTGGCAGGGGCGTTCTTCAGCCCGAAAGACATGACTCTAAACTGGTAGAGTCCTTCTGGTGTTGAGAACGCCGTCTTTTCCTCGGCATGGTCCGTCAGAGCTATTTGCCAATAGCCTGAGGTAAGGTCAAAGGTGCTCACAAATTTGGCAGCACCTATCGTGTGCACGAGCTCATCAGCCTGGGGCAAAGTGTGCGCGTCAGTTTTGGTGACGGCATTGACTCCTCGGTAGTCCACAGAGAACCTCCAATCCTTGGTACCTGCCTGGGAACTTGCCTTGGGGACAACAGGACTGGACCAGGGACTGGTTGAGGGTTCAATAACACCCAGATCCAACATCTTGGCGACCTCAGCCTGGATGTGGTTCTTGACGGTATCTGACATACGGTAGCACCTGTTTTTGACAGGCACACTGTCACCAGTGTCAACCTCGTGCCTACACCAGGGTGTAAGGCCTGGTGTCAGTGAGAACAGTGAGGCGTACTGCCGGAGCAAAGTCCTGCAGGCCTTCTGCTGCTCTGTCGTCAGATCGGGAGAGAGATGTACTCCCTCCACTGAGCCATCCTGAGGGTTGCTATGCAGCAAATCAGGAAGGGGCTCACTCTCATCCTCTTCTTGCCCTGAAGCTAGCAAGACACATGAGACTTCGGCCCGCCTGTGGAAAGGCTTGAGCCTGTTAACATTGAATATATGAGGGGCTACCCCACACGCCCCCATGTCAACCAGATAATTGACCTCGCCCATCTTGGAGATTATCCTGAAGGGTCCAGTCCACTTATCTGCCGAAGCCCGAGGCTTGGTAGGCTCCATCACGAGGACCTTGTGTCCTGGAGTCCAATCCACTTGCGATGCTTTAAGGTCATGCCAGTACTTATTCAATTCCTGGCTGGCCTTAAGATTCGCTGTTGCTTGACCCATCATCTGTGTCATCCTCCGTCTGAGGCCTAACACATAGTCCCCCACTTGCTTGGCGGGACCTGGAGGGGTGGCCTCCCAACCTTCTCGGATAAAGGCGAGGGGCCCCCTCACTGGATGCCCAAAAAGTAACTTAAAGGGACTGAAACCAGCACCCTCTTGAGGTACCTCTTGGTATGCAAACAGCAGGCATGGCAGGAGAAGATCACACTTCTTCCTGAGGGGCTCTTCCGAAGCACCTAGCATGCCTTTGAGAGTTTTATTAAATCTCTCAACCAGACCATTGGTCTGGGGGTGGTAAGAGGTGGAGAACTTATAGGTTACCCCGCACTCTTTCCACATGGTTTTCATGTAACTCGACATGAAGTTGGATCCTCTATCAGAAGTTGGATCCTCCATCAGAGATAACCTCCTTAGGGAATCCAACCCAGAAGTTGGATCCTCCATCAGAGATAACCTCCTTAGGGAATCCAACACGGGTGAAAATGCCCAGGAGAGCCCTGTCAACCACCTTGGCCGTAACCGTCCGAAGGGGTATAGCCTCGGGGTACCTGGTGGCATGATCTGGCAAGACTAGGATGAACCAATGTCCACCCGACATGGGAGGGTCAAGAGGACCGACGATGTCGATGCCAACCCTCTCAAACGGTGTGCCCACCACTGGCAATGGTTGCAGTGGGGCGATGACTCTGCCTCCAGTCTTGTCAGACAACTGACAAGTTGGGCAGGTCCTGCAGTGGGACTCCACTTCTACTCCCATCCGAGGTCAGTAAAAATGGGCAGAGAGCCTCTGCTTAGTCTTCTTGGTACCAAGATGACCAGCCAAGGGCACCTCATGCGCCAACTGCAGCAGGAAGGGCCTGTAAACCTGGGGTACCACCAACCGCTTGAGGGCACCAGGTTCAGGCTTAGTGGGCTCACTAAAAAGGAGCTCATCCTCCCAATAAATCTGAAATGTCCTAGGCACTTCGCCTTGTGCCTGGGACAGGGCCTGTGTCCTCAGACCCTCGAGAGAGTGGCACTCTCTCTGTCCCTTACAGAAGTCCGCCCGGGAGGGTCCCCCTTCAGCCAACAAGCATTGAAGGTTGGGATGATCCTCCGTGTTAAGAGCCTTTCCCACAGGAAAGTCTTCTGGCTCATCTCCCACAGGAATTGAGACAGGATTTACCACTGGACCCAGCCCGTCTGGAGCATGGATCCCAATGGATGCAATCGAAACAGCGGGAAGAGCAGGGCCTCCCCCCACAGGGGCGGCCTTCTTACTCCTCCGTTTCTTTCGTGCCTTGGGTTTCCCCGTCGGCAAGGGTACCAGGCTCTCAGCCGGACCCTGTGTGACTTGCGACCGGGTGACTGCCACAGCAGCCATGGGTAGACCATCCGTGATCATCCCCAACTCGACCAAATCGTTTCCCAACAAAATGTTCACAGGCACGTTGTCCTGAACCAGGACCGGAAGCTTTGCTGTCTTGTATTCAATCGTAATGTTGACTAAGGCTACAGGCGATAATTTGGGAGGCCGACCAGCTAACCTGGTGGTTCTCAGAGGAGCACCTACATAGTCCTCTGGCTTGAGCAGGGTCATGTCCACCACTGTCATGCTTGCCCCAGTGTCTCTCAAACCAGTAGAAGGCTGGCCATTCAAGAGGACACTTCTCAAAAACCTACAAGTGTTTTGCGGGCTAGTCGCTAGTACTTCTGCGTACTGGTCCCAGGCCCCAAGGGACACTAAGGAAATCTCTACAAGGGCACCGAAGGTGATCCCAGTAGAGGAGGGGAGGATTGTGGCCTCCACCTCAGGTACAGAGAAGGGATAGGTCAGGCTGACAGCCTGGACTCCAAGTGCCTTACCCTTACACTTGGGGTCACCCCTTCGGTGATCCAGAACCCCACAATCCCAACATGTGCCGGGCATGCGGGGTATGGTACTGGAACCACTGGGACCCTGCTTTGCAGCAGGCGGACCACTACTCTTACTCCCACCCACAACAGGTTTATCCCCACTAGGTTTTTGGGTCTTCGGAGAGGAAGGTTTGGTTTACCCGACTGTGACTGCTTTTGGGACTCCTCAGCTTTATGTGAGGCCCCCTTTTCTTTGTCCTTGTCCTTCCCACTGGAGTCCTTAGGGGACACCCGGTGGGAGACCCACTTGTCAGCCAACCTAGCCAGCTTAAAGGGGTCCAAAATGTTCTGGTCAGCAACATACTGATGCAGCTCTGGTGAACAGGCTTCCAAAAAATGCTAAAAAAACAAGAGGTGAGACAATTCAACAAACGTTTTCACTTTGTAACCATCAATCCACCCCATCATGTTCATGTGCGCAGCACTCACCCAGTCAACCCAAGACACATTCTCCCGTTTCTTAAAATCCCTGAACCATTTAAGATATTGGGTAGGCGTTTTGCCAAACTTGGCGATTAAGGAAGACTTCATACACTCATACTGACCCCTTTCCTCCACACTCAGTTTCAGAATACAGTCATATCCAGTTTGAGGCACTCTGCTTAACAAACACTTAGCCCAATCTCTCTTATCAACATCGTGAATTGCACAAGCCATTTCAAACGCTTCAATCCATTGGAGGATATAAGAACCCTCTGCATACACACCAACCAAATCTTTCATAAACTTGGTTGCTGCGGACCTGACACTCTCAACTGGTTTCGCTGAAGTCTGCACTCGAGCTTTCTCTAGCTGGATTCGTTGACATTCAGTGTCCCGGTTCTTGAGTTCAAGGTCCTTATCTTTGAGTTCAAGATCCCTATCTTTTAACTTAAAATCCCGGTTCTTGAGCTCCACTTGCTGTGCCAACTCCTCTTTCTTAAGCTCAGCATCTAGTTCCAACTTGCAATATTCTAAGGATAACTTCATCCTCAATAACTCAAGCTCTAAAGAATTGCTGGGGTTCGGAACAGAGGCAGCAGGAATGGTGGCATTCCCAGAATCAGTTTCGGCGACAACCCCCGGGGTAGAGTCCTCATTGGTTGCATCCCCCCCTTCAAGAGTTTCACAATCGATCTGGTAGTCCCCCAGGACAGCTATCAGCTCAGCCCTAGTTGTATCCACAAAGTCTAATTCCCTGGCTTCACAAGCACTCTGGAGAGCATCTAAGCTCCTTCGAGTCAATTTACCATTTGCAATAGATTCCATTGCTTGTAATGCAGTTATCTTGTACACGACTAAACCTCAATTTAATAAAGTGCAGACATCCTTCGTAAGTGGCACGGTTATACACTGAGTCTTAAAACCATAAGCATCCCACCGCTGCCACCAGCTGTAAAGACCGGAGGGGGGGTCTGCACTTCCGCTCTCTATATGGTAGAGGGGAGGCACAAAGACCCCTGCCAAGATTCTCTATTATGGTAACGTAGTCGAGCAATCAAGGCCTAGCTTCCCAGGAGGTAATGGGAGCTGGTACTTAAGTACAGTGTAGTACCCAAGCACCCACAAAGGAATGTCTACACACTATCGGTTACAACACAGTCTTTATATAATTAATGTTCAAAAGGTATATACAATATCACAATAACTCACTTTGTACTCCAAAAATCAGCAATGGTAAATATATACAATTCTAAAGTGGTACCACTAATGTTATCAGATCGTATTAAAGTGCTGTCTTGATATGGGCAAAATCTTCCTCGGGGCCAGCCCTTTGAGAGCAAAAATACCCAATTCAGCCCAAAATACAGGTTCTATTGTGCTGAGCAGTGATCTCATGCTAGTGACAAATGACACCCTCAAAGTTTTAGCATATTTATTCTAAGCAGTGAATTTCATATACATTTGGGATTCAAGTTAAAGAATATTACAAAGCATAAACTTAGAACAATGCAAAATATAGTGAAACATGGAACTTAGATAAACATAGAGAAACATAGAGAAATATAGAGAAACATAGAGAAACACAGTCTTACGTCCCTTTAATCAGCACTGGGAGACCTGGGCTTTTCATAGAAAAACAATGCTGGAGGACACCGTGAGAGCCAATTCCGGGCACTTGACTGTACACGAATCAAGTCCACAGGACGATCTCCCCCCGAGTCATGTGTGCATGGATATTTTATAATCTCTTGCTGTCAGTCACCATGACGCACAGTTCCAGAACTTTCCCTGTGCAACTGGCTCATGGAAAAAACCCAACTCTCTCTGAGAGGCACCCTGCTCGCTCCTACCCCTCCCTGGTTCCCATCTGCGCTGGCTGAGGAATGTCTTATCAGTACCTTCCCAGAGAAAAGGAAGATTAGCTTGGAGCCAGGGCTACCGTTAGTGAGGCTGAATATTCTAAGGGAAGCAGGGATGTATTAACCCCATCTGCAAGCTCTAAAAGGCATGCACTCATAGCTTAGTGTTTATAGCGCTTAAGACTGGCTATCTAAGCGCTATATAGGTGCCATGATGTTCCAAACACTCCAAAAATACCTATTAGCTACATAGCTAGGGTCCCTCTCCCTGCCTGTCTATCAACAATGCATAATGTGACCTATTTCATACTAGGCCTGCATATTCCTTGTAGCTCACTACTGCATAATGGAAGTGCTACAACAGACTACTGTCAGCATTTTTAGCACATACTTTGAATACACTATTGGCTTTCAGCGGCTAATGCTGTCATCTAAAGCCCTGATTGGCAAGGCTGCAATTTCGTGTATCACTACATTCCACCCCTATTCAACGTTTGTGCGACAAATGCTGACTAATACCTATCAATATAGTATTTAGTGCAGTGATAAAGACCTAGGGGCTTTGCAAGAGGTTTAAGCAAACTATCTTCTAGCGGTTAGTTAGCGTGGCATGCAAGGTAAAACACTACCTAAACAAAAATGTACACAAAGTGAACAGTGACATATACCCTTGCCAAAACCTGGCCTACACAAAAAAAAAAAAATACCTACACAAAGTGAACATGGACATTTACTCTAGCCAAAACCTGGCCTACACAAAAATACCTAAATCAATTTTGTATAACTGATTGTCAGTTAAAAAGCAGCATGCAGTTAAAATGTCAAGGCAATCCAGTGTAGTCTAATCTACAATGCACTATTGCATTTATTTATGGTTACCAATTCTAAAACCTGGCAGCCTTTTCACTCTAAGGGCCTACCTCCCCCTGATCCCAGGGCATTCAAGCGTGACTATGGGCTGTGTGACTAGACACTTCCCCCAGGTAGGTGGAACCCAACCAGAAACCATCTAATTTCATGAACAAGGTGAACCCATGGGCACCAGGTTATCTAAATAAAAACAATTCTACTAATTTACATCAAAGCATGGCATGTGTTATTCATGCAATCAAAAGCAAGCAATTCAATCCATATGTATGCTGGTAACTGTAGCTCTGCGTGTGTGGAGTATGGTCGCCCCCACCCAGTAAAAAGCCAACACCTGCTGATTAAACAATGTTTGCCATACAATGCATTGTGTGTATTTAGCAGTCTTGTTGACCTGCCCTATGGCAGAAAAAATGTCTTCATATCTAAAATTCTGCCATTTTCAGTGGTTGTCAATACTTGTAGCAGTGTTGGGCGTATCAATGGGCCCCACTAGGCCAGAAGTTCTATAGCAGAGCTGGCATCAGAACCCATAGTGGCTAGCTTATTGTGCACAGTTTCTATGTCACAAGCATATAAAGCTCCTGCAATTAATGAATCTAGCTCCCTAGCTACGCGCACTCTGGTGATGGGCCATAGAAATGGACTCCATTTGTAGCAGCTTGGTAGTACTAAGGAAACATTGCCTCGTGATAAATCTATGTCTAAGTGTATCACTGTAATGATGAAGGTGTGCATTACCAGCCTACAATTTACATGTTGTCTTACTACTGGAAAATCTAACAGGTTCACAGTGTCTACCTTCTGTGACTTGGAGAATACCCTTCTTCAAGTGGGATATCTACCATATACAATAATAACTTTAGCCACAAACACCATACTACTATCCGGCAGTGGCTGTTTCATCACATTAAACAAATTCATTTAGTCAAGTTATAGTCCATAAAATCTTGGCGAGAACACTCGCTGCAGTTCTTGGTCAGAAAAACATCACATTAGACAAATTAAACAAATGGTATCCATTCAGTGACAAAAGATGCCCGACAATGTGCCAGGCCAGTACACTAGCAATTCCATGTGGATACTCATTTGTGGAGCTTTTCCAAGGAATTATTCCAAATGTCTACAATCAAAAGGTGACTCTTTGCATTAGTGTGCTGGAGACAGCTGTCCCCACAAAAACATGAAACTGGTTGGTTTAACAAAAACCGTGTCACACTCTGTGTCATAAAATCAAACATCAAGTCAGTCATGGTTTCATTTACCTGCCTTAAGCTGGCTGTAAAAGTATCCAGTGTTTCAAAGATTACCATTTCAAATTATAGCTCATACACTTGGCAGCATTACTTCAATTAAGAATCTTAACCTACGCACAGGTGACTTTGATGTGCGCGCTCATCTTATCTCAAAATAAATTACGCTCCTGCTTGCATAATTCTGCTGCCCCAACAGTTCATAAATCATTCTCCTGCCTACGTGCAATGTAGAATTTTTTTTTTTTCAAAGCAAAAAACAAAACATCTCTGGTTAAAGCAATTCAGTTGGAAGAGTAAAACCATTTCGTTTTTTCAGATTCATCTCAACAGTGCATTTAAAAACCATTTTTCAATGTGTTAGCATTCAATTGCTGTGTCACACAGCTGTTTGTGGTGCCTGATGTTACAGTCCACAATTCATTGTCCATAGTCCTTTAAACAAGAAAGGGCAAGCCATGTCAATTAAGTTATTTCCAGCAACTGAGTCATTTGAATGTGTAGCATCAAGTATTTGATAATTAGCCAAGTCTGCACCGTGCCAGTTCAGCAAGAGTTATTACTCTGTTGGACACCATTCGCAGGTTACAGCATTGAGTGCGGTGCAGGGCACGTTAAAGTTGAAATAGCATGTCGCAGTGGCTCGCTTTCTCTGAGAATGCGTCTGCCCCTTCTTTGATCAGTGTCACCCGGCATTTGCACACGTCTACCCCCCAATCTATTTCTTGGTTATTTGCCTAGGCAAAATACAAACAGAAATGTTAGGATTTCATCAAAAGTTCAATATCATTATTCTTCATGTTAGGATGTCATCAAAACTTCAATATCAGCGTTATCCACCCCTTCCCATAATACCACCCCCATCTTCAAAAAGTCTCATCAGGTAACTACACACTTTGTCATTGCTACTGCAATTATTTATCACCCTTCTGCATGTTTCTGGGGGCTTATTTACACTCAACCATACGGGGTGTAACTGCCTAATCACAAACTCATTTGTGCAATGCAATCATAGTTGGTCAATGGTACCTCAGACTGATCTGTGCTTTTACAAAGCCATATAGTAAGTACCCAGGTCGCACAATGCTTTTCTTTTTTCACCAAAGCGATCACAAATGCCAGGCGCCAACTTGCTTCCAGTGTCTCATGATCTTGATTTAGTTTGCACTGCTGGCATCACTCCATTTTTCAAAGGTAAAGTCTTTCAGTCCAATACCGCTTACAGTTGCACAAGCAGCTGTTTATTTTTCTTTCCTTACAGGCAGTGTCTTTCAAGCCTCTGGTTTTTTCACTTGTCATTTTTTTTTCAAAGGGTGTTTGCTGTTTCCTGAACCACCCCTTTGAGTGCGATAGTCTAAGTCAGTTTCTTTTGTTGCTTCAACAAATCATTCATTCTTGCACTAAGCCATGAGGCTTCTGGATCATGGCTAATGTGCAGTGTTCATGTTATACTTCAAAGCCCCGCTCTGCATGTTGTCTTTTGCAAAACGGCTAAGCACTTTTGTCAGTTTTGCTTCCATCTGGAATGCCATAATGTCTTTGTCAGTTACTCCATCCCTGGCAATGTAGCTTGCAGTTTGCCAGATGTGTATTTTCTCTTCTCAAAGCGCCTAGAGGTTTCTTCTCCAGTGCACAGCGCTTTACTTCAGTTCACATCACATGGAGCATTGGAATGCAGCTTGCACAGCAATAGCGTTTCACTTCACATCACATCACATGGGAATGCGGTTTGCACAGTAATGTCTGTTGGAATGGGCAGCTGTCTTTTCTTGGCCCATTCACAGATGCATAGGTAAATGTTCAGATGTGATGTGCCCGTCTGCCATCCTGCATGAAGCCTTTGTTTTCCTACCACAGTTTCACTGGGCAAATTCTTTACTTCTGAACAGCTCTGTCTTTGCTCCCCCTTCCTCAGGAATGCAGGCATGTTTATCTTTCGTGTGCACCTGGCAGCGCCATGAGCACGCAGCATGCTTATCTCTTTTGACTATAACTCTTACACTGTGGCGGCTTCAATGGGAAGCACTCGTTTCAGACAGTTCACCCAGATTAACTCTTTCTTGTACTGTTTCTGCTTTTGTTTGCCTTCCTTTCGCACACCTCGCCCAAGACAGCTTCAAGGCACAAGCTCTGCACACACAGCAAGACTCTTGTTTTCAAAAGCGGCACTTTTCTTGTCATCAGATTCTACTCCATGTAATTTTGCAAAATGTTAAAGCGTCTTTTTGCCTGTTTTAACCTGGTTAATGTCCCATTTAAAAGCATACGTTTTCTTTTCTTGTAATGTGCGATCTTTCAAGAGAACTCACAACCCACTAAATCTTTGTGCTATCTTATCACACACAGATATTTCATTCTGTTGTACCATTGCCAAACTATAACCACTCATTTCAGTGCATTTAAAAAATAAAAATGCCATATTTAGTTTGCAGCTCCCTGCACGTTTTCCTGCAAGAGCAACCCACACTCTATATATTGCTTGTGGGCTGTTTAATGTGTCAACAACATTTTTTCATCATGTATCACAGTCAACAGGACACTATTTCTAAATCATACATCACTTATAAGGCAACAGCACAAATCCATGGCATAGCGTGGGATCAAAAATACTCCAGGGGCAATTTAGAAAAATATAAATTGTTTTTTCCCCCAAACCACTGCAAACTGATTCTGCAAATTCAAATCAATACACAAAAATCGAAAATCCAAATAACATTCACTCACTTTCTTTTTAAGTGAGTCTCTCACCCATTAAAAGCATGGCACAGCTTAAAATGCAATATAATCATTTTAGTGTGTTTCCTTTAAAACAGAATTCGCCACCACTAGCACATGGAATCTTACAGTTGCCAAAAGAGAAAAAAAAAAACTCTTTAGGCTCTCAGCACAGATGTTACTCATTCTCCTAAGCATGGCTCCTCATTATTCAGGAATGCCAACATTCAAAAGCATACATCAAAAAAGCGAACCTTCGCCTCCGAACATTACAGCCCCCACTCGCTAGCACACTGGGGCTGAGTCAATGGTTAAATCACTATTCATAATTTGCATGTCAAATTCTTGCAATTATTTTTTTTCCTGCCCTCATGACAGAATAGAGATGAGAACTCCGTCTCACTATGCATTCCAAATTACAACTTTAAACTGGGGAAACCGCATGATAAAATTCTTTTCTAATTGAGCATACATCTTTCTTTAACCATTCATCGGAGTGCTTTAAACAAAGCCATTTCCCGCTTGTTTATCGCCTTGTACTCCCTGGCACCAATCCCATGCAATAAGTCAGTCACGACTGATTTACTGAAGGGAGTCTTAACCACACAAGCTATCGGCCACGGCAAGCCGACACAACATTGCTGCCTTTTGAAGTCTCAGAGCTGCAGTAAGACCACCAAGGAAATGTGACAGCCTGCTCCCCACTCTACACTGTGTTCTCTCACACCATTTGTCATGTCAGCATGGCACTGCTCTTCACAAATCCCACCGCTGCCACCAAATGTCTTGATATGGGCAAAATCTTCCTCGGGGCCAGCCCTTTGAGAGCAAAAATACCCAATTCAGCCCAAAATACAGGTTCTATTGTGCTGAGCAGTGATCTCATGCTAGTGACAAATGACACCCTCAAAGTTTTAGCATATTTATTCTAAGCAGTGAATTTCATATACATTTGGGATTCAAGTTAAAGAATATTACAAAGCATAAACTTAGAACAATGCAAAATATAGTGAAACATGGAACTTAGATAAACATAGAGAAACATAGAGAAATATAGAGAAACATAGAGAAACACAGTCTTACGTCCCTTTAATCAGCACTGGGAGACCTGGGCTTTTCATAGAAAAACAATGCTGGAGGACACCGTGAGAGCCAATTCCGGGCACTTGACTGTACACGAATCAAGTCCACAGGACGATCTCCCCCCGAGTCATGTGTGCATGGATATTTTATAATCTCTTGCTGTCAGTCACCATGACGCACAGTTCCAGAACTTTCCCTGTGCAACTGGCTCATGGAAAAAACCCAACTCTCTCTGAGAGGCACCCTGCTCGCTCCTACCCCTCCCTGGTTCCCATCTGCGCTGGCTGAGGAATGTCTTATCAGTACCTTCCCAGAGAAAAGGAAGATTAGCTTGGAGCCAGGGCTACCGTTAGTGAGGCTGAATATTCTAAGGGAAGCAGGGATGTATTAACCCCATCTGCAAGCTCTAAAAGGCATGCACTCATAGCTTAGTGTTTATAGCGCTTAAGACTGGCTATCTAAGCGCTATATAGGTGCCATGATGTTCCAAACACTCCAAAAATACCTATTAGCTACATAGCTAGGGTCCCTCTCCCTGCCTGTCTATCAACAATGCATAATGTGACCTATTTCATACTAGGCCTGCATATTCCTTGTAGCTCACTACTGCATAATGGAAGTGCTACAACAGACTACTGTCAGTATTTTTAGCACATACTTTGAATACACTATTGGCTTTCAGCGGCTAATGCTGTCATCTAAAGCCCTGATTGGCAAGGCTGCAATTTCGTGTATCACTACAAGTGCATACGGTCAGAATGACACATAGATCAAAATAAAGAGGAAACCAGCAGTAGAGAGAGGAAGGAAAGCAAGATGGTTGAGCAATAGGCAGAATACTGGTAACTACTGTTAAACACAGCTCTGTATGGAGATCCCCCCACCTGGGCAACCTGTAGAAGAAAGATACAAGCCCAGTCCATATATTGTTCACACTAGACTTTCCAATAGTTATGCAACCCCAAAGTACCTCTGCATTGTAGCGTTCCTCGTCGGGGAAATCGACAACCCGTCTTGAGTGTCCTCTCTTTCAGGCAGGAGTCACGGGTCGTCGAACGTCCGACGGAGCACAGGTCGAGCTATGACATTGAAGTGGCTGCGTCGTTCCTAGCGGTGCTCATTGACGGGGAAGCGTAAACGTCCTGCGAGGAAGAGGCGTGCGGGGCACCTCGGTGTCGATAGTTCTGGACCGCAAAGAGTTGAAGAACTGTGGCCCAGCAAGGGCGTCGAGTCGTCGGCTTCTCTGTGGTATTTAGGTGGCAGGAAACCCACCGGTGGATGCTCCTCAGTGCATCGACGGTCAGGCCTTCTCCAGCACGATACGGCAGCAACGATGCAGACGAGAGCGTCCTTGGATCAATTAAGTTCTTAGGAAACGGGAGCACGGCGGCTCCAGTCGGCGACGGCGGTCGACGACAGTGGCAGACAATAGTCCGGGCGCTTCTCCTTGGAGTTCCGCAGCAGTCCCCATATCGGGTCAGCAGCCTGTCGAAGGTCTGTCTGTGCACGATGGTCCCTCGTAGCTCGGGAAGAGGGCGCCTTACCAGGTCCTCTCTATGTCGGTTCTTGAGGCACAGCAGCTTTCAGATTGCGAAGGAGAGCAACAGCAATTCTTCTCGTCCAGCAGGGCTCAAGGTTAAGTTTCAGTTACTCCAGTTACGTGTCGTAGTTGACTCAGCTTCCGAACACGATTCCTAGCAGTGAGGTGTCCCCAGATATACTGTTGATCTTCCATTCATTCCGCTGGGTCGCACTCAAGCATCCAATCACGACTACTGTCATGACCGCAGCCTCCAAGGAGTCAGGTTTAGCCCAACTGCCTCGGAAGCTGGGTCACAACTTCATTTCCAGGCACCCATCGGCTCCCATAGGGGCCTTATGGACCTTGTCCTGGCGCCAGTGGCGCCAGGCTCATAAGGGGACCCAGTCCCGGCACAGGACGTGCCGGGCTCATAATGTAAGGAATGGTGCTTGGGTGGACCTACCTGCTGCAGACCATGCTGCTCACTCACCTGCAGGATGAAATCCTCATCCATCCATGGCTGGAACTACTTTACCTTCTGGGTGTGGCCAGCACCACTCCCTGGGACTGGATACTGGAACTATTCTGGAAGCTGGGACTTCTTACCTGGGCGAGGCTGCTGTGGAAGGAGACACCTAAGCACTCCAGTAAGCTATTTAAACCACGCCCGATCAGAGCAACGTGCTTCGGGTTATTCTGCAATAGCAGCAGGACGCTCACCGTGTCAGCTCCAGAGAATCTTCAACTTCTGCATCTGGGGAAGAGAAATCCACAATCTTACCTTCCGACATACCATCTTCGTCTTCAGCAGCATCTGAAAAGGGAAAAGAACACCAGGTTAGCACAAGATAAAAACCAGCGCAGCACTTACCCAGTCCATCGGTGCATCTCAAGCCACGGGCTGCAGCTTTCCATTTTTCCGGCACCCTGTGGAAGCAAAGACATTGGTTAGTAAACCTCCGTGAAACTTTCCTTACCTGCGCTGCATTCTTCTCGCCTCCGCCGACGCTGCTACTCGCATCTGCAAAACAAAAGGACATCATTAAGAAAGACAAAACTCCATCTATACGCACGTGTTTTGGGCAGCGCTCATCTTTCTCACTCCTCGGTGCATTCCTCGACATCCATTTTTCTACCCAGCTGCTTCTGCGACCTGAAAAAGGAAAAGAGACATTAAGAAGTGCTTTTAACTTCGAATTGACATTTTCTACTTACTTGCCTGCAATACCTTCGCCATTCCATCGCTCTCCGGACCTCCATATTCAAGCAACCGCCGTTCGTGCTGCTAACAACGGCCTAGCTCCAAATCTTCATCCTCTGCAACCAAGAGGCTGGACAATTAACCAGTGAAGTAACTGGCTTCGGCGCCCCTGCACAGACGCAGGATGGAGAGCTCCGCTTTCACCTACATAAGGTGAGCACATTTAGCCTACGAACTACTTGGGAGTACCAGGAAGGGGAGGCAGCTTACCCAGTCAGGCTTATATATCCATATTAACCCCTTGCTCTCATAATTGCAGACACCTCACCCTTCAGATCAAGATCTCAGTGAGGAAAGGGCCTTTCCAGGGTGGCATTCGAGGCCTGCGCGTGACCCTAGAAGACTCCGAGAACCCCCAGCCCAGACCTGCGCCTCCGAGGGATTCAGGTGAGCGTTACAACTACAGTCATTCATGCAGGCAGGCAGCCAATCAGGCCCACAAGGTATTCAGGCCATTCACTTCTCTCCAGACACTCACAACAAGTTAGGTATATTGGGGCAAGTACCGAGCCATTCAACACTCCAAGCTGCATTCATACCGGTTTCGGGCAGGGCTGTCTCAACCATTGTGTCAAACACCAGATACTAGACAGCCACAACATAGAATGTATATTTGTCACACACTCCATTCACCGGGGTCCCACCCACAGGCGTACCCACAACATATGGTCGTTGAGAAGGCTCCAGCCATTCTGGTCGGCACTTCCCCACACTACCATATACGGAACTTCCACCCAATAGCCAGTCAGGGGGAAGGGACAGAGGCAGGGCTTCCCGGGACTTCAGGAAGATCAAGGTAACAGGTGATGGAAGGCAAGAGGCCATGGGGGCCATTTTGTCTCCATCAGCAATCTACCGATTCCAATGACAGGGCCTGGGCATGCCAAAATGGAGGACGCTCAGGGCACCAGTCATTTCAGCACGAAGCTGCCACCAGCCCGTAAACTGCTCTGTGGGTCACACACAGAGGCCCAAAAACATACCCTAGGGGCACAGGGTTGTACCCCTACCCATGGGTTCGATAAGGGTATCCCACGGGTCTGTTCACCAAACCAAAAGAGAGAGAGCTGCACCGCCAGGAGTCCCACATGAACTCCTGTGTGGAAAACATCACAGAATATGCGATAAAAAGCAGTAAAGGACAAGGATACGGAGGCCCTGTCCGTCCGATGCATTTCCAGCATCACAGTCCACATCAACCAGCTGAAGTGTTGTCATCCTAGGCATACTCTGCAGCAAAAAGAGGAGCCAACCGAAAACCCAGACGGGGACATTCTGACCCCTAGAAAATTCCAACTGTTAAAACCATTCCACCTGTCAAAATCACTACGAATTACAGACGGGGTATTGTAAACGGTATTCAATGTATGCATCTGCCCCACTACATGAATAGTAATGGGGAAAGTTCTATAACCATGCTCTGTTCTGTCTCATAGCACGGAAACCAAGGATTCTAAGTACCAAGGAGGACCACTTGGGGACCGGGAGGAAAGACCCAAGGGGCCCGGAGTTTCGCTCCATACTCCCATCCAGAACCAGCGAGGAGAACATGTCGATCCAGCACTGAAGGGAGAAGCAGACGACTGTCTCCTCCTGGACCAAAGAAAGAAAGAACATCCCAATCTCCTGACTTCCCCTTGACGGGCGGTCAAACTCAAGTCAGCAGGGGGGGCTCTGTGGGATGTCTTAACCCACTTTTCCTCTGCCATGCGGCATCACTGTGTCCTGATGGTGCCAAAACATCAAAATGGCTGCAAAACACTTGTGCGCGCCAAAATCTCTGAAAATCGCGCTCTGCAAAGCACAAAAAGATGGCTGCCCAATCTACCACGCATGTTGTCAGTGGTGGAACAGAGATCTCACTCCTGAAATATGTCACTGGGCTCCACAACAAGTGAAAATGGAGTACAGAGGGAAAAGCAGTGCTCTGCTAAAGGAAATCCAAATATCTTGCTTTAAATCTTTTTCTTGGTTTGCTTTAAACTGCAGAATGTCGATACAAAACACCCTCAGACATCCAGAATTCTTGCTGGGTCTTACAATTCACTTAGTATAAGAAATCATCATGAGCATACAATGTCCTGAAAAGCTGAAAGTATCAAAGAACTATCCACAGCAAAAGTTGCCTGCCTGTGAAATCTGTCAAAATCTGGGCGCAGTACCATCAGCCGCCCGAATGACAGCTGTCAGAATCCTGCATGATAAACTGTAAATTTGTACAAACTGAAATCAAATGTTTAAAAACTAAGTGGCCTGTTGCTGAGATTAACCTATGTTGTAACTGTTTAATCCCATGGTTTAGAATCTGGAATAAGTGTTCTAGCTGCTGGTTTTGAAATTACAAGTGGTTTTAAGCAAAGGAGAAATGCAACAGAAATAACATTTAATTCCAGCCTGACTAAAAGCAACCAAACCAGTATAACAGCTTCCCCCACAGAGGCAAGGCCTCTCCTTTCTGCTTCCCTCCACCAGGAAATCACACCTAAGTGATGATTTTAGTTTGGGAGAAGAATTTGGTCTGCAGGGGGAAGGAGACGATGGACTTCCTCCAGCTCAAAGGAATGCCAAATGTGAAGGGTCGTAAATGGCCTCTGCTCAGGAGGAACTGGGAGGAGACTGCTTCCGAACTGCAGAGAGACAGAAGGAGGTGGAGACAAACAACCATTTGTTGCTTAACAAGAACAAAAGACACATTTTAAAACGACTGATAACTTACTGTGTAAAATTGTTACAAACACACAAACAACAGCATAGTTAATGTAAATATTGGCTGCACATTTTAAAAGGCGCCAGAACTCTGTGACATGTTCTGGGAAGAAACAGCAAAAATGTGACAAAATGTATTTTTGATGAAAGCATGAAACTTCATACATTTATGCCCACGTTCAATGCGCACATTTGTACAAATTTTCTGATAAAATGGACATTGTGTTCCTGATAAAAGGGCAAAATTCGGTGGGAAGCAGACGCAAGATCCAACAGCGACAGGGCTTGGAGGAGTATCTGTTACTCAAAATATGTGATCTATATATGTGGTTGTTATAGAGGTTGCATATGTTTAAATATGTATTGTGTCAAAAGTAGATTTTGTGTTCAAGAGGCTAGGGGTGGACTCTAGGCCTCGTAAACCCAAACCATAAAGATAACACACTGTTTTTCTCCTCCTATCAAGGCAGAGAGGAGACCTTGACCTATCCCTGTCCAAGGGGCGAGCTTAGGATAAACCAGCACACACACCTTTATTATAAGGATAAATAGAGACAGCTCAGCACTGAAAAAACAGACAGATTCACCCATATCTGATGCTGGCAAAGCACCGTGAAGCAGAATTATCCATCTTACTTGCTTCAGACTCCAGAAACGTGGCAAAGCAGAGAAAGGCCCATTGCATAGCTGAACCATTGTCAGCTAGGCCTTAAATTTCCAGAACCAGAATCCCACCACCACAGGGGAGCATCAAAATATATACAGCCAGGCTGTGCTGTACTGCTTGCCTGCTAAAAGAATTATCATCAGAACCAAAAGATCGAATCCACATGTGCTGTACTGTGACCAGAGCCATTGCAGATCAGATCCAGTCCAGTTGTGCCGTGCGGTGTCCCGAGCGCCTTGACGCTGCCAATCCGATGCGCCCAGCAGTCTGTCCTGACCAGAATCCCTGACCAGAAACCCTGACCAGAATCCTGACAGCTCCGTTTAAAAAAATATCTAGTGAGTATCTATAGAAAGAACTGTGTGACATAGCATATATACTTTGCATAGTCTCATCCGAATCTCAATTCACCCTATCCACAAATTCAGAATCATAGTATTGTCAGAACTTTTCTTGCGCTGAGTTTCTCTCATTTGTTTTCTAAAATCATAAGTCATTAGTGTTGTGAGTAACTAAAGTGAATCCCAGAAAGAAATTGAGTATCCACCACATGAAGGGTTCCCTGGCCACGAACTGATGGAGATTCATGTGTGGCATTCTCTTTTTCTAAAGTCATAATCTAGTGTAAGAAATCCCATTTGTCTTTTAAAAGTGCATTCCTGTTTTCCATTTTTGCGCCCATCTCGAAAAAAAAAACCTCCACTAAAAAGTTCATAACTTCCTCAATTTTAGTGCTATAAACAATGTTTCAACTTCTGCAACTTCTCTAACATCCACAGCTTTAATTTGCATTTAAAATTGCATTCCAAATCCAAAGAGTTCTCTCATAATCGTGATTACCGCGCACTGTCAAGTTTTCCGCGAATTTCGTTTTAGGGAAATTCTGACATGTGTAAAACAGCTTTTGATTGCTCCTGACTTCAATTTTAAGATTTCACATTGCTTCTTAGTATTAAATCATTGCTAGTGTTTGTCTGTAACTATCCAAAGTGGCTCCCATAAGAATTTATACAATTTCAGCGATTTAGCCCATGTTTAGTGTTTTTACACATTCCATTCTCAGATTACTTTAAAAACCATTTTGACAGCTTGCCAATCAATTCTGTTTTTTTCTTGTGTTGCTGGGGGGAAATTGGGATTGATATTTTGTTTGAATTCTGTCATTCCTGAATACCTGCTCTCTCTCCTCTTATCTCTTTACATTGCCTATTGGGGGGTTAAGGGGTGTGCAGGAGGAACTAGTAACCACACTGCTATTTGATATGAACACACACACACACACACACACACGCACACACACACAAAAGTATTATTTCTAGCTGAATAGTTTTGCTTCTATTACTCCTTGTGTATTAAAGAGATTTCTTAGTGTTACATCACCCCATTGGTGATTATTGTATACCCATTAAACATTAAACATAGTGTGATTAATTTGTAAATACACAAATAAATATTTTAACTTTGCAAACCAGCCTGATTCCTGGTTCAGTGTGACCGGGGCGGGGGGGTTCCAGGAGAGGGGGGGGTGATATGATTGGTACATCGTTCAGAATAAAAGAAATTTTAGACACAAATAAATAAGGATTTCAGTTGACTTAGGTGAGTGTCGGATTGAAATCACTTACAGATTGGGGGCTCATCACGAAATCCTGAATTAGACATACCACTTGTGACACTCTAATACAGCGTTACTGAAGGGTACATACACCTTGTTGGGCTACCACACTGTGCTACATTGTAAAAACACCCTTCAATAGAAACACTCAAAGGAGTTGGGCCTGTTTTGCAAAGGTAAAAGTAACCCTGAGATAAGTCAGAAGGAAATTAATATTTCCGGAATGGCGACCCCGGTGGAAATTAATATGGCAAACGAACACCTACTGCACAAATTGTTTGTTAAGGGTGAATGGGTTGAGCAGGATCAGAATGTTTGGCTGCAGGAAATCAAACAACAAGCCACTGCCACAGGATTAGATACATTGTAGGACCAGGGTCCATTACACCAGGCACTTAGTAAGCTGTAATGGCCCCAAGGGTAAAAGAAGAGCAATGTAAAATTGCCAAAATAGAGGCGTACCTGTCCCTCCACATTGGAGAAATACAGGAAAAATATGCTGAAAACCTAGATCTGGTAAAAAAAGGCAAGTACAATCTCTAGAGAAGCCCAAACTGATCTGGACTCTTCAGAGCAAATGCTACAAAAGAGCCAAGAATCAGAGGGGGTCATTCCGAGTTTGGAGGTAGCCATGGTGCTATTAGCATCATGGCTGCCTCAAATTCCGGGTCCGGGTCCAGTGTCTCTGAATGCGGACTTACCGGGTCATTCCAACCTTGGAGGACCCGGTAAGCCCCCATTCAGAAAACCATTACCCATTCCCATTGAGCCCTTATAGGGCTCAATGGGAATGGGGAAGGAGCTAACAAGGGGCCCACAAATTGCGGGCCCGTTATTAGCTCCAAGTTCCCTTAATGGGTCCCGCTAAGAATGGCTGGTCAGACCAGCCGTTCCTGGTGGGGCCCGCTAAGGGAACTCGGAATGTGGCGGTAGGGGGTTAACGGCACCGGCATCCCCACAAATGGGACCCCTAACTTCCCTGACTACATCAGCCCACGCACCGGCATCCTTACCAGTGCCGTTAACCCCTTACCGCCATACTCGGAATGAGGCCCAGAGAGTGAAACCAGACAGTACCTGACAAAAGTAAAAGAAGATCTGGATCTCCTGCATCAAGAGAATGTAGAGCAGGATACCAAATAACGGACACTGCAAAAAGAGTGCCAAGAAAGGTTAGATTCTCTACTACAGAGCCAACAAAAGCTGGAACAGCAATTCAATTATAATAGGGCCTGCGCAGGGCAGATAATCGCCCTGGAAAATAAGATTGATGAGATAAAAGAAGAAAATAATAAATTAATTCTTAAAGACCTTGAATCCCAAACAACATTTGATGAAGAGCGCCAGAAAGCTGGTGCATTAAAAGAAAAAGGGACGACCTGGCTGCACAGAGGGGCACTCTAATTCAGGAAAGGGACACCTTAGGCCAGGAAGTCAGTTATTTAAAAACCAAGATGGAAGAAAATCACCTGGCCCTTCGGGGACTGGGTGAGTTCAAAATGGACTACGAAAAACTGTTAGAGCACACCAGGAGGGTGGAAGATGCTCTGGCAAAGAATGACCAGGCCAGTAGGACAGGACTCAGGAGGTGACCCTCCTGCAGTAAAAATTGATCCAATACTCCAAAATTAGGCAGGAAGCACAGAGAGACAATGAGGCTCTCTGTGAGAAAAATGGCAGGATCCATCCATAGACAGGTAGCCATGCAGGAACAATTAATAGAGACCAGTAAGGCCTTAAAAGAAGAACAAAAGGGTCAGATTCTTGCATGCCAACAGGGAGTAGGGGCTGAGAGAGATGAGGTCAGATGGGAGAGGGAAACCCCTGAGCATAACCTCAGGAACCCTGGCACGAGAGACTTCAATCTCTTCAATTCCATGGACTCTGCCACCCCCATGTCCACTGGCTCACATGAGCCAAGGGCCATGGGGATGGTAGACTTCAACCCAATGAGGAATATGGGGCTAATAAGTCAGCGCCTCACAGAAATGGATGGGCGGGCATCTGTGTATAGGTTCCCAAGTGCTAGGGCCATCTTCTCTGATCAGGGAGAATCAGAGAAATGGATCCTCAGAAATATAACTTACCCAGAGATCAGACGGTAAAATTTGGTGGGGAATTCCATGAGAGTAGGCCCACTTGGAGCATACTAAAAACCTCTTCCCACCTAGGAGAGTCGGATGGGGTTACTCAGCCAATCCTGGGAGCAAGGAAGAGTCAGAAGAGTCTTCTGAGTGCCACAGGTGTCTAGAAACTAGGCCCCCACATTCTGCCAGCCATTCCCAAGCTCGCAGAATCCGGGAGAGTCTAGAAGAAGAGACAGTCACCTCTGGTAGCAGTGCCTCTGAGTCAGAGGATGAGTGGACCAGGGTGACCCGAACTAAAAAAGCCAACAAAGTCAAGACGGCTTTACTCAAGGATCCCCTGAAACAAATGAAAGCTATTAGGAGCGTCATCACGCCCTACCACAAGAATGCTAAATATTCGGTTTGGGAGCACCTTGAGCTATTTGAACAGATGATGGAAGGTTTCCATCTGAAGGACAGCCAAAGATGTATACAGTATGTAAAGTGGACATCTTCTCCTGAGTACTCCAGCTTCTTTGAGGGGCTGGAGGATCAGAACCATTCCAGATGGTCCACCTGTAGGGCGGCCATCCTGAAACATTTTTCTATTCATAGGAACCCTAAAGAGGCTCGCAAGGCGGCCTACTACATACAAAGTGGGGAAGACCAGGCCCCGCAAGAATTTGTTCAGGAATTAAAACGCGCCTTTGCGCAGACTACTAGAAGGGTGCACACTGACAGTAAAGTATTTGTGAACACCTTCTTTCATGCTCTCCCTAAGTATATTATGACCCAGCTAGTGAGGGACTTTCACGAGAAAAAATCACTAGACTGGGTCATTGAACAAGCAACGCGCATCTATGAAGTGCAGAAGCCGTTGGAAAATAAAAATAGTAGCAAAATCCCCAAAACAACCAACACCCCTGCTGCTGCTAAGGTGGCGGAGGTGAAGGTTGCCCCCATTTTAGATCTGCAGATGGGGGGGGGGGTCTAAGAACCTTCCCGCGCAGTGTCCAAGCAACCCCAAAACCAGAAGGCCCTAGGGCCAATCCCAAACAGGCAGCCAGGGTGGTAACCCCACAAATGGGACCCCTAACTTCCCTGACTACATCAGCCCAAGCAACAAGGGAAATAGACCCATCCTGGGCTATGTGTGGACTCCTCCAGCCCAAGGGGCGGGGGGTCCAACCGGACAGCAGAAAACCCAGGCAACTTCTCTCCTCACTTTACCCAGGGGGCAGTAATCCCCCAAATGCCGGACAATTTCTTTCCTAGGTACCCACCAAATTTCAACCCCCAAAACAAACCATCCTTCTTTCCCCACTTTCCTGAGCCCAGACAGCCCAATCGGGAGAGGGGAGGCCAAGGGTGGAGGGGTACCCAAACTTCCCTAATTTTGCAAGAAGGGATAGTTACCCTTCCCGGGATCAACCCAGGGGAGACCTGAGGACCCCGTACCAGCCAGAGCAGGTGTCCAAACTAGAGCGCCAGGTCCAGAACATGGCACAGGATCTGGGTCCCATGCTGAGGGCTCAACAGAACCCTCAGATGAGCATGGCGGCTCAGAACTCCTCGAATCCAGGTTCTGGTGCTCCAGAACAATGATGGGAGAAGAACCCTGACAACCCACTGGTTCCCAGGGAGGAGGCACAAGGGGAGGGGGGGTGTAAAGCCTTGGAGGACGCTTCCTTCCCCACTTGTGGAAAGCCCCTGGAAACACAGGAACCGGAACCAAAATCTCCTGCCCCCGAAAGTCTGCAACCCAAGGAGCAGAGAGCGGGTAGGAGAAATAAAGAGCCCAAAAAGACCCATTTTGTGGAGGAGGTACAAATCTTCCAGTTTGAAGGAGAGGGATCCTCAGAGAATCCCGGGAAAAGGATCTTCTTCTTCAGGGATGGAGGAACTCCACCCAAAGAAAAATGGGTCCCAAAGGATCCAAATCCAGACTGGGTAGATGTGGGGACCGAGTTAAAACCGCCCATCATCAGTACCCAGAATGACCAGCGCGAAAATCCCCTGGTTCAAACCCATCCTGGTGACTGCCTCCAAAAGGGGGGGGGGGCAGCCCAGAATCAGAACCAGGGGAACCCAAATCTTTCCCCATATCTAGCTGTCACCTTTTTCTTACAGGTTCCCAAGATACCAAACAGAATCCTGTCCGAATCACCTCTCTGTCAGTATCCAAAGCCAGGAAATTAACCCACCAGTTGACCAAAAATGTGCATTATCTTTGCCCCCTTGAGGAAAAGGAGGGAAGATTTTATGCACCGGTCCAAATACAAGGGCAATGTACGATTTTGGCACTGGTGAACACTGGATCCCAAGCTACCCTTCTGTCAAAAAGAGCCTTTGATCAACTGAATTCGGGAAGGGGGAGAAATGCCAAATTCCTTTCACCCCTCTTCCTGGACAACTTCAGAACTTCAACGGGAAGGAAATTCGCGTCGAGGGGACTGCGGATTTAGACATTAAAATTAGGCGACACAAGGTAAAGCACCCGGTCATAGTTGTGACTCCAGAGGGCACACCTTGTTTACCAGGGAATGACATCATGCGTAGATTGTCCCCCTTCATAGATTGTGTAAACAAGGTCCTCTGGACCCAGACAAGCCTACCAATAAAATTAAAACAGAGTGTCAACCATGTTAGTTTAAAAGGCACATGCCACATGGTTGAACAAAAACCTGACCAAATAGAATTTTACTTCCAGAATAATCAATTCCCAGACGTGACAGTAATTGCAGTAGGACAACAAACTGGTGATGGGGAGTCCTCTCTATTTCTGAAAATCAACCTCCCTTCCAGGCAAAGGTGGCATTCCACACTGGAAGGAAACACTTGGAAATTCTATACAAATTCACAATTAGAAAATCCCATTCCTATAGTCCAAAAAGATGAGAAATCAGCTCAAAGCTTGGCTGAAATTCAGAAAATTGGAGAGCAGTTGTTCATCCCTATTCAGTTAAATGAAGGGAAGGACTCTGTTCTCAACGGTGAACAACGGTAAGAGCATCATCAGCGAGGCCATGTTCCACAAACTACCAAAAGATCCAGCTATTCCCACATTTAAATTGTTAGACAAATGGGAAATGGACCTGGAAACACCCAATTCTGAACACCTCCTGCCTAGCAGATGTATGCTCAAAATGTCCATAGGCAACAAGAGCATAGTCCATAATTGTTGGGTCGTGCGAGATGTCTCTGCTCCATGTTATTTAGGCAGTGACATTCTCCATCACTTTGCCATTAGTTTGGACCTAATAAACTTCAAAGCTTGTTCCTGATTAGGGGGTAATCCCATGGACTTTGATGACCCAGAGAAAGCATTTCGGTCAGCTCAACTGCTGCCATATGCAGTTGAAATTCAGATTGGAGAGGAAGTTACCATCCCAGAATGGACCCAACAATTCTCACTGGAAGTAAAATTTAAAAGAGGACAGAAACGGAAAAACCCTGACGCCTATGTCCATCTCAATGCTCATTTCCAACAGCAAGGATTGGGGGTAAACCCAACACCACTAGTCAACATAGAACACCACACCATTCTAATAGAGGTGGATAACAGTGACCTAAAGAATATCACTCTGGCCGCAGACACCATTATTGGAATGGCGGTTGATGACCGACATTTTTCCATAGATTTAGGTAATGAACTGTTAGGACCAATCCCCAAGGACTGTTTTGACAGTGATAGCAACGATGACACAACACCAGACAGGATCTTCACCCGGCATGGGGGGAATTTCCTGGTGTACTCTTCCTGCTCTTATGGTAAGGAAGATGTGATCTGTGACTTCAGGAGGGTTGAGGTGATCTTTCAAGTCCACAGGACTGCCTTCGAAGGTACGCGCATCGAAGTACGCGCTCTAAGTAGCGCTGTTTGCTGTGAGAACCTGCTGCAGAACACGGACTCCACGGACTCCAATTACCATCATCTTTCTATTACGGACTTTTTGGTATTTAACTCTCTACAGAGTAAAGAACTGAATATATGTTAATATATATATATATACGTATTTATGATACTAATCTAGCATATATCTGTATTTACTCAGGTGGCCCCGCCCCCTTTCCCAGAAGTCTTCATTATCCGACTCGCGCGCACATCTGCGCGCGCGCATCGAAGTACGCGCTCTAAGTAGCGCTGTTTGCTGTTCGCTGCTTCGGTGATTGTATTGTTTGCCGGAGCGTATGCTTCGGCTCGTACGTTGAATTCCCGAGTGAATATGTGCAACTGAACCTCGGGTTAACCTTAGTGTTGCAGACAAGGTGTACATATTGCAATCTTGTATGGTGAACTTATGAGTTTTTCCCACTCCTTTTAGTTTGTTCTTTTATACTCAAGAACGGACGTTGTGTCCATTACTATTGTAATAATATTCACTACATTTATTAACCATTGGTTCAAGTTAAACATTTTTACCTCTTGTCTCATACTTGCTGAAGAATAGTTGTAATGGCAGGTGGTTTGCGTAGTAAAGCGAATGAACTGGGTAATCTAGCACTTACATCTGTGAGCATTGACTCACTGGTTTGTCATGGCCGAACATCTTATATCGAGCCCGACGACCCAGAAACTATGGTCCCATGTACTTTGGGCGAACATGCGGTTGCCCGAAGTTCTCCACCTCATGTGAATGCGATCCATACTACTTATAAGAGTACATCTGATGCTGCTTTATCTACCCATTCTCCCCTCCTTAGGAAACCCTGCGGTTCTGTTGGTCTCCTACCAGTTGAAGTCCACAGAAGCTGTTCTGAATCTTTTATGAATAACAAATACCCTAAAGATCAGCACGATTTTACCATTCAAACTATGGTTGCCCTAGACGCTCAGGTGTCTCGGGCTATTGAAATGCTTACTCCACGTGTTATTGATAATTCTAAAATGACTCAAGGTGATAATTATCACACTAATTGTGATCATAGCTTTGTAAATGATTCTGATGAAAGCAGTCCTCATATTAATAAACATGAAGTGCTGCCCCCTCGTTTATCATATTCTCCAGAACTTGGCGATGTTTTTAATAAGCCGACTCAAAGCGAACACTCACAAGGTGCTACTGACAATGTTCAGAGTGACTCACGGTCTCCTCATACCTTTCCAGTGATCATAAAAATATTAGATTTACTGGATAAGGGCCATGACTTAACCCACTTGGAATTAAAGGACATAAAAGGGACCTTGCATTATTTATGTTCTCAAGTGGGAAAGATAGAAGGTTTTATAATTGCTGCTGATACATTAAGCAAAAATGAATAGCCAGCCTACTTTCTCTGATCCAAGAATACAATGTGAAAAAGGTACTCAATTCTGCAATGAGGCACTATCCTCATCTCCTCTGATGTCAATTGTTCTTGCATCCACCGTGCAGTGTAACTGTATTCATGAGATAAAAGATCTTAAATTATCGATTGACGCCATGAACTTGACAATGACTACCTATTTTGCTAAACCGGTTGTACCAGATGTTAGATCGAATAGTCCCTCTGTTTTGTTAAAGTTCTTAATGAACAGAACTTGATAGATAACAACTAAAGAAAACTAAAGACAACTAAACAACTAAAGAAAATTGTATAGATAATGACTGCACGACCAGAGAAGAGAATTTTTCCTTCCTGTCGCGTCGTGCAAAAAAAACCTATTTAAGAGCAGTAAAGCCTTATGCGAAGAGGCGCAAAGAAGCACTGGCCAAAAAATCTGGAAATAATGTGGCTAATACTACCCCATTGCACTTGAGGGACGGTCCTCGGATCACTCCCCAAGAAATTGTTATAGCAAGCGCTGACGAAGAAAGTATTGAGCTTTGCCAATTATCAAAAGAAAGTCAGGAGGCTTTAATACCGACATTAAGTGCGAAATCAAAAATGACAATGAGAAATAAGAAGAGGGAATTTAATGTAAAAAAACTATCTGAATCGCCCATCCTGTCTAACTTAAAGTCCACTCGTGATTATTCTTCTACTAAAATCTCCCTGAACCGGTTAGAAATCGGAGAAATTGAAATTGAGGATAGAACGGTAGAAAATATTCCTATTCCCCCTGTGAAAACAAATTTGAATAGTTATTTTCCGATTTCAGGAAGATCTTGCACTACGAGAAAAGATGTAATCAACAAACAGATTCCTGTTATTAATAATCTTGAGCGAAATAATGATCCTTCTCCGTCTATGAGAAAATTATACAGTGCGGTATGCGCTGTTTCATCAGGTCTATCTCAGGCTGATTCACCTGCCAATAGTACTAATGAATGTAAATTGTCTAAAATGGCTAATGGCAAGGGCAAAGTCTGTCAAATAGATTCTGTATTTGAACAACTAACAACTTCTCCTCCAATTATGTCTAATGGAAAGAACGCCCCTCAGGTAACGAAAGAGTCGATCATAGGTCCCTCTGTTCTGACTGGGATAAATAATTTAACTCAGAACAAGATCACAAAAACCATCTTTGCTCCCACCCGTATTTCTATACATGGTGCTGCACTCAGTAGAGCACTCCCTGAAGCCATCAATGAAGACCAAGAGAAGTTTCCTCAAGATCTATCCGAAACACTGAGGAAAAACTCTGAGGATGGCCTATTGAACGTTGAATCATTATTGAAAACTCTACTATTGCCTACAAAGGAGTCAACCAGGACGGAAAGACTGCCTTTAACTCGAATTGATCATAAAACTACGGAGAATTCTTGTCAAGACATCATAGAGACGCTGAGAAAGGCGTTATATGAGGGTACTCAGAAAGCTATTACATCTACGTCGAGGGCCCCTTAAAACTATCACAGACAAATAGAGAGGAAATTGTTCCTCCTATTAGATCTGAAGAGAAGGCCCCCCAGAACGTATCTGTCCCTGAAAAAAAATGATATCTTATTGGTCTTGAGGGGGACAAGGCCTCTACTGCGGGGAGATGTATAAATTGTTCCTTCATTTTGGTCCTTTTCTCTCAAATTCCTCAATTGAGAATGGTCAAAACAGAAGACATTTTGAGAGTGTCAATAGCAGAGTCCAATAATTGCAGAGCTGTATGTTATTTGAGTTCTGAGACAATGTTGAAGTATTTATGGTTCAATCGAGAAGAGATTAAAAACCAAGGTTTTAGTTTATCAACTTTTGAATTTGAAACAGCCGCCGATGACTCCTTAGCCTATATAAATCCTAATGTAGTCGATACATCGATGACAGGTGCACCTGTAAAAAATGTCAATACCAACCTAGACTGTGATCTATCTGCGATATTGACCCATATAACTGCACTAAAAGACATTCCATGGCTTGAACCCATGCTCACTGCTATCTTGGGCTCGAGAAACCTGTTCCCTAGCTCGTAGCGCATTGAAAACACTGTATTAAAGGTCCTAACATGGAATTCATGTGGCTATGCAAACTTTAGTAGTTGGTTCTCTTCGCTTACGCCAGAGAATCATCCAACTATCCTACTAATACAAGAAACTATGAAGATGCATTCTTTTACTATACCAGGGTTTACTACGTACTGCATGTTAGCAAAAAGGTCTCAACAAGGTAGACCAAGCGGAGGCTTGGCAATTGCAGTAAATAATTCTGTTAAACTTATATCAAAATAGATATGGGAATCGGCGAGCATTCTTGGTGTACTTCTTGAGACCAAAATATCCAAATGTCCCTTTATTCTTATGATGTCTCTGTACTGGAATCCCACAATTACCTCAATAGATGCCATCTTGGATGAACTTAATGAATGCTTAGAGAACATAACCAGTAAATATCCATCATTAGAAATAAGTATTGCCGGTAACTTTAACTGTGATGTTAGAGATCTGAGTGAGTCTGGCTCATCCTGATCTTCTAACTTATCAAGAGGAAGAGGAGCAATGATTATAGAACTATTGAGAGATTGGGATATTGACATGGTTGAAAATTAACACACTAAAACTCAAATTACTTGGTCTAGGGACAATAAGTCATCAACGATTGATTTCATATTTATTTCTCATACTCTTGCTCATTTTTCACCTTCTCTTCAAATAAGTGGTATTCATTCCAGTGATCATGCGCGCATATTATGCACCTTGAAATTGGAATGTGAGTTGTTGTCTGTTGAACATTCTCTAGCTTTGACGGAAATAGATCGCCTTAATCACTCTATTAGGTGGAGTCAAGGCCTATGTCATCAATTCATTAGCCACATTTCGCCTAAACTGTGCCTTGCTGAACAATCTGACACAAAAGCAGACATGTCTTCGAATCAATATTTTTCTGGAATAATTAAGAATGCACTTGCCCTTTTTAGTAAAAGGTACACTAAAAAAAACATCTTCATTCTTTTGATCGAAATTGTAAACGCTTAAAAAGAGAGAGAAATAAAGCCCTTAGACAGCTTAAAATAATGGGCCATGACACAGTTTTAGGTGGAAAGTTGAAATCTAAAATTTTGAATACATACAAATGCAATTTGA
The DNA here is from genome assembly GCF_040938575.1 of Ambystoma mexicanum. Classification (NCBI taxonomy): domain Eukaryota; kingdom Metazoa; phylum Chordata; class Amphibia; order Caudata; family Ambystomatidae; genus Ambystoma; species Ambystoma mexicanum. Next base: position 591,759,324 of record NC_090921.1, read on the forward strand.
AACATCTCCGTATTCTTACATATAATAGAGAAAATTGTGACTTAATATTATCTATCATTTCACATGATACCCGCACTATTTGGCGTACAATTAAAAGCAGTGATAAAATGGTTGTAACATCAATGTCTAACTGTATCCCTGAACAAGTATGGTGTGACTTTATAACTACTAAATACAACATTCCAACACAATTTGAGGAAATACCATCTGTTGTATTATGTGATAGTAAGATTGCCCGCTTGGAATGGACAATTGAAGACCTTATATGGGCAATCTCAAAATTATCTTATTCGAAATCACCCGGCCCTGATGGCCTTCCGCCATGCCTTTATAAAGCGGACCCCGATTTTTGGGCGGCAATTTTGAAAATGAAATTTGATTCCATCATTAATACTGGCTCTATTCCATCTTCATGGGCATCAGCTAACATTGTTCCGATTTTTAAAAAAGGCGATCCGACTTTACCTCATAATTATCGCCCGATTTCGTTAATTGACACTGATGCGAAGCTGTTTGCAATTCTTCTTCTGTTTGAACTTGAAAAATTTATTGTACAAAAAAATCTTTGCTCCAAATACCAAACTGGTTTTAGGAAGGGTATGAGTACATCATTAAATGCAACTATTATGGCTCATATGATAGCGGGTACAAAGTAAAAAAACTCTTATCCCGTCTATATAGCCATGATTGATATGTCATCAGCGTTTGATAACGTGGTGAGGAACCTCTTATGGAAGAAAATGATGACTATGCAAATTCCTTTGGTATTGCTTTATTGGTTTATTAAATTACATACTAATACCTCCTATAAAATAAAAATATCTGATGAGGGTAGAACAACTCCTCCAATTGCTACTTTTCTTGGTTTGAAACAAGGTTGCAACCTTTCGGCAACCTTTTTTAATCTCTATCTTGCGGATCTCGACAAGGAATGGGATAATTGTAATCTGTTTTCTGTAAAAATCGGGGCCCTTCGATTAAAGTGGGTAGCCTTTGCAGATGACATTGTCATCTTGGATCCTACTCCTGCAGGATTACAACTAAAGTTACTCCTCTTTGAAGAATTTACAGTTACTCACAATTTGACTCCTAATCCAGCCAAGACGGGTACAACCTTTCTGTTCAAAATTCGAACAAGGCATGGACTGATATAATCAGAAATAAGACTCGACCTCTTATCTCTCAACTTAAAATAATATACTCTAAATATTGTAAATTTTCACTCATGCCAATGATTGATTTTTTTGACCCTGAAAATAGAAAGCGTTATTTTGTACTCCCTTGATTTGTGCCTTTGTGACTTGAGCACAATCTTGAACTCTTTACAGGGCTCAATGATTAAGTCAGTAATGCATTTACCTATGTCTGTACCAAATTCCATAATTCGGCATGAATTAGGACTTGTAGCATTATCTGGATGCTGGAAATGGCGCCAACTATCAAACTATGTAAAAATTAATTTTCCTCCTAGGAATTCATTATATGAAGACCTGAAGGATAGGCTTAATTTAACCATCTCGACTTCCTTCTCTCTATACCATCGTAAAATGCAACAATTATTGAATTCATTATGTATCACAATAGATGATGCCCATCAGCGACCAGGTTATGCTAAGAAAAAGCTCTTCGAACAAGATTGGCGGTCGACTATAGAAAACATTTCTACCTATAAGATGTACAAAGAATCTGGTGAATATCTTAAGCTACGAATTCCGAGATATGATCATGTTGTCTTATTTCCTTGTAATCAAATTAGGAAAGTCTATATATGGTTTAGGTTTAACTTATGTCATACTAGGGAAAGAACTGTTAATTGGAAACATAACGAAATCACTAAAATAACTCACTGTCGTTTCCCTACATGTAATGAATGAACTGAAACAATGAAACATCTGATTCTTGAATGCCCCCACTTCAAATCTATAAGAACTAATTGTTTGATGAAATTTGTTAATATAGAATATGAGGATTGTTTGGAATTTTTGTGGGCTCGCATGATGACTGGTATTCATAAATCATTAATATTTGAATTGGTAAACTTGTGCAAGCACATTGAAAAAGAACCGATTAGTTTTAATATTTAATTGTTACTCCTTCTTAGTTATGATTATTTTTTATTTATGATATGATGATAATTAAAAAAAATAATTTTTTAATAACTTTCTTTACTTGGTAATGATAAAACTGTATACTGGATTCTTTTTTGTAAAGGGTCTACATTGTGTATTTGAACCAAAAAAAAATAAAAAACTGCCTTCCCCACCTGAAGTCATCAGTCCAAATCAGCACTTTGACCAGGGACTTCTCCACCCCGCTGGAGGAGGCCGCTGAGATAGCCAAACCGGAAGTCTTTCCAGGCTTCAGGCAGATGGTTGAAGAGAGAGTCAACCTAGCTGATGCCTGCGAGACTCTAGAGCAGTGGTATTCAAACTGTGGGTCGCGACCCCCTAGGGGTCCGCGGGTGCATCCCAGGGGGGCCCTGAGAGCTCAGCATGAAAAAAGATTTTTTTTTTCTTTTTTTTTTTTTTTTTTTTAGATTGGAAGAAATGGGCAGGGGTGGCCCACATGGGCGGGCTGAAGCATGAAACTGTCTCAGGCAACAATGAAAAAGTGGCCCACAGTTGTAAATGGATATTCATTCCTTTAGTCACAGACTGGGCCTCATTACTACTATGGCGGACCAGTAACAACGGTGCTGGTAAGCTACCGGCACAGTTGCTACCGTTCCGCCATAGTAAGAGTTGTAAGAGTTGTGCTCATGGGTGCTTGACAGCCCCCGCCAGGTCTGATCTCAGCTCGTCGGATGCACCCAAAGGGCAATTATCATGTCCGCCTAACTCGGCATGACCTAGTAATTGCCCATTCGCGGGTGCCAGACCCGGATGCAACTCCAGTGGCAGCCGTGCCGGTTTTACCGGCACAGCTACCGCCAGAGTAGTTATGAAGCCCACTGTTTCAATAGTACCCAAAGGGGTGCTTTGTGTTAAAATGTAAGTAAATTGTGATATATTCAGCAACAATGGTCAACATTACTAACTGCATAGTGGCCCCTCACCCATTATGGAGGAGCTAAGGAGCCAGCCCAGTGAAACAGTGAGCACTCCCTCAGCTGCTTTATCCAGCTAATGGAGTGCTCCTGGGCTGGCTGAACTGTCAAAGGGAAACACTGTTTCCCTTTGACAGTTCAGTTTAGTTCCCCAGCCGCACATGCTCACTGAGCCATGCAAGTGCTGGGGCGTTTTGCTTCGCCAGCATTGCATAGCTCATTGGAAATGCTGGCTGGGGCACTGCATGTCTGTATGTCCGAGGGGGAGCTCCTGCGCCTCCTCGCACATACGGACAGAGCAGCTGGAGCAGCACCCACACACAGGCCAATGCAGAAGGTACGTTTATGTTCATTGTTTTTATTTAAACATGTGTATGGATGCGTTATGAGTGAGTGTATGGTGATGGATGCTCATGTGAATGATAGAGTGATTGCTGTATGAATGTGCAGCGCCTTGCATATACACATAATCATGTTCATTGTGTTAGGACCAGTGGGGCCCAGGGGACAGGGATGGTATCTTTTTACCGGACATCTATCATTCAAAACCCTCTGCCTTGTCCACAAGGCTTTCTGGGGCCTCGGTCCAAAATACCTTCAGCTATTCCTCCGCAAATACCTCCCCTCTCGAGCTCTTCACTCCTCTACCTCCAACTCCCTCAGGGTCAGTCGTTTATCAAAGAAACGAGCTGGGGGTAGATCTCCGTCTTCGGCTGGGGCCTCCCTCTGGAACAGCGCCCTGCCACTCTAAAACTTGAGGAGAACCATCTTTCTTCCTGCACTTATCAGACCTACCCTGTCTGCTGCCTTAAACGTAGCACTTGCAAATTGCTGGCTGCACTACCACTGTTTGTTGCCTTTATTATTTATTTATTGTTATTTATCTGTTTCTCCTCTGCTTCGCACTTTCCACTTCTCCCCCCTTCCATGCACTTTTCCCCTCACACTTGCGCGTTCTCAATGTCACTGGGCCTAGTAAGATCGCTGTTTTATTCTCCTCTGTTCCCCTCCCTTGCCTTGTCACGCTCTGAAACACTTGTGTACGAGCGCGATAGAAATAAAATATCAATGCCTGCCCCCTGGACTCCCAGCAACAATTGCAAACTGTTTGGCTATTTACCCATTTTTTGTTAAAAGTATGCTCTACAATGCAACATTTTAACCTATTATTTAAAAAAAAATTCACAGGGGGAAACCCCCCCGAACCTCCCCTTAATGCCCCTCCACTTAAAAAAGATTCACCAGCCGCCACTGGCCCTCAGACTGTGTTCGGAACGGGATGGGGGAACCGAGGGACTATGGTGGGAGCACAATGGGCGGGAACCATGGGATAGTGATGGGAGCAGAGTGGGGAGAGCCCTGGGTGTGTGATGGGGTGGGGAGAGACCAGCGACTGGGTAGGAGTGGGATGAGGGAGCCCAGCGACTTTGATGGGAGCAGGTGACGGCGCGCAATATATACTGTCCATTTGGCATTTCTGGGGGGTCCCGACCTGCCCAAATTTTGCTCAGGGGGGCCCTGGCCCAAAAAGTTTGAAGACCACTGCTCTAGAGCAAAATCAAAAATTGAAAAAAGTTTTCTTAGATTTTCAAGATCTCTTTGCAGTGGACTCGTATGACTGTGGTCGCACCGACATCCACACAACAACAATTCCCACAGACCCTGTCATGACTCCAGTGTTTGTGAAGCAATATTGCTTGCCTCTCACATCAATGGAGTCCCTTACTGCAATAATTAAGAACCTTGAGTCCCGTGTGATAATTCGTCCAGTCCACAGCACCTTCAATAATCTGGTACTGGGGATTTTGAAACCAAACGGCCAGTGGAGACTCTGTGCCGACCTAAGGGAGTTCAACAAACGGGTCCATACTTCCCGATGGCCTCTGCCATACATTGGCCAAGGGCTGGCTCAGATCCAGGGGTCACAGGTATTCACTGCAATAGACCTGACCAATGGATACTGGACTGTCCCTGTCAGTAGGGAGGACCAATACAAGCTGGCCTTTACCTTCGGGGGCAGCAATACACGTGGACCCGGACTCCTTTCGGATACATCAACTCCGGAGATGAATTTTACATTTTTCTACACAAGGCCATGCCCGACCTGGGTGAAAGGGGTAACCTGGCCTATGTAGATGATGTTCTAGTCAAAAGCTTAACTGTGGAGGAACACATAGCGGAGATCCGTTATGTTCTGACACAGTTGAGGGCTGCCAGAGCAAAACTTTCCTTTCAAAACGCACAGTGGTGCAGAATCTGTGTCAATTTCTTGGGGCATGAGATAACTCCTCAGGGTCTCTGTCCCCAGGAAAAAAAGTGGTAGCCCTCCAGAAAATAAAAGACCCCACAACTCTGCAGGAACTAAGGAGCCCCCTTGAACTAACTAATTACAGCAGAAAGTTCATTGAGGACTACGCAGAGATCACAAGTCCCCTGATCCATATTTTGAAGGGGGGGGTCAAGTGGGAGTGGGGTCCAGAACAAGCCGAGGCAGTAAGACAACTCAAAAGAAGCCTCTCACAAGCGCCTTGCCTAGCTTACCCTGTCAAAAACAAGGAGTTCTTCTTGGAGGCAGGGTTCTCAAATACGTGCTTGACTGCAGTATTATATCAAAAGCATGACAAGGTCAATAAAGTAATCTCCTATGCGAGTAAGACTTTATCCTGTGTGGAGGAAAAATTCAACAATTGTGAGAAAGCACTCCTGGCAACGGTGGGGGCGTTGATGAATTACCGTCCGTTCATCCAGGTGGAACACATCATAGTGGAGACTCCACACCAACCTTTGTAATATCTTCACAGTGACAGAATCCGAGCCGGAAATGTGAGTAATTCCCAAATTAATTCCTGTCAATGCAAGACTTTTCTGTGGAGGTCAGATATGGCCAAAACAAGAAGAGTCTCCTCGCGCAAGGTCTGGCTGACTTGCATGATTGTGCCAGAGAAAACGGTCTTGAGGACGAAAGTCTTAAAATCAAGGACAACATGGAGGCATACCTTAATTCCCCACACAAAGTCTATGAAGAAGACCAGTGTGAGGGAATGCCCACTGTCTATGTGGATGGGTGCTCCTAACATGTTGACAACAAAAGGGAAAAGGAACTTGTCGCCGGCGTAGGGAATACATGGGTGAATGATGCCCCCGAACCCTCCGCTGGGTACAAATTCGGTCCCCAAAGTAGTCAAGTGGCAGAGCTGATGGCTGTATATCAAGCCATCCTCATTGCTATCCAACACCAACTCCACAAACTGGTCATAATCACTGATTCAGATTATGTATGGAACGGGTTTGTGGAGCACCTGGTTAACTAGAAAACCAGAGGCATGCTATGTGCTAATAACAAACCATTGAAACATGGAAAATTAATACAGAATATTGATGATCTGGTCACCTCGAATGGGAAGACCATCTACTGGAAAAAGATCAAGGGTCATTCTAAAGTTCAAGGGTCATTCTAAAGTAGAGGGACCAGACAAAACTGGGAATGACCTAGCTGATCAGCTGGCCAAAACCGGAGCCATCCAAGGGGATCTACTTGAGATCGAGTCCCTGTTGGGGGAAATCCAGGTCACTGCTATCACCAGGTCCCAGACAAATGCTCACAATGAACTTTTAACTGTAGAATGGAGTAAGGAGACCTCAGATGCTGATTTGAATACGGCTCAAAAAGGGGATCCAATAATTGGTAAGTTTCATCAACACATTGAGGACCCTGAGAACTTTTCCCTGACGGATACCGATTACATAGGGAAAGAGGACCTCAGAGTGTTGATGAAATGTCCAAAAATGTTCCGAATCCAAGACGGTTTGTTGGTAAGGAGATCCAAAGCTGGCCATGACCAGTGGGTGGTCCCCACCTCATTCCGAAGCCTGATGCTAAGTCACGCCCATGATGCGGCCATAGCCGGTCCTCAGGGGTTTCATACGACACTTAAAATCTTGCAACAGGTTGCATACTGGCCACACATTGGGCAGGACTTTGACCAATACTTAAAGGGGTGTCTTGTGTGTGCACAATTTCAACCAACATCACTCACACACCGTGCACTCCTCCAAAAGAGGGGGATGACACTGCCTTGGTCAGATTTACAAGTCAATTTTATTGGGCCCATGATTCGCCCCTCTAGGGGGAACAAGTACATGTTCACTGTGACATGCTTGTTCACTAAATGGGTGGAATGTCTCCCGGCCCCAAAATGCAAGGCAGAAACAGCAGCTGCCCTGATGATCAATCACATCTTCTCACGTTTTGGACTACCCCAAAGGATTGAGTCAGACTGAGGTAGCCACTTCACTAGCGAAGTGATGACAAAGATGTGGGAGATACTTGGGGTCAAAAGGAAACTACACATTGCCTACCGGCTAGCCTCTAGTGGTGGAGTTGAGAGATACAAGACTATGAGAGCATATTAAAAAAGTTTGTGGCAGATTCTGGGCCAAGTTGGGACATTGGATTACCTCTTGTCCTGATGGCCAGCAGATCTACCCCTTCTTCTGCAACAAAAATGTCTCAGTTTGAGCTGATGAATGGACGAAGGATGGTGCTTCCCCAGCATCTGCTCTACAGAACCTAAGAGCAGACCTTGATAAATGCCTCCACAACTCATGATTATATTGAGAATCTGAGAAAACACCTTCAACATGCTTTTGCCTATGCTCAGCGGAATCTAGAAAGATCTGCAGACAGTATGAAGACCCAGTATGACCTTAAGACAACTAAAAAGAATAACAAGTAGGAGACCGGGTCTACTTGTACAATTTCCAAAGGAACCAGGCCAGACAGCGCAAATTTCTCCCTTCTTGGCTGGGTCCTTTTGAAATTGTAGACAGAATGTCACCAGTCACCTACAAGATCCGCATCCCCAAAGGCAGTTTGGCAGAAGGGGAAGACAAGTGGGTCCATGTAAAGACCGGAGGGGGGGTCTGAACTTCGGCTCTCTATATGGTAGAGGGGAGGCACAGAGACGCCTGCCAAGATTCTCTATTATGGTAACGTTGTCGAGAAATCAAGGCCTAGCTTCTCAGGAGGTGATGCAACCTGGTTCTTAAGTACAGTGTAGTCCCCAAGCACCCACAAAGGAATGCCCTCACACTTTATCGGTTACAACACAGTCTTTATATAATTAATGTTCAAAAGGTATATACAATATCACGATAACTCACTTTGTACTCCGAAAATCAGCAATGGTAAATATGTACAATTCTAAAGTGGTACCACTAACGTTATCAGATCGTATTAAAGTGCATACGGTCAGAATGACACATAGATCAAAATAAAGAGGAAACCAGCAGTAGCGAGAGGAAGGAAAGCAAGATGGATGAGCAATGGGCAGAATACTGGTAACTACCGTTAAACACAGCTCTGTGTGGAGATCCCCCTACCTGGGCAATCTGTAGAAGAAAGCTACAAGCCCAGTCGATATATTGTTCACACTAGACTTTCCAATAGTTCTGCAACCCCAAAGTACCTTGGCATTGTAGCATTCCTCGTCGGGGAAATCGACAACCCTTCTTGAGTGTCCTCCCTTTCAGGCAGGAGTCACGGGTCGTCGAACGTCTGACGGAGAACAGGTAGAGCTACGACATTGAAGTGGCTGCGTCGTTCCTAGCGGTGCTCGTTGACGGGGAAGCGTAAACGTCCTGCGAGGACGAGGCGTGCGGGGCACCTCAGTGTCGATAGTTCTGGACCGCAAAGAGTTGAAGAACTGTGGCCCAGCAAGGGCGTCGAGTCGTCGGCGTCTCTGTGGTATTACGGTGGCAGGAAACCCACCGGTGGACGCTCCTCAGCGCATCGACGGTCAGGCCTTCTCCAGCACGATACGGCAGCGACGATGCAGACGAGAGCGTCCTTGGATCAATTTAGTTATTAGGCAACGGGAGCACGGCGGCTCCAGTCGGCGATGGCGGTCGGCGACAGTGGCAGACAATAGTCCGGGCGCTTCTCCTTGGAGTTCAGCAGCAGTCCCCATATCGGGTCGGCAGCCTGTCGAAGGTCTGTCTACCAGGGAGCTTAGGCAAAGATCAGCTGTGCACGATGGTCCCTCGTAGCTCGGGAAGAGGGCGCCTTACCAGGTCCTCTCTATGTCGGTTCTTGAGGCACAGCAGCTTTCAGATTGCCAGGAGAGCAACAGCAATTCTTCTCGTCCAGCAGGGCTCAAGGTTAAGCTTCAGTTACTCCAGTTACGCGTCGTAGTGGACTCAGCTTCCGAACACGATTCCTAGCAGTGAGGTGTCCCCAGATATACTGTTGATCTCCCATTCATTCCGCTGGGTCGCACTCAAGTATCCAATCACGACTACAGTCATTCATGCAGGCAGGCAGCCAATCAGGCCCACAAGGTATTCAGGCCATTCACTTCTCTCCAGACACTCACAACAAGTTAGGTGTATTGGGGCAAGTACCGAGCCATTCAACACACCAAGCTGCATTCATACCGGTTTCGGGCAGGGCTGTCTCAACCATTGTGTCAAACACCAGATACTAGACAGCCACAACATAGAATGTATATTTGTCACACACTCCATTCACCCAGGTCCCACCCACAGGCGTACCCAAACATACAGTCGTTGAGAAGGCTCCAGCCATTCCGGTCGGCACTTCCCCACACTACCATATACGGAACTTCCACCCAATAGCCAGTCAGGGGGAAGGGACAGAGGCAGGGCTTCACGGGACTTCGGGAAGATCAAGGTAACAGGTGATGGGAGGCAAGGGGCCATGGGGCCATGGGGGCCATTTTGTCTCCATCAGGAATCTACTGATTCCAATGACAGGGCCTGGGCATCCCAAAATGGAGGACGCTCAGGGCACCAGTCATTTCAGCACGGAGCTTCCACCAGCCCGTACCCTGCTCTGTGGGTCACACACAGAGGCCCAAAAACATACCCCAGGGGCACAGGGTTGTACCCCTACCCATGGGTGCCATAAGGGTATCCCACGGGTCTGTTCACCAAACCAAAAGAGAGAGAGCTGCACCGCAAGGAGTCCCACATGAACTCCTGTGTGGAAAACATCACAGAATATGCGATAAAAAGCAGTAAAGGACAAGGATACGGAGGCTCTGTCCCTCCGATGCATTTCCAGCATCACAGTCCACATCAACCAGCTGAAGTGTTGTCATCCTAGGCCTACTCTGCAGCAAAAAGAGGAGCCAACCGAAAACCCAGACGGGGACATTCTGGCCCCCTAGAAAATTCCAATTGTTAAAACCATTCCACCTGCCAAAATCACTACGAATTACAGACGGGGGTATTGTAAACGGTATTCAATGTATGCATCTGCCCCACTACATGAATAGTAATGGGGAAAGTTCTATAACCATGCTCTGTTCTGTCTCATAGCACGAAAACCAAGGATTCTAAGTACCAAGGAGGACCACTCGGGGACCGGGAGGAAAGACCCAAGGGGCCCGGAGTGTCGCTCCATACTCCCATCCAGAACCGGCGAGGAGAACATGTCGATCCAGCACTGATGGGAGAAGCAGGCGACTGTCTCCTCCTGGACCAAAGAAAGAAAACACATCCCAATCTCCTGACTTCCCCTTGACGGGCGGTCAAACTCAAGTCAGCAGGGGGGGCTCTGTGGGATGTCTTAACCCACTTTTCCTCTGCCATGCGGCATCACTGTGTCCTGATGGTTCCAAAAACATCAAAATGGCCGCAAAACACTTGTGCGCGCCAAAACCTCTGAAAATCGCGCTCTGCAAAAGCACAAAAAGATGGCTGCCCAATCTACCACGCATGTTGTCCGTGGTGGAACAGAGATCTCACTCCTGAAATATGTCACTGGGCTCCACAACAAGTGAAAATGGAGTACAGAGGGAAAAGCAGTGCTCTGCTAAAGGAAATCCAAAAATCTTGCTTTAAATCTTTTTCTTGGTTTGCTTTAAACTGCAGAATGTCGATACAAAACACCCTCAAACATCCAGAATTCTTGCTGGGTGCTACAATTCACTTAGTATAAGAAATCATGAGCCAGTCTGACCACATCATTTTGTCCGGAAGGTGCTATTTCTTCTACCTGACACCGCGGAGCGGTGAAGCGGAGCTGTGAGGCTGAGGTGTGAGCCAGTCTGACCACATCATTTTGTCCGGAAGGTGCTATTTCTTCTACCTGACACCGCGGAGCGGTGAAGCGGAGCTGTGAGGCTGAGGTGTGAGCCAGTCTGACCACATCATTTTGTCCGGAAGGTGCTATTTCTTCTACCTGACACCGCGGAGCGGTGAAGCGGAGCTGTGAGGCTGAGGTGTGAGCCAGTCTGACCACATCATTTTGTCCGGAAGGTGCTATTTCTTCTACCTGACACCGCGGAGCGGTGAAGCGGAGCTGTGAGGCTGAGGTGTGAGCCAGTCTGCAGCAGTCCGCTGCAGACGCGGAGCCGCGCCCGAATGGAACCCGAGGTACGTCCCCCCGTGGATATCCACGACCCGAGGGCTCTCAACCCCACCCCAAAAGATCGACGCCCGGCAAAGACAGCGAAGTCGGGGCGTGGGAAAGATATGAGTCCGGGTAGAAGGAGGAGCAAGTCTGACTCGGCACACAGACTCCCCACGTCCCCGTCAACATGGGACCCTTTAGCAATAACTCCAAACATCAAAACACTCAAACAGACCCCAGAGGGTTTGGGCGAATATATTCCCGACAAAAAATGAAGATAACATACCTGAGCCTAGCGGGAATTTGGACGGCACACACAGCTCAGCGGTCCCGCTGGAAACGGGAGGGACGTTGCACGGGCAGGAACGGCCCGAGCCCAGGCCCGTGGACCCAGAGCACCCAGGCGGGGAGCAACGAGAGGAAAGCAGGGTCCAGATGACTTTGGACCAGCGCATAGGTGGACCCCCCTCAGGTTCGCGTAAATCAGCCGTTAGCCGGCAAGGAACAGGATCGCTCAGCGCAGACCCAATGGACAAAGGAAATGGGGGGGCCTGGTCGAGGGTTTCGGTGAGAGGCTTTGAAGTGCCCGACTCCAGCCGGCGTTTGTGTGAGGGGAAAGAGGTGAAAAAAGCAACGCGGAACACAAACCAGGAAAAAGAACGAACTATGAACGTGAGGACACATCAGTCTCCTAAGAGACCAGGCACAAACCCAGAAGCCCGGAGGAGCGCAGCTCCCAATTGCGTTATAGCTACCGGAGGGTTAGGGGAAGGAAAAGAGACAGTGGAAACACTAAAACTAAAAGAAATTATGGGAATAACCGAACAAAGAGAATTTCCACCACATTGCTCGACACTCAGAGCTAAGTCAAATCCAAGGAGGGAAAAAGACAAAGGGGCCATGAAGAGCTTTACCGAAGAGAATAAACACGACCAGACATCAAAGTCACTTCAAACTGAAGTGATGCTCCACAAAACCTATGGGGTGGCAGAGACCAGCGACCTAGACGAGGAAAAGACTAGGTCAAAGAGGTACAGCCCGGCAAAAGTCCACGAAGATAAAGGGAAAAGATCGAACCTGGAGAGTGAGTCAGACCTAGAAGCAGAAGCCACAGACAGTGGCGACCAACTGGAGCGAGAACTGGACGACTCCAATAAAGAAACGGACGGAGAACAATTGAAGGCGGGTGTGGGGGTCTCAAAAAGGAAGAGAAACAAAACTACTATCCCATCTATTGTGAGATCCCAAGGAGCAAAGAAAAGAGTAACCATGAGATCTAGAAAACACATGGGACAGGGGGCACAAAATCCAACAAAGGGGCCCAATAGAGGAGCCCCTATTTCTAAAGGGCTCCCCAACCACTTGTCGTTCCAATCGCTCAAATCGTTCTTTACCCAACAACATAAAAGAAAACAGAGCGTTGACACTGAAATATCAGATGCGGAGATGCTGGAACTAGTATCTGAACCCCAGCCTGCTCAAAAACAGAAAAGTACAGACCCAGCCATCAGAGTAACAAAAAAAATAGGGTCTCCTAATAGGTCCCAGAATGAAATGACCAACAATCTAACAATCAATTTACCCAAGGAAGCGGTAAAAACAAAAGTGTCGGAGGCCCCCGAAGGTAGACAAATGGACCCACAGGGTCAGTCCATGAGAGACCCCGAGAACAAACAAATGGAAAGCCTATGCGATGCAGGCACAATAGTAATAGAGGAGAATGACAAAGAAGAAGTGTGTCGATTAGAGATAGAGACTGACAGGACCATGGACCAAACTTCGCAGAAGAACAAGAACAAAGAAGTGCATCGGGCATGGACGAAGCCTCACCTAATCTTTGGCCAACAAAATGATACACCAAGAAGGAAAGAGGCGCTCCCTAATTTGAACAAAGAGACGGCGGGGAGGCGGGGTGGTTCCCCCAGCTCGGGGAGAATCACTGACAGAGCCCAAGGATTATTAGAAGAAGGGGCCACCTTCGATTCAGTAGCCCAAGTGAGAAGTTCGGAGAAAATACCTACCCCCCCGAAACAGAGACGACTCAGTGAGATTGCAGCGTCATTACATAACGAATCATCGAACAAGAAACCAGACATGATCACTATCATGTCAGCGATGACCGTCGTTTTAGCGCCATTCTGTAAATTATACGAGTCAATTAAGGGGAATGTACAAGACAACACAGCAATCCTATCTAATACGGTGGAGAAATTGGCCCAGATGGAAACCCTTTTCCGAGAAACCAGTGAAAAAATGCTCAATCAACATAACCACTGGGCAACAAAATCTGACGCTGTCGAAAAAAAAATGGACTCCATAGCCCGTCAGCTTGGACAAGCATTACCAGGACTTACAGGACCAGGGACACCGCAGGTTCAATCCATCTACAAGACACTGTGGGAAAAAAAATTGAAGTACTGGAAAAGAAAATCGAGGAGATGGAAAAGTGGAACAACGAACTGCAAGTAAAATCATCTTCATGGGGGGCTCAAGGGTATGAAGAGGGGACACGCCCTCAGAGAAAAGAGAACATTCTGCTTGTATTAAATCAAGGCAAACAGGAAGAGAGCCAGCGGCAAATGCCACAAAAGCTCAAAACCCCAGTAAGGATGCAAAAGGAAACAAGAATCAACTTCAAGAACCCCACGAAGCAGAAAACCGATCCAGCCCGAAGGGCGGTAGAGGAAGAGGATCCAATGCAAAGCAAAAACCACCAAGAAGTCAACCAGCCCAAATCACCGATAACAGTGGAGGAATTCTTAGAATGCTCGGACCTAATGAATATATCCACCTATTCGGAAAACGAGGTTGTTGAGATTTACGAGCCAACTGATGGACTGCGTGAAAAAAAAAAGAAAAAAAAGACGCTTTAGGAGGAAAAAAAACCTCGACCCCGTCAACTAATAAAGAGAAAGAGGGACAAATCAGATCGGAAGAACCCAGTCCCAAAAGCACCTCAGGGCAAAGAGTAAAGGATGACAATCCCCAATGTGGGGTTAAGAAGAAAAGAATGACATCATCCTCCTCTGCAGTTTCTAAGGGAATAAAACATGGGCGGGTCAGTCCACAAAAAGAACGCCTAGACAAAGACGATCTTGAAAGGAGAAGAAAAGGTCGAAAAGTGATCAGAATATTTAAACTTGAACAAATGGCATCAGATAAAAATTTTATCATCCTAAACAGACCGACTGTTCTACAAATTACAAAGAAAGTAAAAAGCTTGGAAAATATCTCAATGACAGATCTAGTGCTGGTGGAACCCTATCATAGGGAGAAGAGGGCGAAAGCGTTTCTCCACCTGAAAGAAGCGGCCATTAAAGATATTAATGACTCGGCATACCAAGAACTGGATCAAATGGGTTTCCGCTTGACGGAACTAATGAACAGGAAGGGCACCCAAGACCGAGACGAGGGAAGGGTGGAGAGGCATAAAACACATTACCATTTTAGATCAAGAACGGAAGAACTATACCGAGATAATCGATACACATACCCACAACAGAGACAAGAACACCATAGACAAGAGTACAAAGTGAAGGGTCAAAACCGGGGAACTGAAGTAGGGGAGAGGGATGATATAAAGCTACAACGATATCACAGCAGTAAAAACAAGCAGGACCAGATGCGGTATTCTCCGAGAAGACCCAGAGAAGATCAAAGACTAAGGGGCCCCCCTGGCAAAGCCGACCAAGAGCAACGACACCATACGAGGACGGTCTGTGGTAGTCCCAAAGAAAAAAGGGAGAACATCGAAAAACAACAAATGGGACCATGGAAATGGCTAATGACGACCTGGAATAAAAACCAGGCTAAATAGCAACGACCAGGGGCGGTTCGCACCGATGACAACTGCAAGGAGAGAATAAGCAAACACCCCGGTAAGGTTACTTTCACCCTCGGGTCTTGGAATACGAGAGGCCATATGCATCTCACGACACCAGGAGACGTGGACCTAAGCCAGTTTGACATCTTATGCCTGCAGGAAACGTGGCTGATGAAACAACCAACCCTAGATGGGTTCTCCTTGATGATCGCACCGGCAGTCAAAGGCCCGATGGGAAGACCATCATCTGGTTTGCTCACAGCGATAAAATCGGGCTCAGGCCTAACAGAACCAACGATGTGGAAACAGTCTTACGAAACACTAATAATCCTAACTACTCAGGAGGAAAAAAAACCAAAATCTGTAATTACTCTGCAAAAAAGGGTGGCAATTATTAATTGTTATTGGAATCCTCAGCGCACATCCACGAAAGCCTTCTGTGACAACATGTGTGCCCTGATTGACCAGCTTTATGAACAATTTGAGAAAATTGAACTCATTATCTGCGGGGATTTCAACGCGAAATGCATTGAACCCACGGCAAACACGAAATGCCCCACTGATTGCCGGGGACTAGTCGACCCTACCGTAAAGAGAGGAAAGGCCTGGAATAAAATTTTGAGCTCGAGAAGCATTCAAAACGTGGCCACACTGTTCCCCAATCAAACGAATCTTCCAACATGGGAACGTAATGATTCTAAAGCAACCTTAGATCACATTTTTGTGTCTAACGGTCTCACCAGGGATTTGACTAGTTACATGGTCCAACAAACGGCCAATAGTGATCACAACTTATTGAAATGCACATGGCAGATGTCTAAGAAACAAACTAACTTCTACGATTGGGCGACCGAGGTCAATCCACAACAAACCCGACTTCGTCTGAAGGCACAAGACATTGAAAAAATTAAACGAGCGTGGGATCAGATCGAGGGCGGCGACCCCATGTCGGACACCAATCAACGACCAAACTACTTGCCCTTGTTAGTGGCCTACCAAGTCAAGGTTTCAAAAAAGAAAAATGAAATAACCATCACGGCCCACCAGTATGACAAAGAGCTGGTGACTAAAAGAAAAGTGGTCCGCAGATTGCTAAGAATAGCAAAGAAATCCAACACAATAGAAGATTGGAAGAGCTGGGGCCTAGAACAACGAAAATACAAAAATTGGCTCAGACAGCAGAGAGCCATGCAATATCAAAGAGATGCAGAGGAGATGATGTCCAAACTATCCGCTAAAAAAGCTAGTGAATTTTGGGCCCTCATAAAGGACAAGAATGCGGACCAAAGAACCATCACTGCAAACGCGGTAGCTGAAGAAAGGTGGGTGCAGTATTTCACGGCCGAATTCGAGGGACTCCCTGGCAACACGGAAGAAGGGACCCATGACCACGCAATACCATGGGTAGACCTGTCCAATACTGAAGCTATTGAAACCGCAATACGGAACCTGAAAACATCCAGAGCTCCAGGACCGGACGGGCTAACCAACGCAGACCTTAAATCATCTCCGGTGGAATGGGCTAAGTGGATCAGTAAAATATTTGCCCAATGTACCAGAACAAAGTTGTTGCCAGAATCTTGGCTAAGAGCTGTGATCGTCCCAATCTACAAGAAGGGCCCAAGGCAAGAACCAGCAAGCTATAGGCCAATAGCGTTATTGGATATCCTGGGCAAATTATATGCCTCCCGCCTTCTGGACCACTTTCGAGACTGGGAGGAAAAAAGACCGGCTAAAGACCCACTCCAATCAGGATTCCAAAAAAAGGGATCAACTACCATCAATTTAATGGTGTTAAATATTCCAAAGCCAGAATTAAAGAAGGAGCACCGAAGGTCTACTTGGCTTTTGTAGATCTCTCAAAGGCCTTTGACATGGTCGACAGGCCCACCCTATGGGCTAAGCTTCAAAGCTGGAAGTGTCCAGCAAACATCCTGGAACCCATGAAGGCCTTAAATACAGACACAAAAATGTGAGTCAAACTGAACCATCAAGGCGCCCTCTCAGGGGAAATTCTGGTGAGACGAGGTGTCAAACAGGGATGTCCGCTTGCCCCTGCCTTGTTCATAGCCTTTTTAGGGGACTATCAAGCAGCTAAAGCGAAAATCCGGGCATTTCCCCCGAAGATAGGGAAAATGGAGATCCCTCGCCTAATGTACGCAGATGATGTTATTCTCATCGACCAGACCAAAGTGGGACTGCAAAGAAAATTACAGAACCTCGAAAAGTATATTGAGAATAACCACTTGGCAATCAACAAGACAAAGACCAAAATCATGGTAATGGAGAAAGTGATCAACAAAGGAACAACCAAGTTAAACATATTTCTTGACAAATCCAAGCTTGAAGTTGTAAAGTCTTTTAAATACCTGGGGATCAACCTGGATAGTTCAAAAACGGAAATGAGCCTGCAAAGCCAACTATGGGAGAAAGTCAAACGTCTCACAGCCCAAACAAGAGCGATTGACCGCAAATATGGCAAATTCTCCCTGCTTCCGGCGATAACTTTCTACAAAACCAAGGTGGTGCCGACACTAATCTATGGAGCAGAGACTTTGTTATACCTCCCACGGAACACGTGGGCCAAACTGGAAGGATATGTGTGGAAAGCAGTACTGGGGCTCCCTAAATCCACCTCCTTGCCGGCGATCAGGAGAGAACTAGGGCTGCTATCCTTGGCCTCCATGGTTGACCAAAGTGCGATGCGCCTATATAGAAACATCATCATGGCCGACGCACTACCCATCGTGGCATCTATTTGTGAGGAAATTGAAACTGGGAAGTGCACGGCCTTGAAAAACTGGGCCAACAGAAGAAGGGAGGATTTGGCAAAAATTGAATGCTCAGATAAAGAGCTAAAAGAAAACCCCGACAGAATTAAAAAGAAATTAGAAGACCTGGACTGGATCTCGACCATAGAAAAGGCTACCGGGAATAAACTCCTGAACCATCTTCCGCCAACTTTCAACAAGGTAAAAAAACCTTTACAGTATTGCGCTAAGTTCCCGGAAAAAGGACTGAGAACCGTAATTATGAGAGCAAGGCTCAACCTCTTGCCCACCAGAGAGATCATAGCCATTAGAGGAGGCGGAGGGTTTAAACATTGCAGATTATGTAAAAACAACGATTCCACGGAAACACTGAAACATTTGGTGATGGAATGTGTGAACACGAAGGAATCTAGAAATCTGTACCTCCCTGCGCTTGACGATAATCTATGGATTTTTCGAACAGATGATCTGTGGAATAGACTGATCTCCGGTGAAAACAACAAGTGGTCCCAAGCCTTAGCCAAACTCATCGACCTGGTTTTCGACCAAATCAAACAGCAAAACTTGGAAGATGAGCTGCCACAGTAGCAGGCGTGTGACTAATGGTGGAGCTTTGCTCTAGGCGACCTTGCTAGGTGTGATAGACAAAGCAGCATGGCCGCATTCCATTGCCATCAAGGGATACTGGCACTTCAGACTACTGTGAAATTTTGACAAAACTTGGTTTTTACTGAGTAAAGTTCAATAAAAAAAAAAAAAAAAAAAAAAAAAGAAGAAATCATCATGAGCATACAATGTCCTGAAAAGCTGAAAGTATCAAAGAACTATCCACAACAAAAGTTGCCTGCCTGTGAAATCTGTCGAAATCTGGGCGCAGTACCATCAGCCGCCTGAATGACAGCTGTCAGAATCCTACATGATAAACTGTAAACTTGTACAAACTGAAATCAAATGTTTGAAAACTAAGTGGCCTGTTGCTGAGAGTAACCTATGTTGTAACTGTTTAATCCCATGGTTTAGAATCTGGAATAAGTGTTCTAGCTGCTGGTTTTGAAATTACAAGTGGTTTTAAGCAAAGGAGAAATGCAACAGAAATAACATTTAATTCCAGCCTGACTAAAAGCAACCAAACCAGTATAACAGCTTCCCCCACAGAGGCAAGGCCTCTCCTTTCTGCTTCCCTCCACCAGGAAATCACACCTAAGTGATGATTTTAGTTTGGGAGAAGAATTTGGTCTGCAGGGGGAAGGAGATGATGGACTTCCTCCAGCTCAAAGGAATGCCAAATGTGAAGGGTTGTAAATGGCCTCTGCTCAGGAGGAACTGGGTGGAGACTGCTTCTGAACTGCAGAGAGACAGAAGGAGGTGGAGACAAACAACCATGTGTTGCTTAACAAGAACAAAAGACACATTTTAAAACGACTGATAACTTACTGTGTAAAATTGTTACAAACACACAAACAACAGCATAGTTAATGTAAATATTGGCTGCACATTTTAAAAGGCGCCAGAACTCTGTGACATGTTCTGGGAAGAAACAGCAGAAAATGTGACAAAATGTATTTTTGATGAAAGCATGAAACTTCATACATGTATGCCCACGTTCAATGCGCACATTTGTACAAATTTTCTGAAAAAGTGGACATTGTGTTCCTGATAAAAGGGCAAAATTCGGTGGGAAGCAGACACAAGATCCAACAGCGACAGGGCTTGGAGGAGTATCTGTTAATTAAAATATGTGATCTATATATGTGGTTGTTATAGAGGTTGCATATGTGTAAATATGTATTGTGTCAAAAGTAGATTTTGTGTTCAAGAGGCTAGGGGTGGACTGTAGGCCTCGTAAACCCAAACCATAAAGATAACACACTGCTTTTCTCCTCCTATCAAGGCAGAGAGGAGACCTTGACCTATCCCTGTCCAAGGGGTGAGCTTAGGATAAACCAGCACACACAACCCTTAATTATAAGGATAAATAGAGACAGCTCAGCACTGAAAAAACAGACAGATTCACCCACTATCTGATGCTGGCGAAGCACCGTGAAGCAGAATTATCCATCTTACTTGCTTCAGACTCCAGAAACTTGGCAAAGCAGAGAAAGGCCCATTGTACAGCTGAACCATTCTCAGCTAGGCCTTAAATTTCCAGAACCAGAATCCCACCACCAAAGGGGAGCATCAAAATATATACAGCCAGGCTGTGCTGTACTGCTTGCCTGCTAAAAGAATTATCATCAGAACCAAAAGATCCAATCCACGTGTGCTGTGCTGTGACCTGAGCCATTGCAGATCAGATCCAGTCCAGTTGTGCCGTGCGGTGTCCCGAGCAACTTGACTCTGCCAATCCGATGTGCCCAGCAGACTGTCCTGACCAGAAACCCTGACCAGAATCCTGACAGCTCTGTTTAAAACCTTATCTAGTGAGTATCTATAGAAAGAACTGTGTCACATAGCATATGTACTTTGCATAGTCTCATCCCAATCTCAATTCACCCTATCCACAAATTCAGAATCATAGTATTGTCAGAACTTTTCTTGCGCTGAGTTTCTCTCATTTGTTTTCTAAAATCATAAGTCATTAGTGTTGTGAGTAACTAAAGTGAATCCCAGAAAGAAATTGAGTATCCTCCACGTGAAGGGTTCCCTGGCCAGGAACTGATGGAGATTCATGTGTGGCATTCTCTTTTTCTAAAGTCATAATCTAGTGTAAGAAATCCCATTTGTCTTTTAAAAGTGCATTCCTGTTTTCCATTTTTGCGCCCATCTTGAAAAAAAAAAACCTCCACTAAAAAGTTCATAACTTCCTCAATTTTAGTGCTAGAATCAATGTTTCAACTTCTGCAACTTCTCTAACATCCACAGCTTTAATTTGCATTTAAAATCGTATTCCAAATCCAAAGAGTTCTCTCATAATCGTGATTACCGCGCACTGTCAAGTTTTCAGCGAATTTCCTTTTAGGGAAATTCTGACATGTATAAAACAGCTTTTAATTGCTCCTGACTTCAATTTTAAGATTTCACATTGCTTCTTAGTATTAAATCATTGCTAGTGTTTGTCTGTAACTATCCAAAGCGGCTCCTATAAGAATTTATACAATTTCAGCGACTTAGCCCATGTTTAGTGTTTGTACACATTCCATTCTCAGATTACTTTAAAAACCATTTTGACAGCTTGCCAATACATTCTGTTTTTCTCTTGTGTTGCTGGGGGGAAATTGGGATTGATATTTTGTTTGAATTCTGTCATTCCTGAATACCTGCTCTCTCTCTCCACTTATCTCTTTACATTGCCTATTGGGAGGTTAAGGGGTGTGCAGTGGGAACTAGTAACCACACTGCTATTTGATCTGAAAACACACACACAAAAGTATTATTTCTAGCTGAATTGTTTTGCTTCTATTACTCCTTGTGTATTAAAGAGATTGCTTAGTGTTACATCACCCCATTGGTGATTATTGTATACCCATTAAACATAGTGTGATTAATTTGTAAATACATAAATATTTTAACTTTGCAAACCAGCCTGATTCCTGGTTCAGTGTGACCGGGGCGGGGGGGATCCAGGAGAGGGGGGTGATATGATTGGTACATCGTTCAGAATAAAAGAAATTTTAGACACAAATAAATAAGGATTTCAGTTGACTTAGGTGAGTGTCGGATTGAAATCACTTACAGATTGGGGGCTCATCACGAAATCCTGAATTAGACATACCACTTGTGACAGTCTAACACAGCGTGCTCACTGAAGGGTACATACACCTTGTTGGGATACCACACTGTGCTACACTGTAAAAACACCCTTCAATAGAAACACTCAAAGGAGTTGGGCCTGTTTTGCAAAGGTAAAAGTAACCCTGAGATAAGTCAGAAGGAAATTAATATTTCCGAATGGCGACTCTCGTGGAAATTAATATGGCAAACGAACACCTACTGCACAAATTGTTTGTTAAGGGTGAATGGGTTGAGCAGGATCAGAATGTTTGGCTGCAGGAAATCAAACAACAAGCCACTGCTACAGGATTAGATACATTGTAGCACCAGGGTCCATTACACCAGGCACTTAGTGAGCTGTATATGGCCCCAAGGGTAAAAGAAGAGCAATGTAAAATTGCCAAAATAGAGGCGTACCTGTCCCTCCACATTGGAGAAATACAGGAAAAATATGCTGAAAACCTAGATCTGGTAAAAAAAGGCAAGTACAATCCCTAGAGAGGCCCCAACTGATCTGGACTCTGCAGAGCAAAGTCTACAAAAGAGCCAAGAATCAGAGGGGGTCATTCCGAGTTTGGAGGTAGCCATGGTGCTATTAGCCTCCAATCCTGGGTCCGGGTCCAGTGTCTCTGAATGCGGACTTACCGGGTCATTCCAACCTTGGAGGACCCGGTAAATCCCCATTCAGAAAACCATTCCCCATTCCCATTGAGCCCCTATAGGGCTCAATGGGAATGGGGAAGGAACTAACAATGGGCCCGCAAATTGCGGGCCCGTTATTAGCTTAACGGGTCACGCTAAGAATGGCTGGTCAGACCAGCCGTTCCTGGTGGGGCCCGCTAAGGGAACTCGGAATGTGGCGGTAGGGGGTTAACGGCACCGGCATCCCCACAAATGGGACCCCTAACTTCCCTGACTACATCAGCCAACGCACCGGCATCCTTACCGGTGCCGTTAACCCCTTACCGCCATACTCAGAATGAGGCCCAAGAGAGTGAAACCAGACAGTACCTGACAAAAGTAAAAGAAGATCCGGATCTCCTGCAGCAAGAGAATGTACAGCAGGATACCAAATAACGGACACTGCAAAAAGAGTGCCAAGAAAGGTTAGATTCTCTACTACAGAGCCAATAAAAGCTGGAACAGCAATTAAATTATAATAGGGCCTGCGCAGGGCAGATAATCGCCCTGGAAAATAAGATTGCCTCCAGGGTTATTATGAGGCCCTGAGTCTCTGAACTGTACTCTGACCCTGGGCCATAATAAGAAAGTCATCCAAATAAATCAACAGGCACACTCCTTGAGATCTCTGGAAACCCATCACAGGCCTTAACGATTTTGTAAAACACCAGGAGCAGAGAATAATCCAAATGGTAGGGAAACAAACTAGAAAATATGCTTGGACCAATCAAAAGATATAAGCTGCCTGTTTTATGAGGACATAGGAATGGTATGGTATCCATCTGTGAGATCAAACCAGTTGCCTGGCCTCAATATGTCTTGTGACAAAGCAATCCACTCCATGTTGAAATGTCTATTTACTAAAGAGAGGTTTGGAATCCTCAAATTGAAGACTGGCTTGAAACCCTTGTCATTTTCCCCAGTCAGAAAACTGTTGGTGTAAAAATTGTCCACCTAGTGACAACCCGACTGACTTGTCCTCCTTATTCATAACTGACGCATCTCACCATGTAAGATACGCTCCTGGACCTTTCACCATACAATGGGCCATGGAGAGGTCGTAGGTCTCCATGTTGAGAAGACATCAATGTGAAAACCCTTCACTGTGTCCAATACCCAGGGATCTTTGGGAAATAAATCACATTTCTCTGGAAAAAGGTAATGTGACCCCCTACTAAACAAAGTTCTGCATCCTTATCACTGAGACAATAGGGGTGATTCTCCCCTTCTAAGACCTCTGCCTCTAAACACTGGCCATCCTCTGGCACCACCTACAAATTCATCCTACCAACCAGCTAACATAGGGCCAGCTTCCTTCCACTTTCTTAGGAACTGTGCTCAGATTGCTCCAGAGCCTGTACAGCAGCCGGCTCTATGAAAGACCCAATTCAAAAACAACTTTGTCAAGGAAGTATGGGCCTTGTCAAGAGCTGTAAAAGTGGAAACAAACTTGCCAATATCTTTTATAGGCTTTTCCAATTTTCTGAGTTTCTGCCAATCAAACCATCTTAGGGTTTACCTTCATCAGGTTGCCTTTCGTATATGCTCCTTAATAATTGAGAAGATGGCATCCCTGATAAACCAGAGTATCCTCTGAGCCCATCCTCTAATTATCAGTGGTTTAGGTTTCCCCTGCAATTGCAACCTCTCCTGCAATATCCAGGATTGTTAGCAGCAGATCAGTGGCATTCAGTAGTGAGCCTGCGTACTTTGCCAAAGCCTTATCTAAGCATTTGGACACGTCTTTACCATAGTGGGAAAAGATATTCGAGAGGTGCATTATTTACTCTCCATTGCATGTTTAGGAAATTCTGTCATCAGTTTCCACTAGGAATTATTATCCAACTTTTGCCTCATTAAATGCTAAGCAAGACATTCCACACGCGGCAGTGCAAACCAATCATATGAACTGGGGTGTCTTAAGTCGAAGCACCATTTCAGTTCTTGGGCAGTTGACTTTATTTGTTCAATTATGGAGCCCTCCTATTGGCGCCCATATACCTTGGCGCCCATATTGTGGGGCTGCTATTTTAATACTATCTTAGATCTAAACCAAGACAGTTGTCCAAATCTGCAGTGTAAATACAGGCAGGAATGGCTGATTTATGTTTGCTGGATGTCTGAAGGGTTCTCAATCCTTTGGATAGCACCTACTCATACTATTCTATGGTGCACAACTCATTTTCACCCATAGACCCCTGGCTTGTCTCTGATACGCTGCTGGCTGGGGTTGTCATGGCAAGTATACTGCCTAGAACATACTCTGATCCCTTCCGTTCTGGTCAATCTTTCCCTGGATGAGCTCCCTTGGGTCAGTGCTAGCTGGCAATTTAAATCTCAAGCACTGACGGATCTGGCTTTTCAGACCAACCTCAATAACCATGTGAAACTTTATTTTGAGACAAACGTGGGGTCAGTCTCCTCTGTGTGCATCCCATGGGATGCTTTTAAAGCCTACATTCGAGGTATAGCAATGGCCATGGAATGTGGGATGCTTAGACACATTCGGCACGGTATCCAGAACAGTGAAGAAAACCTGTCTTTTAGAGAGGCAGCAGTCACCCTGCCCCCCTCTGCTTCACTTTTGCAGGTCCAGTCAGCATTGGATGACTTTGCATCGAGAGAGCTGATGTTTTTGGGTACACCGGTAGCAGCAAGGCGGTATGGGGAAGGCGAGCACCCGGGCAGGTTGCTTGCTTGTTTGATCAGGCAGGCGAGCAGATGTTGTTGCATCCCGTTGGTCAGGAACGATTTTGGTGCCTCATACATTGTCAGGGGATAATAAAGGATTCGAAACATTCTTTTCACTGTTGTACACGAACGCAGACACATGCTCTGATGCTGGCCCCCTTTTACGAGTATGCCTGGCTATATGAATTGGGGTCAACAGCGTTCCGTTAGTGCTAACCTTAGCAACCAAAGAGGTTGCCATTTATAATTGTGGCATACATTCCCTCTAACACCTGGATACTGACAACAGATGCATAGAACTGGCCTGGGTGCCCTATAAAAGACACTTTTCATCTTGTAACTGGCAAATTTGCAATTAACAAATCATTGTACCGAATTCACGACCATTACATTTTAGCATTTGGACAAGTATACTTTGTTTTTCAAGAGGCAATATATATACCTGGCAAGAGTATGTGGCCACAAGAATGCACAATAGATTGCAGAGTGCGGGTTGATTATCTATGCACAAACGATCACTCAATGTGATGCATATACCTCTAGGATTGAACAATGGAGATAGCCTTTGTCTGAGATAAAAAAATAAACATTTTAAGATAAACAGTGCCCATTTTCACTTGGGGTTGTATACCCATTCAACAGTGCCCATAAATCTATCATGAAATCCTTTTGTCCCTATCAGACCTCCATACTAGATCCTGGAGGTAAGTCGCACAAAAGCGCTATATAAATAAATAAATCAATCAATCAATCAAAAGCTCTACAGTAGCGTTGATTGTTCGTAGCACGCAACGGAGAGTCAGGATTCTATTAATGGCACAACGGGTACTATTATGCACTCTCTTTTCTTTATTTCACCACAGCAGGAAGAAAGGAGCACAGCAAATGTTAATATATCAATGGGCCTGATTGGTACTTGATGTTGCGATTGATATTTTATTTCTATCGTGCTCGTACACAAGTGTTTCACTCTTGATGCATGGACCCCAACCCTCCACCAATCCGGCAAACTGTGTTGTCTGTCCCCAGTCAGTCCTCTTTTCTTTGCATGACTGTGAGCCAAGACCTTCAAATGAAGTTCCTCCCTCGACACCCTAATAACCCAGTGACCACCATGCAAGCCCATCTGTGCCACCAACAGTCCCAGGAGAAATCTACAGTAGAAGGGTTGTCCCATCTGCAATCCGTATCAGCTAAAAGGCAGACACAGCCAATAAGAGTGGGAAATCAGTGTGAGTAATACCTCAATGACATTTTCACTCTCCATCACATACTAGGAATTTTCATCAGTCTATGGCATGGCACAGAGGCTTCCTATTATGCATGTCCAAAACCACCTAAACAAAAGCGCTAGAAGCATGCAAAACAAGTTCACAGTAACACATATGAAACGTGTCTACATTAGCCCAATCAGCAGATTTTACAATGTCCTCCAGACTGGCCCTGGTCCAAAAGGCCATGGCTCCCCCAGCTGAATGAACCCAGAAAAGAGCAGAATGCACTCCGCACTGGACATAACCCAGAAACCCATCTAGCCAAACTACGAGCCAAAGTAGGAGAAGGGACATGTTTCCTGAAAGAGAGCAACAACTGGGCTACAGTAAACATGAGATAAACAGCGTACAACACAAATATTTCAAACATTTGGAAATCAAGGGCAATTCATTGATTCTGGACCTTTCAAATCAGGGAAAAAGACCCTGCCATACATGCCCAGTACCCCAACGTCTGCCACCAATCAAAAGACCACCAAACACATGAGCATAACTAATGTAACTGACAAGCTCTGAAGAGACAGATCCTCGTTGTCTGCCAAATCCCTAAGCAAGGAAAGCACACCTACACCTCAGAGGATACTTCCCAATAGGAAATCCATTGTCAGGGTCGTCAATCAGAAATAATAGATCTGCAGCAAGCCCTCCAACCCCATGGGGTGTGGATGCCAGAGAGGCATCTAACAGAATGTCTCTGGGAAGGGCGTGCAGGATAGCCCTAGCTTTTAAAAGATGTCTACCATCATAAAATGATGCTGGTAATTATGTTTCTGAAAGGGAGGATTGTTATGACCGGCTCTTGGTCATAGGGTTCACTCCAAGGGACACTCAGGATACACAGGCCAGGTACTCTTAGCGTTACTTTATTAGCTTCTTAGGTTACAGGATCAGATGTCATCAAGTCATTGAGATACAAAGAGGATCAGGGACAAGAGCCCACTGGCTCCCACCACCCAGGCTCACATCTTGTAACTGCCTGGGTTAGAACCAATACATCTCTGAACATTCTAACATCACACTCACAGCTTACATTCTAATGATGACATCAATCCTGGCACAGCATACATGCAAGCACAGGAGCCAACCCTAACAAGGTCTGCTTCTCATTACCCAGAACTGCTCCCAGAACGACACCACTCCCCAGGACACCACAAATAATCTCCACAAACAACCGTAACATCACCATAGATAACCTTAGACCTCTCATCACGCCCATCACCAAAGCCAATTTCCCTTCCCAGAATACCAACCCCACTACCTTGGTAGACCTTTACAACAACACGATGGAACCAGTGGTCGAAGTGTACGAAAAGAAGTAGTGGAACTATGTTCCCTGCTGGCCTGCACCCACTCCCCACAAACCCCATCACCATGTCCCCTCCCGCACACAATACACACCCCCAAACACTTGTACCTCCTGTTTATGGGAACGTTCAGTGCAGTGCACTAAAAGTGCAAGTTTCAACTTCTTCCTACACTTGTATTTTAAAACGAAACCATTTCGGAACGGTTTCTTTTTAAAATAAAAGTATAGGAGCTGTAAAAGGTAATTTAAAAAAGTAGAGGAGCACCGCTCCCGACTGCTCCTGCTCACTTCGACCGTTGGATGGAACTAGCCCTCAACCAGATAGCCCCACTCAAACAACGTAAAGCCAAACCCATAGCCCATACCAACAAATGGTTCTCTGCAGAACTAAAGGCTCTTCGTAACATCAAAAGAGCTGCGGAAACTAGCTGGAGAAAAGCTCCCTCCCCTTCCGCAAAAGATCATTTCTCTACAGTGGCCTCCACCTACAAATCTGCTATCCTAAACGCCAAAAAAGAGATTTACAATACGAGAATACTCAATGCTAAATCTGGCACAAAAGAACTATTCTCTATACTAAGAGAACTTGAATCACCATTACCACCCACAGAGGACTATGCTAAAGACAAAGCATGGTGTAATAACAGCCAGCTAGCCCTCTCCAACAAAATTGCCCTGCTGCAAGCTAAGATTGAAAACAAAAAAGCTAACATTGCCGCCAAAGACTACCTCAATAGTAAAAAAGACCTCACCACTCCCAACTGCCCTCCTTTTCACTTCACCCCAGTCACTGAGGATGAAGTAATCAAGATAACCACCAGCCTTAAACCATCTAATTGTAAAGGTGACCTATGCCCTGCTTCCGTCATCAAGGACGGAGCCAAAGACCTAGCTCCCCTCATCACCTCACTGATCAATTCTTCATTTAAGAATTCAGTGGTCCCCAACAACCTCAAAGAAGCGTGGGTCCTCCCCCTTCTTAAAAAACCTAACCTAGACCCCAACATCCCCACAAATTATAGACCCATCACAACGGTCCCTTTTCTCCTCAAAATATTAGACAGAGTAGCCCACCTCCAAATACCACAACATTTGGAAGAAAATAACCTTTAGGCCTGCAACAATCTGGCTTTAGACCTAGGCACAGGACAGAAACCGCCCTCCTAGATCTAAAAATCCAAATGGATGAAGCCAAAGACAAGGGCAATCTGGCCATCTTGCTCCTGTTGGATCTCTCCGCTGCCTTCGATCTGGTTGACCACCAGATCCTTACTCAACACCTCTCTTCGGCTGCCGCATTCTCCCAGAATGCCACCAATTGGATTCAGTCATTTTTGTCTGACAGGTCGACTAGGGTCTTCGCCTCTTCAGCGGCTACTGACCCCATCCCAATCCAATGTGGAGTCCCCCAAGGTTCCTGCTGCTCGCCTACACTTTACAACATCTTCACTAAGCTTCTCTTTGACCGACTTGCCGAACTGGGTGTCAGCTACATTAACTACGCTGATGACACCCAGGTCCTCATCACACTCACTGGCTGCTACGAAAAAAATGCTGCAAAGCTTAACGAAATCTGCCTAGAAATTCAAGCCTGGATGGCCACACATCCCTCATCACGACTTTGGCGGTAACCCTTAAATCCGGCGGTAGAGCTATTACCGCAGGATTTAAGGGTCTGCCAAATCAGGACTTTGGCGGATTTAGCCCCAACTCTTAGCTGGGGGGAAATCCGCTGAAAATTCGCGCTTATACCGCCGGCGGGAAATCCGCCCGCGGTATTAGCGTGAAATTTCCCCATTGAGCCCAATGGGGAATGGGGCATTCCCGAATGGGCTCAATGGGGAATGGGGATTAACATTACCGCCGAACTCGTAATCCGGCGCTATTAGCGCCAGGGAGTTCGGGGGTAGGGCTAATACCACCAGCGGTAATACCGCCGGCGTTACCGCCCAAGTCGTGATGAGGCCCATAGTCTTTGCTTCAATGATGATAAGACAGAACTACTTATCGTAGGATCCCAGGCCTGCCTCAATAAATTGGATTCCAGGTACCATTCATTCACCATTGATGGCAACATTATAAAAGTATCCAAAGCGGTCAAAACACTAGGTGTGTATCTCGACTCCACTCTATCACTGAAAAAGCAAATAAACGCCACCATTTCAGCTACCACCTACACTAATAAACTTATCAATGCATGCAAACCATTTTTATCCTCCTCCAGTTGCCTCACCTTAGCTAGAGCGCTGATATTGTCTAAATTAGACTATTGTAACACTCTTTTCCTGGGCTCCACATCAAAAAATCTGAACAGACTCCAGATTCTACAAAATAACGCCTTAAGATGCGCTCTCAACCTTCCGCGTAAGGCTCACATATCCATGGCCAGCAAAGAAGCCCACTGGCTCCCCATCCGCGACAGAATTAAGTTAAGAACCCTTGTCATTACACACAAGTGCCTTTCACTAACTGCCCCACGCTACCTATCTGACAAATTCTCTAGACACAGCACCTCCAGACCTACTAGAACTCCCTACCTGCACCAACTAAAGATCCCCAAATTCAATCTAAAAACAGCAGGAGGCTCCAGCTTCCCTGTTCTTGCAGCACAATGCTGGAATACACTCCCTCTCGCTATCAGATCGGAAACCTCCTTCTGGCCATTCAGAGCCATGGTGAAATCATGGCTCTCTACGTAACACGCTGCCACTCCTCTACGTACTTACCTGTTTCCACCAATTCCTACCGTATGATTTATCTGTATCCTGAAACGGACCATATTGTAACCGGTCCACACGATCCACTGTATTTGCTACTCTTATTGTACCCATCTGTGCAACTTTGCATGTATGTACCTATTTCTTATGAGCTCATGCAATGATATGTACCTATGTTGTCCATATGATTATGCGCCCAGCAACCCAAGGGTTCAGCTGCGCTCTATAAATAAACAAACTAAACTAAACTAAGCTAAACAGATCCCACTTTCAAAATGCTCCATGACAAAGATATAGTGCCCAAATGTGCTGTTGTTGTACCAGTCTACTGACATCTACAGCACCAGATCTGTGGTGACACAACATTTCAACCATCTGCACCACTAACATAGATTCTGAAAACTGTGTAATCTAGATAGACATTGTGCGACATGTAAATCTGTGCAAATAACCCTAGCCTCATTCGACATGGTGACTCCTACAATCACACGATTATTGAGCCAAAGCAATTTAACATCACACCAGTCCCAGCTCTTTGAGCAGGGCTTAGCTATGACAGGACAGATGTATATTGGTGACTAAGCTGAATGGCTCCAGAGCAGGGATGTGGAACAATATCCTGGATGATGCACCTTTGCTTTGTAGAGGAGGTCCCAAATACAGCCCGCACTCCAACCATCCATTTTGAAGTACCAGGAACATTCACACTGAAATATGTGACATATGATGAACCAATAAACCAGCGGAGAGCCGCAGTGGGGCTCTGTCCAGTACCTATCAGAAGAATAGAACCTATTGAAGCACCAGTACCAAGGAAACCATGGACAGTAAGGTATCCATTAAGGGAACCCTATCGACAAATGAAATGAAATGAAGATCGTCTAAGTACAGTCCCCGAAAAAACCAAAAAGGTTTTAATGGAAGACGAATGGTGACGTCACGAGAACCCAGACTGACCAAATGACCACCAGAGAATGACGTGAAGAGACGAAATGCCATGAGCCAAGGACTTTGTGAACCTAAAGTGGAAAGACGATGTCAAATGTAAGAAGCTTAAGTCATGAGAATAATGAAGATATTCAACCAGTTTACACATGTACATATGCTTCGAACCGCAAGAAAGCTAAGAAAACCGTGCAGCTTGCTATTCTTTGTAGAAAGATAGTGCAGCAAGCGCCACTATACATAATCTAACTCAAAAGAAGTACTTTTTATAAGTATACTTCCACTTTGCACAAAAAGCAGAATTAACAAAGGTTACTAAAGGCCACATGAGGAAAACTTCATATTTAGCAAAATCGAGAAGAAGCGGCTGAAACGAAACTCAGCCGAGGCACCTCATGCTAGGAAAGCCAAGGTTGTATCAGTAGAAGAGACAAACAGTACCTATAATTAATTGAAACTAAGAACAGAATATCCTGCTTCTGTATGGTCAAGATAAGAAGACGAAGACAGGTGGTGGGTGAAACGAAAATCAAATATGCAAATTATGTGGAAAAGAGGCAAATTCACGGTGTCTGAATCACGTGACCAGAACAGCAAGAAGAAGCGAGAGTTTCACACCTACGCATGGCATCAGGCCAGGCGAAGATATCAGAACTTTTCCAGACAGGAGATGCAGACTCGAGGCCTACCACAGTGAAATAATTGACACATAGCTACTAAAGTTATGATTGATTGTAACAACAGTTGAAGGAAGGCTGGGGAACAGAGGGGCACCCCGCGCCTGGCCTACCATTCTGTGTGCTGCTAAGCAAAGTGGAAAAGTATGCATTGTGTTGGTGCAAAGTAATCTAGGGTCCTATAGTTAGTAGAACCAATAGGACATCGTACTTTTAGTGACGTCTGCAGTAGCCAGTTTGAAGGAAGAGCTTAGAGACCCACCTGACAGTGTTTACCCAATCCCCTCACTCTGTTACCATATACAGATATGATACCTATATTAAAGTTACCTTTCCTGAACCAATAGAATTGCATGCCAACTTTTAAGCGTTACACGTCAATGATGACAAGGTTTTAGTATAAATGTTATGATTTTCATGAAGTTTGTTGGAGTTGAAGCGAGAAGAAAGATCGCGCCACTGCTGATATTCAGAACTCCCCGTTTTTTGTACTTGTCATTAAACGGACTCCCTTTGCCAAACCGTTGAGTTGTCATTATTGATTTCGTGTTGGAGTATTTAATCTGCACCCCCATCCATCTCATGAGTGCTGCTATCTTGTCTTAAAGTGCTTCTGGGCAAACCCTGACTCTATGGGCCGGCTGGGGGTCCCAGAGCACACTTGGTAGCAGATGATGGTTATCGATTATCGAGTAGAATAAGACACCCATTGACCTACGACATAAAGTATCTCTAGGTCCTCGGTAATATCACAATTCCTTTGCCATCCTGCTAGGTAGACCGTGAAGCTCCCCGTAGACAGTGGTAGAATAAAAATAGAATCTGCAAAACGAGGTCTGAAGGGAGCGTGTTACCCAAATAACCCCTTCCCACTCCTACGGGCAGCTGAGCGGGCGAATGGCTGGAGAAGGCGGTGACGAAGGCAGTGATCCTGAGCATCCAGAGAGGAAACATGCGAATGGTTACTGAAAAAGACTAAATGCTTTGGCAAAAAGTATATACCTTAGAACACGTAAGGGAAAAGGTAACGGAGAGAGGCGGGAAAACAAAATATAGTCAGAAGTAGAGTAAGATGTATATATATATATATATATATATATATATATATATATATATATATAACAGAAAGGGAGGAAAAACGAATCGCACTCCCGCAGGCACAAAAAACAGATGCCAGGTTCAATAAAGGTTCGGAGAAAACAACAGACACAGTATAAGAATTACTGATGTCTTTAATGTTTTATCAAATTAAAAAACAGAAGCATCGTGCAGAGAACAAAAGCACGACACAAAGCAGCACATAGAAGACAGAACAACAACAGGACGCCTAGGTGTAGCAGCCTGCAAACAACGCGTTTCGCGCTATACTGAGCGCTTGATCATGTGAGGGGGAGAGGGTTGGACAGTGGTAAATACACCATCAACAACAGTCCCTCAACTATGTCAATGGCAACAGCTGCTACCAACACAAAAGGGAACAGGGGCGGCCATGTTGGAAGGGAGTGTGTACACATGCTAAAACTGAAAAATTAGAGCACAGTGCTTTGCAAACGCTTCTGTCAGTGATCAGTAGAAGTGAAATAAAACTGACCAAGGTGTAAAAATATAGTATGTAACACCACAGTCTCCAAAATAGGGAAAAGGCCCCTATACATGTATCAATACATGTATGGGGACCTTGCTAGACATCAATGCACAGTGCATAAAGTAGCAGTATGATGACCACATGGCATGGAAGATGTAATAAGCCACACTCAAAATAAATGAACCAACATTAAAAATCACCCCATGTAAATGCATAATCAGCCTCATGAACTAACATATCATTCCCAACACTTAAATAGAAAATACAATAACAATAAAACTAGTCAACCAAGATTAGATATAAAATCAGGTTAAAAACAGTAGGACTGGACCTAAATGTTAAAAAATTGCAGCAAGGTAATACAGCCGGCAAGATAATTTGTGCAAACAGCAAAAATAGCAGCTAAATCATCAGATGTCAATTATACAGTGCAAATCAGCAAAATAGAGCAGCAAGGCAACAGTGCGCCTGTCCAACCTCAAAAGTAGAGGATGTAATAAAGTGCAAGTGCATCGACCTGATAGACTGTGCAAAATTGCAAAAAATAGCAGCTAGTTCATCAAAGTGCAAGTGCAAACCATGATGTCAGAGTACCTAAAGCCGAAGGCAGAAACGCAACATAACAGATCCAGAGCACACAGTAGACTAGACCAGTAATTTCAAAACATTGAGGAATAGTAAAACAATGTCAGAAAATGAAGGGAATAACACAAATAAATAGAACAAAAAGCTACATATAGGTCCCCAAAATAAACAGGACATAGTTGAGAGAGCGCTCCCCCTATTGCAAAATAATCAGCTAAGACAGGCAGGTAAGAAAGAATAATAATCATAAGTGCGAAAACAAAATTAGATCAGTCAATACCTGCGAACAAACCAACGAAAGTGAGGCAGGAATACAGAAATACAAAAGTGTTGAACCAAGAAAACAAGATGACCCCAATAACGGAAAACAGAGCATAAATGGCAGGAAAAAGCAATAATGATAAATACATGTGGGCACAAAATTAGGTACCCAAAAAAGTATACAATTCCTCGTCTACATTGTGACCCCTGGGGAATTTAGTGTCAAGATCCAAAATAAATCTGGTTTCGAGTTGTCTCAGCCTCAAAATACGATCACCGCCCCTCGGATGAGGGGGTACATGTGCCACAGCAAAAAATGTTAACATGTTAGCATCATTGTTATGTTCAGATTTAAAATGTTTAGCCATAGGATATGTCGGATCAGAATTCTTAATGGCTCTCAGATGTTGCAGAATTTTTAGTTTACAGGTAGTACTGCCGACATACCAACGCCCACAAGGGCACGAAAGTACATAAACAACGAAAGTGGTGTCACAGTTGATAGAATGACGTATCATCTGCTGGGTGTGTGTGATGGGATGCAGGAAGAATTTCTTAACAGTGGCATGGGCACATGCTTTACATTTCATGCACTTAGTGAATCCTGTATGAGAAGCTGGAAGCCATGTATTAGAACGCTGGATCTTGCCCATGGGAGGTAGAAAACTAGACACAAGTTTGTCCCTTAAAGAAGGAGCACGTTTATAAGTCATAGTTGGACGGTTACCCAAAATGGGCTTCAAATCAGCATCAAGGGTAAGAACATGCCAATGCCTTGCCACAATTTTACGAATGTCATTGGACGAAGTATCAAATGTAATGATGAGTCTAGGATCATCATTTGACACAATTTTGGGACCAGTATCATAAAGCAAGGCATCTCTAGACATGCCACGAGCTCGAAGATATGCCGTTTCAATCGTTCTTTTTTGGTAACCTTGCTTCAAAAAATCCATGGCTGCCTGTGCACAATAATAGTCAAAACAGGCGATGTTGGAGCAATTGCGACGATATCGAATAAATTCACCATAAGGGATGGATTTTTTGCAAGGTGTAGGATGACAACTATTGGCATGGAGTGGTAAACCAGTATTGGTAGATTTCTTATGTAATGCAGTACTGATACCTGAGTCATCCATCATAACGGTCACATCCAGATAGACAATTTTAGTGCGGCTGTGGCATTCAGTAAAACTGAGATTGACCTGGTTATTGTTGATACTTTTAACAAATGAAAGCCAATCCCTTTCGGTGCCCTTCCAAATGATAAAAACATCGTCGATATACCGCCACCAAGAAATAATCTGTGTCGGAAAGAAAGATAGTAATAGGTCAAAAAGGAAAGTAGCCTCCCACCACCCCATTGTGAGATTAGCATAAGATGGTGCAAAGGTGCTCCCCATCGCAGTCCCCCTTACTTGCCGATAGAAATGGCCTTCAAAAAGAAAAACATTGTTGTGTAGACAGAATGAGAGCATATCCAAAATCATAGTGCTGTGTCCAAGGTAGTTTAAGGAACGAGTGTCCAAGAACTGTTTACATGCAGATATACCAATGGTGTGACTAATAGATGTGTATAAAGAAACTACAACTAAGGTGGCCAAAAGTAAATCTTCCTCCCAGGGTATATTGGTAACGTGTTGTAGAAAATCCTTACAATCCCTCAGGTAGGAAGGTAATCCCGTGACAAATTTGATCAATGTTTCATCAATGAATTGGGCTAGATGTTCTATATGGGGAAGGAAATAGTGACTTAAAGGGTGATTAAAAGCAATAAAAGAGGATACCGGGGAGGACACCCGTGAAGAGAGAGGATACCAGGGGGGACACCCGAGAAGAGAGAGGATTCGCCTAATTCCTATGCTTTAATATAGCGGCTAGAAGAAACTTGTATCCAGAGTCCTGAATGAAGAGGAACAAATAGGTCACCACGGCGGTTAAAGATGCCTGTGAAAGGGATAAGTTTAAACTCCATGTCGGGGTAATATTAGAGGCAGAGGTATATGTGATCAGCTGGAGTTCGTCTAGTCTGTTAACGTCTATCTTATGTGTTATTTGTTGTGATGTCATAGGTCAAAAATTTTCCTTCGAGGAACTAGTATAAAAATTACGCGATTGGATACTTGGAATAGTGTAGAATACAACCTGATGTTTTTTGAGTAAAAAAGAAGATATAACATTTTGTGGAAAATGTTGCGACAATTGGTGCTCGCTCATATTGTTGGAACTGGTTAAGTGACGGAAGACATTAACAAGTGTTGTATAAAGTGAAAGTGAACAAAGTTAAATATGGAAGACATGACTCCATTAGAACGCCTGTGCAAACAGTTGCCAAAACACCCACCTAAGCTGAAAAAGTACAGTGCAGAATGGGTTAAAGGAACCGCCCACAAAACGTTTATGCCATGGCCCCAGGGTGGATCCTTATCTAAAACGGTCTTGCAACACATGACAACATATTTGCATGCCACATACACGGGCAAAAAGTTAGGCAAACGCCTAGCTAGTCTAGAGTTGTGGAAAATTGTCATGATGCCTACCCCCGGGGAACCAGACCAGGTCCAACAACCCCAGAAGCAGGCATCAAGTTGTTTTGAGCAAGCCCAAAAGCCCGTCAGGGGCTGTTTGGGTGCTGTCCTGGCGCCTGTGGCACCAGGCTCATATGGAGAGTCAGTCCTGGCGCCATAGGCGCCAGGCACATAGAGTAAACTTACCTGATGCAGACCATGCTGCAAGCTTACCTGGTGCAGACCATGCTGAAGAGCTCCAAGCCAAATGAGGCTTGGAAGAGACTATTTTACCTAGGGACTATTTTTTACTCGGGTGGGGCTGGGGAAGAATGCTCACCTGGGACTACTTTGGAGGCTATTTAAACCACGCCCGAAGAGCAGCACACGCTTCGCGTTATTCTGAAACCAGCAGCGTAACGCTCATCGTGTCTGCAAGCCTGCATCCAGTCTTCTGCCACGCCCGCCTCGAGTCTGCAGCTCCTAGAAAAAGGGAGGAACAGAAGGAGAAAGGTTAGAATAAGAGCAAACCTTCAATCCTTACCTGGATTCCGGATCCACCGTACCTTCGAACTGGAAGAAAGAAGCATTTACGCGCGCCGCCTCGCCTGCTGCAGCGCCGCGCTGAACTCACCGGCCCTCGGAGCACCCTCACTATCCACAGCATCCTTCTGCACGTTCCGCCGCATTCTGGCACCTAAGGGGAACACAAGAACAGCAAAGGTGAGCCAAGGAAATAAACAGAGGCAATAGTAACTACCCCCATAGACTTACCTGATTACCGCCGGGGGTACTATATCTCTTCACAGGTCGGCGCAGTCTCCATTGCATCCTCACCGCACCCCGGCCTCTAAGGGGACCAAAAGGACGACAAGGTGAGACAACGGAACAAATAAGGGGAACTCTTCTCACCGCAATAGACTTACCTAATTTTACCGCCAGAGGCATAATTCCTCGAACTTCATATTTTCTCACCACACTGAACTTCGTCAGCTACCACGAGGAACTCTTCGCTGGGGTCGAGCTGCAAAGTGCAAGGAATCGGACAAGAGTGAAAGTCAGACAAGTGAACTCTTACGAACTACATATTTTTCGGAGTCATTATTGTTCTGGAACTCACTGATTCCTTCGAGCCAGTGAAGCAACTCATCAACGCGCCCCTGCGCTCAATGCAGGATGGAGAGCTCATCTTTTCAAACCATCAGGTGAGACTATAGGAGGGGGACATCAAAGGTGATCTGTGGGGAGAACAGCGGGGGTGGGGGGAATTTACACTCGACTCCACGGGTGGTTAATTCCCTTTCTCCATTTGCAGAAGGATATTCCTACGGGCCAAGCAAACGAAGCTAGGTGGGCCAGTCCAGTCCATCATCTCGGCCCTACGCATCACATTGGTGGAGACCGCAGCTGTCCAGTTCAGATCGACGCCTCTGTGGGAGCCAGGTGAGCGTAACAAAAATGTACCAACAGGATAAAGAGGAGGAGCCGCCATTAGATTGGATACTTAATGTATGCACAGAGGGTGAGACGCCCTCAGTGCCACCTGCCCCATCTGAAACAAAAACTGAAGACAGTAAGGACAAAGGGTTATACCCGTTAAGAGAACTTAAAGCAGCCACCGGGTATAGAAACCCAGTATATGAGTCACCTACGCAAAGTGGCGACGAAAATCCAGACAAAAAGATAGAGATAGAGATATCACCACCGAAGTCCAGAGGGACAAGGAGAGACGGGAGAACAAGAGAAAAGACCTGGCACAAGCAAGTACATCTCTCAACACAGAAAGGGGAGGCAAAAGATAGAAAGGGAATGAGGAGAGAACTGATGAGATAGCACTCACACAGAACGAATGGATAGGAGGTCAGATTTTATTGAAACTCGATGGCAAAGGCATTGATGACGCGAAACAAAAGGAAAAGCTAGATGATGTACAGAGAAAGGAGTAGGAAAAAGAAAAAGGATTGAGAGACGAAAGAATAAGGAAAAAGAAAGACAGAGACGAGAACAGTTATATAGTGAAGAGCAAGAAAGGCAACACGATCGTAAACAGCGAGTAGCCAATGTTCAATACAGATAGGAGCAGCGAAGGATAGAGGAAGAACCAAGGATACGAGAAAAGAATGAAGAGATGAAGGGATGAGGAAATCCAAAGGGCAAATGAACGTAGAGACGCAAAGAAAGAGGAAGAAGATAGGGTCAGAGAAGAAGCGAGAAAGTGCAGAGAATTTGATGATGATGTAGAACGTAAGCGAAGACAGAGAGCACGCGATCTCGAATATCTGGAAAGAGAGGTTAGAAAACCTGAACCAGTAGTAGACTGGGAAGATATAGAAGTATTATTTCCTGAGTACGATTCAGTACCAGGCACATCTAGGCCTAATATCGAGGATGACTTTGACACCAGAAGCATCAGAGAGACGATTGATAGAATATATGATGAAATGGGGCTAGAACAAGTACCCCAAGGAGAGGGGGAAGACGAGCACCTTGAGAGCACTCAGCTTTACATTACTGAGGACGTCTCCTGAAGTAGCGGGAATAGAGAACTGTCCCTAGATAGGTTGGAAATAAGTAGGAACAAAGAGGACTCATGAAGTTGCACGAGTTGGGGTCAGACAATGTCTGACACTGAAAGAGAGGAGCATGAGGAAAAGGAGAGAGAGAGGAGATGCGAAAAACGATTCTCAAGGGGGAAAGGAATAAGATTATCAGACATTAGTGGGTCTGCACCAAGGGCATCAGAGTAAGCCACACAGTCAGAATGATGCGAAGAAGTATCTCACGGTCAGAGGGGGTGTCTCCACCACCCTATGTGAGCCGGCTAAGGACATTGCCAGGTAGGCGGCGATGCGGAAATATTACTCCTGCAATAGACAGAAGAACAATGAGAGAAGAGAGAGAGGGCTTTGCGTCACAATTTCAGTTGCACGATGAAAGGAGGAGCAAGACCATAGTATATTCCATGGCCACAAATGCACCAGGAAAACCTGAAAAATAAGCTTCCAATGCTGACATCGGGAGCTGGAAAATGGATACAGGAGTTAGAAAAAATGACAGGAGGGAACATGTTAGCTATAGGGGATATCAAAGGTCTCTTAATCGCCATACTTGTTGATAAAGCGAACGATATGTGGACACGGGCAGGTTACCCTGGTGTGGCCACAGTTAATACCGTGCATGAAGGAGCTCCATTTAACAATTGTAGAGCCGTGGTATGGAAAGCATTACAATTGCTATATCCTAATACTTCCGACATGGGAGCTATTGTAACGCTCACCTGATTCTCGCAGAGGCGCCGGTCTTGACTGGGCGACTACCGTATCTTCAAAGGTGATGTGCAGCACCCGATTGGCTCTTTGGGCTGGACCTCTGTGCCCTGTATGCCTGACGTGCAGAGTAAGATGTCTGCAGATAGAAAATACGGGGTTAATGAACTGGGGTTATTGGGGTGTCCCTATCTCTTTCCTCTTCTCCTCTCCTGTAGACCCCCACAGGTTAACGCTCTCACCTTAGGTAAGTGAATGCCGAGCTCTCCATCTGCCTCGGGGCAGGGTGCTGTAGCCAGTTTCTTCACTGGATAGGTAGCGCAGGCCTCTTGACTTCAGAGGACTGCTGTCCGTCGTTTACTGCACGAACGGTAAGTTTCGAGTAACTCAAATGTCTTTAAAGTCTTTAATAATGATGTCTCTTGTTTTGCAGGGTTCCGGCGATGGCGGATGACGGGCTGAAGTGAGTTGAAGATGGAGCCCGTGTGATGAATAGAAGCGCCTGGAAGCACGTAAGTAAGCGCTTGTTGCCAGCTTCACAAAGCGCTCTAACTGTCTTTTTATTTTGCAGGTACGAGTTCGGAGCGGCTGCAGGGTGCCGGGATACCCACTGGGTTAGATGTGGAAAGGAGTAATGGCACGTGAGTATTAAAGTTCCCCAATGTCTTTAAACGCACCTTGTTTTGTCTTTCAGATGCGAGATGCAACGCCGACGGCCTCCGGAGCGTGCGAAGAGTTGGTAAGCTTTTGTCTTTCAGATGCCGGAATGCAGTGTGAATACCTCCGGAGCGCACTAAGAGTAGGTAAGCCTTTGCCTTTCAGATGCCGGAATGCTAACCTGTTCTTTCTTGTCTTTATAGGTGTTGCTGAAGACTGGATTCAGGATGGTAAGCCTTTTTCCTTAGGCCCAGGACCGGATGCAGAAGACACGATGAGCGTTCTGCTGCAGAGGGTGCAGAATAACGCAAAGCAAGATTCATCCACCGGGTGTGGTTTAAATAGCCTCCTGTAGTGCTTAGATGTCTCCTTCCACAGCCACGCCTAAGTAAGAAAATATTTCCTGGTAAAAAAAAGAGTTCCTGCCTTCCAGAAGAGTTCCAGTGTTCTGAATCTAGGGAGTGGCTCCAGCCCCACCCAACAGGAAAAGTAGTTCCAAACAGAAGAGGATCAGAGGCTCAACTGGCAGGCAAGTAAGCAGCATGGTCTGCTGCAGGTAAGTCCACCCAAGCATTATGAGCCCGGCGCTTCCAGCGCTGGGACTGGGCATATTTATGAGCCTGGTGCCACTGGCGCCAGGACTGGGTCCAAAAGGTCCCAATTGGGACTGGTTGGCACTCGGAACCTGGGTTATGGATCTGCTTCCAAGGGAGTTGGGAAAACCCTGACCTTTTGGAAGCAGAGATCATGACAGTACCCCCCCTCAAGGCCCCTCCCAAACCGGGCTTCTCCGGGGGTTTTGGCTTGTCAGGAAATGTTTGGTGAAATCTTTTGATTAGGCGAGGAGCGTGGACATATTCAGCAGGTTCCCAGGATCTCTCTTGGGGGCCGTAGCCTTTCCAGTCAATTAGGTAGAATAGTTTAGATTTGGAGATCTTGGAGTCCAGAATGCTTTTGACTTCAAACTCGAGTTCTCCATCAACTAGGATAGGTTTTGGAGATTTGGTTAGTCGGGTTTGAGGTTGCACGGGTTTTAATAGAGAGACG
Organism: Ambystoma mexicanum; assembly: GCF_040938575.1. Classification (NCBI taxonomy): domain Eukaryota; kingdom Metazoa; phylum Chordata; class Amphibia; order Caudata; family Ambystomatidae; genus Ambystoma; species Ambystoma mexicanum. The sequence continues at coordinate 591,801,251 of NC_090921.1, forward strand.
TGGAAGACCGGATGTATCTTCATGTGCGGGGGCAAGTCCAACTTGACCGCTACTGGGTTTACTATGGTAGTGATGGAATAGGGACCAAGGTATCTTGGGTTGAATGTGCGTGGCCCTTTTAGAGATAGATATCTGGTGGATATCCAGACTTGATCCCCTACTTGATAGTGAGGGGCTTCCTTCCGATGTTGATCTGCTCCTTTCTTGTATTGTTCTTTAGCCCTTTGAAGGTGAGAAACAGCTTCCTTAAAGGCTTGGGTGATTGTAGAATGCAGGTAGTCTACTGCTGGTGTTTCAAGATCTTGGAGGGGATCCAACTCCGAGGTTCGAGGGTGACTGCCGTACAAAAGAAAAAACGGGGTTTTCCCAGTTCCCGAATGGACAGAGTTATTGTAGGCATACTCGGCTATCCAAAGGATATCTTTCCAAGTTTTTTCAGTTTGTTGCAGCATGCAGCGTAAATACTGTTCCAGAGTTTGATTGGTCCTCTCGGTTTGTCGGTCGGTCTGAGGGTGGTGACTGGTCGATAGTCTCACATCAATTTGAGCCGACCGACAGCAACTTCGCCAAAAATGAGAAATAAATTGACTACCTCGATCTGAAATTAGAACCGAAGGAAAACCGTGCAGTCGGACGATGTTTTCGAGAAATTCTCGGGCCAGAGTTGCTGCTGTTGGCAAGCCTTTGAGCGGAATGAAATGCGCCATCTTGGAGAATAAGTCCACGATTACTAGAATCGTATTGTATCCGGAGCATGGAGGTAGATCGGTGATGAAGTCCATAGAAAGCGTATGCCAAGGGCGAGGTGGGATGTCAATAGGGCGTAAGAGGCCTGCTGGTCTTTCCTTTTGACTCTTGTTTTGGGCGCATACTCCACAGGACATTATAAAGTCTCTGATATCTTTTTTCCAAGACGGCCACCAGAAGTAGCGCTTGATCTTTTCTGAGGTCTTGGCTATACCGGGATGACCTTCCATTAAAGAGTCGTGATAACAAGAGATTACTTTTTTCTGTAAATCTGTGCTGGGTAGGTATAATCGTTCTTGGAAATACAATAAGTTGTCCTTTACTGCAAAGTCCTTTCCCTGCAGATGCCAATTCTGTATGTCTGCTGGAGTTACAAGTTGCCTGGCTTTATCCTTAACTTCCTCTATGGATTCTGTGGTGATTACACCCAGAATTCTTTGTTCGGGAATGATTGGTACAGGTTTAGGGTTGATCAAGTGTTCTTCCACTCCCATCCGAGAAAGGGCATCGGCTTTACTGTTCTTGGTACCAGGTCGATAGGTAATTATGAAGTCAAACTCGGCAAAGAATAATGCCCAACGGAGTTGTCTAGAGGATTGGGCTTTTGCGGTTTTCAAATATTGCAGGTTTCGGTGATCCGTAATCACAGTAACGGTGTGTCGGGCCCCCAGCAGATAATGCCGCCAAGCCTTAAAGGCAGACTTGATAGCCAGAAGTTCCTTGTCAGTAATCGTGTAATTGACTTCAGGAGGCGAGAATTTGCGGGACCAAAATGCCACGGGATGCAACTGATTGGTTAACGGGTCCTTTTGTGATAGAACTGCCCCCATGGCAAGGCTTGAAGCATCAGTTTCCACGATATAGGGGAGTTCGGGGCGAGGGTGTTTTAAGATTGGTGCAGAGATAAATTTAGTCTTCAAATCCTGGAAAGCTTGTTCCGCCTCGGTAGACCATTCAAAACGTTTGTTTTTCTTTAACAAGGCAGTGATGGGCTGGACTATTCGAGAGAACTCGGGGATAAACCTGCGGTAAAAGTTAGCGAAGCCTAACATACTTTGCACACCTTTTACGGAGGATGGTGATGGCCATTTGAGAACTGCATCGACCTTCTTTGAATCCATACGCACTCCGCCAGGTGATAATATGAATTCCAAGAATTCAACTTCAGTCACGTTGAAAACACATTTTTCCAACTTAGCAAAAAGTTTGTGTTGACGCAATCTTTCGAGGACCATTTTCACGTGTTTCCGATGTTCAGATTCCGATGAAGAATAAACGAGAATGTCGTCGATGTAAACAACAACACACACATCTATGAGCTCTCTGAGGACATCGTTCATAAAATATTGAAAGGCGGCCGGGGCATTGCAAAGTCCGAAGGGCATGACCTGATATTCAAATAGCCCATACTTGGTGCGGAAGGCCGTCTTCCATTCATCGCCCTCTTTTACTCGTACCAAGTGGTAAGCTCCTCTAAGATCCAGCTTTGTATATATGCATGCTTTTCTGACTTGGTCCAGGAGTTCAGGGATCAAAGGTAACGGATATCTATTCTTAATGGTGATCTGGTTCAGGGAGCGATAATCGATACAAGTTCTAAGGTCTCCTTCCTTTTTTGGAACGAAGAACAAAGCTGAAGAGGCAGGGGACTTGGAGGGACGAATAAACCCATTTGCCAGGTATTGATCCAGGTATTGTCGAAGGTGAAGGTTCTCAGGCTCGGTGAGGGCATAAATTCTACTACAAGGAGGAGTAGATCCAGGTATCAGGTCTATCTGGCAGTCATAAGACATATGAGGAGGTAGAGAGTTAGCCTGCTCCTTCCGGAAAACATCTTGGTATTCTAGGTATTCGGGAGGTAACTGGGGAGTCTCTGAAGAAATTGCTGCCAGTGCAACACCAGGTGGAGGGTGACACGTAGAGACACATTCTGGAAACTGGACCGTTCTTGCTCGCCAATCGATCAGAGGATTGTGTTTCTCTAACCAAGGTATTCCTAGAATAATCTGGAACTGAGGGGCCTTGATCACATCGAACACGATCTTCTCATGGTGTCCATCTTGACTTACTAGCGTCACCTCTTGAGTGGTGTGCGTTACTGGCCCGGAGGCTATCTCCGTACCATCCACCGTAGTAATGACATCCTTTACAGCCTTGGGACAAAGAGTTAGATTCATCCTCAAAACCATTTCATGATCCACATAATTGCCGATGGCACCGCTGTCGACGTAAGCTTCAATTGCATGTAATCGACCCGGATTATCAGGGCTAATGAGGACCATAGGTATCACGAAATGCGAGGTCACGGAACTGGTTTTCACGCTCGGCAAGAGGACCTCTATTCTTGTCGGGAGAGGTCGTTTCCCTGCTCAGAGTTTGTAACTGTGGTAACTGCAACTCCTACTGCCTTCTTGGCAGGTTTCACCGGACAGTCTCGAAGAAAGTGCCCTGAGTTTCCGCAATATAGGCATAATTGCAACTGTTTTCTCCTTTCCCGCTCCCTTTGTGGAGGACCTTTCAGACCCCCTATTTGCATGGGTTCCCCGGAGTCTACTCCTTTGGAAGGAGTTGGCGGTTTGGAAAATACTCGAGCATCAAACTTGGAACGATCGGCCTTCCTGTTCTGCAGTCTGTGATCTATTTGAACGACCAAGTCTATATAATCCGAACAGTCTTGTGGGGGATTCACTACTTGGGCTAAAACGTCTTTGAGCTCTCCACGTAGACCTCTATAAAACAGCGTAATCCTTTTGTCCTCAGGCCATTGAGTTTCCACTATTAGTCTATTGAAAGATGCAATATAAGCCAAAAGGTCTTGATTACCCTGTCGCAACGAAAGAAGCTCATTGTCCAAGGCCTGCCCCTGTGCATGTCTTGCGAACAGTTTTTCCATACTAAGCTGAAAGGCTTGAAAATCATGGAGAACCGGATCATCTTGATTAACTAGAGGGATCGACCAGTCTGCCGCATTGCCACTAAGGTACGAAAGTACAAAAGCTACTTTAGCTTGATCAGTTGGAAAGGCTGCTGGCCGGCATAAGAAGTGCAACCGGCACTGATTGATAAATACCGCAAACCTCTTTGGGTCACCAAAAAATCGTTCGGGCGGAGCCAGAGGTACATTCCCAGGTAGGTTGATCTGCACTGGATTCATAGAGGATGTTGAAGGAAGATTTGCCCCTGATGCGGGTAGCGAGGTCTGTCCGGCTTGTGACTGTAGCAATTGTCTAGCAAGATCATCTGTTCTCTCCTTGGAAATAATTAGTTCCCTTCTTAGAGCGTTCGTTTCCTGACGAGCTGCATGCACTTCTGCCCTTAGTTCCCCAAATAACCGGGCTAGGTGGTCAGTATCCGAGGTTTCCATAGCGCCTGGGCGAGAGTTTTGCGGTAGGCTTTGCGTTCTGTAACGCTCACCTGATTCTCGCAGAGGCGCCGGTCTTGACTGGGCGACTACCGTATCTTCAAAGGTGATGTGCAGCACCCGATTGGCTCTTTGGGCTGGACCTCTGTGCCCTGTATGCCTGACGTGCAGAGTAAGATGTCTGCAGATAGAAAATACGGGGTTAATGAACTGGGGTTATTGGGGTGTCCCTATCTCTTTCCTCTTCTCCTCTCCTGTAGACCCCCACAGGTTAACGCTCTCACCTTAGGTAAGTGAATGCCGAGCTCTCCATCTGCCTCGGGGCAGGGTGCTGTAGCCAGTTTCTTCACTGGATAGGTAGCGCAGGCCTCTTGACTTCAGAGGACTGCTGTCCGTCGTTTACTGCACGAACGGTAAGTTTCGAGTAACTCAAATGTCTTTAAAGTCTTTAATAATGATGTCTCTTGTTTTGCAGGGTTCCGGCGATGGCGGATGACGGGCTGAAGTGAGTTGAAGATGGAGCCCGTGTGATGAATAGAAGCGCCTGGAAGCACGTAAGTAAGCGCTTGTTGCCATCTTCACAAAGCGCTCTAACTGTCTTTTTATTTTGCAGGTACGAGTTCGGAGCGGCTGCAGGGTGCCGGGATACCCACTGGGTTAGATGTGGAAAGGAGTAATGGCACGTGAGTATTGAAGTTCCCCAATGTCTTTAAACGCACCTTGTTTTGTCTTTCAGATGCGAGATGCAGCGCCGACGGCCTCCGGAGCGTGCGAAGAGTTGGTAAGCTTTTGTCTTTCAGATGCCGGAATGCAGTGTGAAGACCTCCGGAGCGCACGAAGAGTAGGTAAGCCTTTGCCTTTCAGATGCCGGAATGCTAACCTGTTCTTTCTTGTCTTTATAGGTGTTGCTGAAGACTGGATTCAGGATGGTAAGCCTTTTTCCTTAGGCCCAGGACCGGATGCAGAAGACACGATGAGCGTTCTGCTGCAGAGGGTGCAGAATAACGCAAAGCAAGATTCATCCACCGGGTGTGGTTTAAATAGCCTCCTGTAGTGCTTAGGTGTCTCCTTCCACAGCCACGCCTAAGTAAGAAAAGAGTTCCTGGTAAAAAAAGAGTTCCTGCCTTCCAGAAGAGTTCCAGTGTTCTGAATCTAGGGAGTGGCTCCAGCCCCACCCAACAGGAAAAGTAGTTCCAAACAGAAGAGGATCAGAGGCTCAACTGGCAGGCAAGTAAGCAGCATGGTCTGCTGCAGGTAAGTCCACCCAAGCATTATGAGCCCGGCGCTTCCAGCGCTGGGACTGGGCATATTTATGAGCCTGGTGCCACTGGCACCAGGACTGGGTCCAAAAGGTCCCAATTGGGACTGGTTGGCACTCGGAACCTGGGTTATGGATCTGCTTCCAAGGGAGTTGGGAAAACCCTGACCTTTTGGAAGCAGAGATCATGACAGCTATCATGACTCGGAAAATGAAGGAGTCGGAAGACCTGTTGATATACATTCAGAATTTCCATAACGCGTGGGTACTCGAGACCCGGGAATCTAGGGGGAAATCTATACCCGTGTTCTACCATATAGTGTACTAAGGGCTGCCAGAGCCAGTACAGAAACAGCTCAAGAAATTGGTGGGAATCGAGGCCAAACCGTGGTCAGAAATACAGCTGACCATCGCACACTATTGCAGGGTACTGCAAGAAAAGAATCGCAAAAAGGAAGCTGCACGAAAGGGTGAAGAGGCAAAATTAGTGCAGAAGAAATTGTCAAAAGATGCCCTTGAAGGAGCAATGATAACTAACACAGACGGATCGAACATACAACAAGCAATAATCCACAGCAGAACAATCAGGGCAATACAGGGTTTTACCCCAGGGGAAGAGGATTCAGAGGAAGAGGATGGCAGAGTAATCAGCGAGGTTTTCAAAGTAATCAAGGAGGTTTTCAAAATATGCAAAATGGCAACCAAGATATGTGAAATTGGCAAATGATTAGACCACTGCCAGTATGTTGGTTGTGTGGGACACGCACATGCAGAAGACAAGGCATGATACAAAATGGCCAAGGAGCAGGTATGGTGAATCCACCTGCGTTTTTAAAGCAGGGGGGAAATGGAGTTGCACATAATCACACGGTGCAACAGCAAACGCCAGGAGATCAGCAAAGCTTTCAACCCCAGAATTCGATGAGTTTTTCGCAGGGACAGTCTCAACAATCACTGATGCAACTGTCACAGACAGTAAGTGCAGGACAGGCCGTGAACCCTGGAATGAGGATTAACACTGGTGATGGGGGAAGTCCATTTGCACAAGGTGGGACAAAATGATATATGGACTAGGACAGCTCACTGGGAACCCTGATGTGTTCTATCCTATCAGTGACACCAGACCCTCACCAGGAACCAAGGGTAGATGTTGTTGTAGGGGATAAAGAATATTCCTTCCTAGTTGACATGGTGGAACATGCTCGTGTATATGTGAAGGCAAATTTTCCTTGTCCGCGATGCTATAAATACTCAGAGTTTCACAGGAGCTACAAGTCGTGTTTTTACAAACACACTTCCAGTCTCTATAGGAGAATGTGAGATCAATTGACCTTTGTTATAGTCATGAGAAACCCCGGTAAACATTTTGGGTCGAGATCTAATGACAAAGTTAAACATGACAATCTTGTTCACAGAGGAGGGCATAGTATGTTGAACTCCAAGAATGCACAATTTGAACGTATGCAAAATGATTAGAACATACGCAGGACACACAGCTATGAGGGCTGTACCACTAGAGCCAGAAATATTCGTGTATGGAATACGTGTGCTAATGGCAGGGCTGCCAGGCCTTGCAGAGAAAACCATGAGGACTCCAGATGAATTTCTATTTAGGCCGAGGATAACTATGCACGCGGAAAAGGAACAAGTATTTCCCTTAGTGATACACACAGCTGCAATATGAGGAAAAATGGCTTTGATTGATGGTTGTGATGATGAAGGCCTTCAATGGTGCACAGTAATTGCCATTGAATAAGGATACAGATTGACTGACGTCACTGATGACGATCTGTTTGATGAGCAAGCAGATGAAGCAGAAACAGCAGTTGAGGTGAAGCTCACCGTTTGGGTGAGAATGATCAAAAGAGAAGTGCCTCAGAGAATGATGTTGGCACAGAACCTTCCTGAATATTTTGAGGACGACATGGCCCAGGTGTGTGTCTCAGTGTGGACCACAGGCCCCTATGACGAAGGCTTATTGAAAGGGGTCGGAGAAATGAAAATTAAACTGAAGCCAGGAGCAATTCTTCCAAAGGCAGGACAATATCCCATGTCCAGGTAGGCAGATGAAGGAATTTCTAAGACAATTTCGGCTATGATTGAGCAGGGCATCTTAGTGACATCAGAGTCGTCATGCTATACTGCAGCATACCCTATCAAGAAATCAAAGGGAGGGTCTTGGAGGCTAATTCAAGATCTGAGGCCGATAAATGATATTGTTGAAGCCGAGTTCCCTTTAGTCCTGAACCTGGCTACAAGCCTATGTAATATACCTGTTGAGGCAAAATATTTCACTGTGATTGACTTGAAAAATGCATTTTTCTCAATCCCATTGACATCATTAAAGTTCAGACAGATGCATCTGAAAAGCACAAGGCTACCACAGGGGTACAGTGAGTCTCCTTCTATCTTTAACAGATTCTGCAGATGGACCTAAGCAATATTGCATTAGAAAGTGTTGTCTTGCAATATGTGGATGACATCGTAATCTGCAGCACGGCAGAGGAGCAATGGAGACAAGATTCTGTTCAGCTAATGACTAAATTGGCTGAGAAAGGATATAAAGTTGACAAGACAAGAAGTTACAATATTGTCAACAAGAAGTGCTGTACGTATGTCAGCTGATCTCACACAAGGGGAAAAGAGTTACCCCAGAAAGAGCCGAAGCCATACTGAACACAGCCAAGCCACACACGGTAAAGCAGATGCAGAGTTTCTTAGGCCTTTGCAATTATGCCAGCGCATGGGTTTTCGACTACAGCTCGTACACCAAGCCCTTGCTTCAGGCACTAAAGAAGGCACAGGTGACAAAGGAAAAGATTGATTGAATGGTCTGAGACCATGGAGGTAGGATTTGTCAAACTCAAAAGAGCCATTTGCACGGTACCACTTTTAGGGATTCCCAATTATGCAGAGGAATTCTACCTGTTCTCACACATGAATGGCAGCGTCATGACGGCAGTGCTCACACAGAGAACCACATTGGGGTACAAGCCCCTGGCATATTGTAGTTGAAATTTGCACCCAGTGAAGAGGGGCCATTTCCTGTGCGAACAAAGTTTAGCTGCCGCAGTGTTCGCCATCGAGAAGCTTACTACTATTGTAACGGGATGCTCAATGACGTTGTACGTCGAGCACTCACTATTTGCTATTCTAGAGAAACCGAAGGGCACACAAACATCGCAGAGAGCTTCTGTTTATGAAGTGATCATATTGAATCCTTCGATTAAAATAGTCTGATGCAAAATAGTGAATCCAGCTATGTTCATAGCAGAGCCAGTCACTGAAGGAGAGCCAATACATGACTGTGCGAATTATGAATAATTCTATGATGAGATCCCCAGAGTGAAAGAAAATGCATTGGCAGAAATTGTCTTCATTGTTGGTTCTTCGAGAATCGATCAAAACTATGGGCAAAGATACACAGACGTTGCTGTGATGAAGCACATAGCAAATGGAGAATTTCGAGTGTTTCTTAGTGCACGAATACCATCTCATTGTTCAGCACAGGCTGCAGAATTATTAGCGTTGATACTCGCGATTGAGAATCACGCAGACCAGGAATTGATGGTGTACAATGACTCCACCTATGTGACGTCCACAGTGCACACAGGCTTAGCGCGCTGGAAAAGAAGCGGCTACCTCCGAGTGGACGGTACGCCAGTGCAGCACGCAGCCTTATTGGACAGGCTCATTAAGGCACTACAGCTCCCAGTGGGCATGGCGGTCGTGAAATGCGCCGCCCATATGAAGGGGACATATTTTATCTCACGAGGAAATCAAGCAGCACACACGGAAGCTAAGCGAATGGCATCCAAGAGCGAGACAATCATGGATATGGAAGTCACTAACATAAATGAGAAAATGATTGTCACACGAAACGAACCTGAAAGTTACAATAATATGGGACAAATGCAGTTAATGGAACTCCAAGGGGAGGCACCGCAGGAGGAAAAGAACTTATGGAAACGGCAAGGGTGTTCTTTAAACCCCTCCGAAGGTTTGTGGCAACAAGACAGCACTGGTAAACCAGTAATACCTGTGGCCTTGTTAAAAACAGCACTGGAGCAGTTACACTATCCAGCACACATGACAAAAGAGAATCTAGCGGCAACGCTCACTGGAGACTGGTTCATACCGAACTTAGCAGAGCATGTTGCAATTTTGATGGTGAACTGTATAATATGTCAACAATCCACAGCTGGGCACACACTAAAAGAAATAGAGGAGTCATCCCAAGGTCCAATGGACCTTTTGAGCACTTGCATGTCAATAACGTCGATATGATTCAAATATGTAACGGGTACAGGTATCTAATTGTTGTGGTGTGTCCATTCTCTAGATGGATAGAAGCAGGTCCATGTACACACCCAGACTCTACCTGTGCGGCCAAATTCCTAGTGACAGAGGTATTCCCCAGGTGGGAGGTATGCAAAATCATGAGATCAGATAACGGAACTCACTTTGTAAATTACGTTTTTGAGCAGATTAGCTTGTTGCTTGGTATAAACCACAAGTTCTCGTCAGCGTATTATCCTCAAAGTAACGGGATATGTGAGAAGCTCAATGACTTATTAAAGGAAAGGATAGCCAAGTTGAAGCTAATAAAGGGATAGTTGCACTGCCTTCCTTTGGCACTGTATGCACTCAGAAGCAAACTCGGTTCTGACCATCATTTTACGCTGCATGAAATAACCACAGGAAGAAGAATGCGCACTCCACTGACACCCCGAGACAGAGCTAGATGTGATGCCCAGTCGACAGGAGAAATCTTAGGGTCTGAAATGCAAAATTACTTGAATTGCATGACATCTTGCCTCACTGTAATTTCAGGCCAGCAGCAGCGATGACAAAAAGGGTGCAGGGCAGCACGGAACAGAGTAGGAGATACTACCGCAGACACAGCTCAAGGACTACGTCTTCCATCCATCTTCCCTTGAGCACCATCCTGGTAAAGAATCATATGAGGAAAAGGTGGCACGAGCCAAGGTTTAGCGGTCCCTTTACAGTGGAAGACTGCACTCCCTCTGCAGTAAAGCTACAAGGAAGAAGAGCTTGGATCTTTTGGGTGACCTCAAGCCATACATCAGAGAAGGCCCCATGCCTGCACCCCACCGCAAAGAGACTACAGACGACGGGGAAAAACCACAGCACGTGCAGACAAGATCAATGACTAGGAAGAAGAACGCATGACCAGGAGTAAAGTAAAGACAAAGAACTTTGTGCAATAGTTGTGGCTTCAGTTTGGACATTCCTCTGAGCAAAAAAGGGGATAAGGACATTAAAAAAAACAGACACTCTGTGCATCCAAGTTGCAGGGTGAAGAATAAAATTGCATTCATAAGCCACAAAATAGTCTGTTGACTTTTAACTTTGGACTGAGGCACACTGAAGCCTTGATTGAGAAATAATATGGCAAATTTTGATCGAGGACACATAAATTGGAAGAAAATACAGTATCCAGATTCTTTCCACAAGGAGACCCTGTTCGGAATCACCTATGGTGTCCCACAGTAGCGACATCACCAAAGATGTACTATCATATTTCTATCTAGTGCTAAGATCATACCCGTCATTGGTGGGGAGGCTCACCAGTGTCACTGACTTTTTTCAAGATCCTGAAAATGAAAAGACTATAAGGAGGCTGCTTACTGTAATTGCACAACAGTTCCTCCTACTTCCTGAATACAGCGAGGCAAAACCAAATGTCCCAAGCAGAGGAAGAAGCAAATAGACGTATTAATTTACTGTTCTTTGGCCGAATTGAAGACTATCCATATCTTGTTGGAAGAACTACAGATGTCTTGACATTTCTTCGAGATCCAGCAACTACAGAATGTCTAAGCATAATCCTAAATGGTATTGTAATCCAAGTTGCTCTTCACGCCCACCGAAATTGCAGAAGCTGTTCTCAGTGAGTAAGAGCCTACATTCCAAACTTCCCCAAAGACAGGACAATTGTCCCTGTCACCAGAAGACAGCAGGTTGGCGAGTAATGTCTTCTTTCGCCCTATCGAGGATTTTCCAGAGCTTGTGGGGAGACCTGTAGATGTTGATGTTCCCACATTCATCAGAGACCCAGCTAATTCTACGCAGATGGGCATGCTCTTTCATGCTATCGTGATGCAAGTGGAACTTTCTAACCATCAACAGAACTATTTGTGAAGATTTTAATCTGTCTGCCGAGGGACAGATCAAGAGAGCAGTGCCAGAGATATAATTTTTTATTTTTTATATTGACAAGGACACAGCATGTCTTTGGGAATGAAGCAGATCAGAGGTGTAGACTGGGAGCTTATATATTTTGAAAATGCACAGTAAAGAGACTTACTGAATTATTGCTTGATTTTGACACTTCCCATAGCCCGACAAGAGAACTGTGTCCAGAAATACTAGACAATCCAATGTTCAGACAAAGGGGGACAATTGTTTAGTACCTGTAGCTCGCAACCAGAACAAACAGAATCCAGAGATAATATTGTTTAGAAGTTATATTAAAAGTTAGCATATGTCAACAGATGATCGAGATGGGGATCCAGATCAGCAATCTCGTCCTCCCGAAGGAGGAAAGACGTCTATACATTTCTGGAAGTAAATGCTGCTGACTGACCTACAGGGGCATAATGTATTTATGTATTAAATTCATCATTGTTTTACTCTCACTGACGATCAGAACTGCATTTTTCATTAGTGCACAAAGCGTTCCAATTCAAGTGCACCCACCCAATGTTGCATACATGAAACCTACGAAAGCACCCAGACCTTACATAGTCATTCCAGTCCCTAGAAAATCTGATGGTGGAGTGAGTGAACTTGAGATCGAGGTGATTAGCAATGACACACACACACACTTGTGGTAACAAACAAATTGAAAAGCCGGAGACAGGGTGTAGTGATAAACAAAATTGCAAATTTGCCAATCAGGGCTTTAGATGACAGCATTAGCCGCTGAAAGCCAATAGTTTATTCAAAGTATGTGCCAAAAATGCTGACAGTAGTCTGTTGTAGCACTTCCATTACGCAGTAGTGAGCTACAAGGAATATGCAGGCCTAGTAGGAGTGGTAGGTCACATTATGCATTGTAGATAGACAGGCAGGGCGAAGGCCCCAGTTCTGTAGCTAATAGACATTATTGGAGTGTTTGGAACATTATGGCACCTATATAGCGCTTAGATAGCCAATCTTAAGCACTATGAACACTAAGCTATGAGTGCATGCCTTTTAGAGCTTGCTCACATAGGGTTAATTCATCTCGACTTCTCTTAGAATATTCTGCCTTTCTAACTGTAGCCCTGCATGGCTTCGTAAACAAATCCTCTTTTCTCTGGGAAGGCACTGATAAGACATTCCTGAGTTTTCGCGCAGATGGGCTCCAAGCAGGGAGGGGAGCAGAAAAGGAGCACAGTGGAAATTCACAGAGTAGGGTTTTTCCATGAGCAAGCCTATATTTTGCACAGGGAAAGTTCTGGAACTGTGCGTCATGGACTGACAGCACGAGATTATAAAAATGCATGCCCACATGACTCAGGTGGGAGATCGATCTGTGGACTTGGTTCGAGCAAAATCGAGTGTCCGGAACCTGCTGCTCTGTCGGCACCCTGCAGCGCTGTTCTCTGAGCGGGGCTTGCTACAGCTAGTTTATGAGGGCCAGGGTCTCCCAGTGCTGATTGAAGGGGTGTAAGACTGTGTTTCTCTATGTTTCTCTAAATTCTATGTTTCTCTATATTTTGTATTTCTCTAAGTTTGTGTTTTGTAATCTTCTCTAACTTGAATCCCAAAATGTTGCTGAAATTCACTGTTTAGAATACATGCTAAAACTTTTTGAAGGTGTCATTTGTCACTAGCATGAGTTCACTGCTCGGCACAATAGAACCTGTATTTTGGGCTGAATTGGGTAATTTTTGCTCTCAAGGGCTGGTCCCGAGGAAGATTTTCCCAATATCAAGACACAGGGTCGGCAGAGTATGAATGTAAAAAGGTTACTGACAACCACACGCATGCAAACATTGAATGCACACACATCAGGCCTAGTGTCAACAACTGTAGAAACACAATCCAAAGTATGGGAGAAGAAAAGACTGCCTACTATGAAAAGTTCCACTACAAGTGAAGTGAAAAGAAAAATAGAAAGAGCTGAACTCCTGAAGAGACAAGAGGAGTCGGAGAATAAACCCACAGGGGCAACATTAACAAGCACACATGATCCAATGAAGGGGACGAACACAAGTCCTACAATGCAGCAGTATAATGGACCAATGCCAGAGTGGATATGGGCATTTCTAAACAGAAGACAAAAGATACAAGAGGACAAGGAAGGAACTGCCAGACTTTTGTCTACTCAAATGGTACAGATGAGGAGGCCTGAACCTTGGACCCGGATACCCGGGAATCCTCCAGAAAGAAGAAGCCATACAGATGCATTCAGGGATGAAGTTATAGCAAACTACATGAAAACTTTAAGAATCAAGAGAAGCATACAAGGAGACAATAATGAACTAAACGATTACTTGAACAGCACAGCACATTTGGGAAACAACATCTGGTACCAGCACATGAAAGAAATGGGAAGACAGAGTTCAGAAGGGTAATGCTTTGTTTGTGCACTCCTACCATACAGCATGGGGAAGTCCAAGATCTTCCTAGCTCTAGAAATGGACGTCCAGACAGCACACTGTCTGTCACACATTGCAATGTGCAAGACCAGAGGCCAGTTCATGGGTAGTAATGCCTCACTGAAGTGGGCAACTGAAGCAACCGATTCAAATGAAGACGAGTATGTCCAGGACATAAAGACAAGAAACAATGGAAAGATGATACACATTGTGATCGGATACGAGAAGCCTGGAGTTAAAGGAGCAGAAATCAGAAGAGAAGCAAACCAGAAGCTAAATGTCCAAGGAAAACTCCAGAAGAAGCTCAAAGTTGGAAAAAGAGAGTCAACAGTGGGGAACAGTGCTTTCACTAGACGGATGGGAGAAAGGAGTAGTGATATGCAGAGCATGGATGGTCATAAGTCAATACGAGCCTACCATCAACATAGTGCGAAATGGATGCAAGCCATTGTGGCCAAAGCTTGTAAAGCTGCTGACATGGGTCAAAGACAGAGGAGGACCCTTGCAGATAGTGCCACTAGAAAGCCCAAAATTCTGCTTCAGGAAAATGGCACAAGAAAAATGGCAGAGAATCAGAACTGTGGACGGGTTTTTGATGCTCCAGGAATGGTGCATGGAACTGCAGTAATTATGGATCATTATTGGGCATGTGGGTCCAAAGCATACATCAGACTGCCAAAAAACTGGGGAGGTATATGCACAATAGTAAATGTCCACGTTCCGGCGTTGGTGATCCTGAAAAGTGACCTGAACATTGACAGTTTCCCGAAAGCAGATGCTCACCTGAGGATGAAGAGATCTGTGGAAATTCTGACTCAATGAAGAGAGAGAATTACTTTTCTGCCAAATCAGAAGAAGCCTTTCATACAATCCCATATGTTTTTTATTTTATTATTTATTGTGATATTAGTCAAATTTTACACATATAAAACAATTAAATACACTAGCAATAAAACATCAATAATAATACATCAACACAATTACAAAAACTAACCAATATCAATACCATCTTAGAGAATTTTCAGATATAAAAAGTATAATAATATGCATGAATCACATTTCCAGATAAAGAAAGAGACATGTCTATAAGTCCTCATCCTTATAGAGGCAGCTTGTTTACATTTACTGATAAATTCATGTTAACTAAAAGACGAGTTACTTCATATGTAAGGAATGTTTCATGGCCTTGCAACAATCTTTCCCAGAAAAGAGTAGAGTTCAAGGTTTCCTGATTATGAACAAATCTTTGAAATCTTTTCTGCCTCATGGGCCATGCACCCTTACACTACGATAACAGATGGGGAGTGGTTTGCCTCATCCCTTCTTCACATTTGTCACAGATATTACTGGGGTAGGTTATTGGTTCTCGAATATGTTGTAATTCCAGAGTCATTACCAAATTTAGCCTAAATCTTAGGAAATTAGATGTTATTTGTTGGTTAGACGCTCTCTTAAGATATGCCGGAAGGAATCCAAATGGTCTGTCAGTTTTTGTCCATGAAGCCGATAGTTTGGCCTCTCTCATTTTTGAAATAGTTCTAATCCAGTCCCTTCGCCTTAGATATTTCTTTACCATTAGAGGGTTCTGGATTAGAATATCAACCTTGGTGTCCGCTGCTGTCAATATGTTTGTACAGAAAGCGATCAATTTGTTTAGGAAGCTGTTATCATTCCTTTTCATTTGATCTGCTACTGCCTCATACATAGATGCGTTCTGGGGGCACAGAATTAATCTATATAGACTTAACCATTTCCATTCCATTTGAAATAGCAATGAGCCAAGGCCCAACTCATACTGTAGGCTTGGAATTGGTATACTGTTTTGGCAAAGCTAATACCTTTTTCCATAACTGCCTCTCTATTTTGTTCCAATTTACATCAAAAGACTGTGGATAATATTTTAACCCATAACTAATAGATGGGAGGACTTTCGCCCCATAGAATTTTATCAGAGGTATAAGGGAGAATTTGTAGTACTTATTGTACACTCTTTTCATTTGCGCTCCCAATTTTCTGTCTTTAGGGTCAATTATTGACACCAAATGTGACATAGAGGGATAAGATGGTATCTGACACCCCAAATAAGTAACCTCTTTATCTATCGGCACCAAAATATTGTTCAGATGCCATGGATATGATTTGATATTTTTATTATGATGGTTAAAAATCACAATCTTTGATTTTCCTGGATTTATAATCAAATCATTTTGGATTGCATAATCAAATAAGGCTATCAGTAATCACTGTAGCCCAATTTGAGTGTCGTCCATTACAACAATATCATCTGCATAGGCAAGCCATAACAATTTACCCACGCCGATCCTTGGGGCCACCATGCCTTTATCCACCAGCCAGTGAGACAAGTCCTCCATAAATAATATAAACAGGAAAGGGGCCAAAAGACAGCCCTGTCAAAACCCCCTCTCAGTTTTGATACTATTCGATAGTAGACCAGATTTTGTAAGTCTAACTCTGAGAACAGAATTTTGATGTAGATATATCAGGATGTTTAGGATGCCATCTGGTAGACCCCAGTTTTTTAGTTTCCACCACAGCCTATTCCTATTTATAGTATCAAATGCCTGGGAGAGATCCACCAAGGCAGCGAAAAGCGGAATACCAGCTTTAGCAAAGGAAACTGATGTAATACAGGTAAGAGTAAGTATGTTCAGGGTAGTTGATAGGCCTCTCTGAAAGCCTGTCTGTTCCCTAGGAATTATACCAATGGATGTCACCAAGTTTGCCAATTCCATCAGCACTAGACCACTAAATATTTTGCCGTCAGTGTCCAATAAAGATATTGGCCTATAATTAGTAGCCAAGGATCAATCTCCGTTTTTATAGACCGGAATAATGATAGCCTGTTTCCATGAATCTGGAGTTACTTCGGCGACGATAATATTGTCAAACAGGATCTTCAGTATTCAGGCCCATATAGGGGAGTTGTTTTTTAGGACTGAGTTTGATAGACCATTTGGTCCAGGCGCCCTCGAATTAGAGGATTTTTTTATCAACCGTTCAATGTCTTCCACATCAAATTGTAAAGTCCAACTTGTGTCTTGCTGGTATGATAAGATTATGAGATAATCGGGGCATACATTTTCAGAAAGTGATCCACCCAAGCCTTTTCATCAATAATTGACTCTAGGAATTGAAAACTCGAGAATTGGACAGAATTGATATTTGACCAAAGATTCTTCGCATTTTGAAGGTATATTGCCTTCAACATTTCTTCCCCATCTTTATGAAGTAGCATAAACCTATGGCTTCTAATCCAGTTCTTATATTGGTTATGTATATGATTTATTTGATCTGTACACGCCCTCTCATTTTTTACTGTTTTTATTTTATTTTATTCTTTTCAGCTCTTAATGTTTTCTTTTTTCCATAGATCTGGTTATCAAAGCAATATTTGCGGGTATTATTTGGTTTATCGTTTCCCGTCCGGGGTGGATTCAAGGACCATATGAAACCCGTATAATTACTGGGATTACAATGATTTCTCAGTTCTTTAGGAGACAGCATGTCACAAGCTTTCCCCAGATTGTCATTTAATATTTGACCCCCTTTATCAAAATTTACCACTCTATTGCCCCTTGGATTCACCTCCAGAGGATGGGAATTATACAGATCCAGAGTTGCTACTTCCAAACTTATAACAAAATCCAACATAGCATGATCACTATCCAAGGTGTGAGTCAACTTCAAAGTTACACATTTCTTAAAGATGTTCCCAGATACGTATACATAATCAATAGTTCAGAAAGAATCACCTCTTGCCCAGGATGGCGCACAGGGGATGTTCCCCTTCACATTTCCATTTAGCCTCGTTAGATTCCATTCCAGCATTAAATTCTCCCACGCACATCCATTCAATGATTTCTTTTTAGTGGGAAACAATAATATTTCTGTATTCACAGATTGCGCATTGAATATTATCAGTTCATCACTAGGAAATTCTGTTTGAACTAAAACCAATAAACCAGACACATGCTGGAGAAAAGGACCAAGGGTAGCCACCATTGGATTCCAATAAACTGTGATTATCAACCAGTGTATAGAGGACAGACTATCATTCCTCAAAACCTTCACCGCCGGTAGACCTTGGATTAGATTTGATACTAAATTACATTCCTTAAAACTCTCCTTCTTACATGCTAACAGCAGACCGCCACTTGGCCACCCCACCCCACTAGATTTAGCACTTTGTTGGAAGACATAGAAACCCTCAATGCCCACCTCTTCAACTAACCAAGTTTCTTGAAGGGAGATCAAGCCAAAATTCTGAAAAATAAAGCCTCTCCGGTTGTCTCCCACAAATGAGTTATAGCCTCTGGAATTCCACGATAAACATCTAAGTTCCTGTTTGGCTAGAGCCTCTGTTCAGGCAAACCCATTTTCTGGAAAACTTGTGCAATTATTTCTGGAACCATTTCCCATAAATTTCCCGATCCTCCCCTCTTTATAGAATCTTTCTCTTTGGGAATATTTGATGCAGGACAGGGATTAATTCTAGACACAATATAACCTCTTTTTAACCATTCCCCATTTGAGTCCAACATAAATTCAGAGGCTAGTCTCGATTTCATTAGAAGTTCAGTTGTGGCAGTATTTGGGTAATTTGGGAAGCTTACTCGATCAATATAATTTGAAGTCAGATATTTTAATAAATTCATCGATTTCATCTCCTCCAAGATAACCGGTCGATTAATTGGGCTTCTTGAATTATTATCTTGAGACTTTGATATAAAAATCTTCTGAGAATTGGTCCAATCAATTTTGCTCCCCGAGACCGCTGTAACTTTACCATTCGAGCTAGGGAGCGTTCTTTCAGGTGGCTTTACTATTCTTTGGTCCACCTTCTCCATCTGTGATGTAGCTCCTAAGCCATCCTCCGTCCCCTGTTTTCTTCCTCCAGTCCTTGAGCCTTGCTCCTAATCTTCTTTTCCAATGCTGGGATATTAGTTTCCGTATTTTGATTATTTACTTCCAATACTGTTTTGACCTTTAAATGCTTTTGAAATATTGGAGCAATTTTCATAGGGGGCATACTTAATTTTGTTTTGGAGGAAGGAATATTGGGGCAATCTTCTTTGGTGGAGCCAGAGAATCAGTCTGACTACTCACTGTAGCTTTGGAGTTCACAGAAGAAGCATTGTCCACTTTCTTGTTTGATTCCAAGTCAGACCCTTTTAGTTTCTGATTTTTAAGTGAGCCTAACCTTGTGCCTTTCAAGTTTGCCTTAGCTGCTCTTGTCTGGGACTGTTTTTTCAAACTCTTAGCAGACTGCTTTATCTTCTCTTTATGGGATTCCACCTCCTGTTTCTTTCCTTTCACCACATCATTCCTTTGATCCCTTTATAATTCCTCGGCTTTCCTTTTTCTTTTTTCCTTTGTTTTCCCATTCAGCTTCTTAATTGTTTTGTCCAAA
Organism: Ambystoma mexicanum; assembly: GCF_040938575.1. Lineage (NCBI taxonomy): Eukaryota > Metazoa > Chordata > Amphibia > Caudata > Ambystomatidae > Ambystoma > Ambystoma mexicanum. The sequence goes on from NC_090921.1 coordinate 591,820,660, forward strand.
TACTCCTGTTTACCCAACTATTCATTAGCTAGGTCAGGGTATTGCTGCTTTTCTTTGTTCTCATGAAGA